>NC_142475.1:918064-1222419 GCF_049115385.1 Moschus berezovskii | reverse complement strand
TCACCACTCAAATATCATGTGGTCAGAGTACTCCCCTGCGCCACCCTACGTAAACTAATACCAGCACGCAATCCCCTCCATCCTTGACCGTCTCATTTTCGTAGCGTGTTAACACCATTTATAAAATGTATGTCTGCTCTTTCATTTCTTCTTCCCTGTCTAAAATGTAAACTCCGTAGACTCCTGAACAGTTTACTCCCCATTTGCTCAGAACTGGTGCAGAGTAGATCTCACCTGAATGAATAACGACCGCATACTACTTACTTAGACTTGAGACCATAACCAGGATTTGAGGAAGCAAAGTCATTCGGGAGAAAGTACTGGGTTGCCCTGAAGTGAACTGTGGTGTGCACGTGCCAGACGTAGTTCTGGAAGCAAGGCAGACGATTATTTCTTTCACCCGAAATGCTGAAACTAGACTAAAGTCCAGGCGAGACTGGCTGCTCTAGTTTCCGAGGTCCTCGGGGACTCTACAGTGTGGCCCTTGCTTCTTGATCCAAAATGGCAGGTAGAGAACCAGCTACATGTCTTCACACCAAAAGAAAGGCAGAAAAAAACTAATAAGAAAAGTGACAGATGACATAAACAGATGGAGAGATATTCCATGTTCCTGGGTAGGAAGAATCAATACTGTGAAAATGACTATACTACCAAATGCAATCTATGGATTTAATGCAATCCCTACCAAATTACCAAAGGCATTTTTCACAGAACTAGAACAAAAAATTTCACAGTTCGAATGGAAACACAAAAGACCCTGAATAGCCAAAGCAGTCTTGAGAAAGAAGAATGGAGCTGGAGGAATCAAGCTTCCTGATTTCAGGTTATGTTACAAAGCTGCAGTCATCAAGACAGTATGGCACAAAAACAGAAATATAGACCAATGGAACAACATAGCCCAGAAATAAACCCACGCACCTATGGGAACCTTATTTTTGACAAAGGAGGCAAGCATATACAATGGGGCAAAGACAGCCCTTTCAATAAATGGTGCTGGGAACACTGGACAGCTACACATAAAAGAATGAAATCAGAACACTTCCTAACACCATACACAAAGATAAACTCAAAATGGATGAAAGACCTAAATGTAAGACCAGAAACTCTAAAACTCTTAGAGGAAAACATAGGCAGAACACTCGATGACATAAATCAAAGCAAGATCCTCTATGACCCACCTCCTAGAGTAACAGAAATAAAAAAGAAAGTAAACAAGTGGGACCTGATTAAACTTACAAGCTTTTGCACAGCAAAGGAAACTATAAGCAAGGTGAAAAGACAACCCTCAGAAGGGGAGAAAATAATAGCAAATGAAACAACTGTCAAAGGATTAATTTCCAAAATATACAAGCAGCTCATACAACTCAATACCAGAAAAAACGATCCAATCAAAAAGTGGGCAAAAGACCCTACCAGACATTTCTCCAGAGAGAACATACAGATGGCTGACAAACACATGAAAAGATGCTCAATATTGCTCATTATTAGAGAAACGCAAATCAAAACAACAGTGAGGTATCACCTCACACTGGTCAGAATGGGCCGCATCAAAAAGTCTACAAAGAATAAATGCTGAAAAGGGGGTGGAGGAAAGGGAACACTCTTGCCCTGTTGGTGGGAATGTAAACTGATACACCCACAATGGAAGACGGTGAGTGTTAGTCGCCAAGTTGTGTCCGACTCGCTGCGAGCCCAGGGACTGCAGCCCGCCAGGCTCCCCTGTCCACGGGATTCCCCAGGCAAGAACACTGGAGTGGGCTGCCTTTCCCTTCTCCAGGGGATCTGCCCCACCCAGGGATCGGACCCGCGTCGCCCGTGTCTCCTGCATCGCAGGCAGACTCTTTCCCGTGTGAATCAACAAGGAAGCCCATAAGGTGGAGAGATGACGTCCTCTGAGTTCTTTGATCCGCCGGTGCCTGAAGCCTGACGTCTTGGGTTCCTCTTTTGCTAAGGATGGTTCTGGTTGACTCTCAGTCCCCTGCATTTGAAAGGCCTAGAGACTGTCTCATTGAGTGAAGTAAGTCAGAGAAAGACAGATACATGATATCGCTTATATGTGGAATCTTAAAAAAAAAGGGTGCAAGTGAACCTAGTTACAAAGCATAGGTAAGAGTCACAGATGTAGAAAACAAACTCGTGGTTGCCAAGTGGGGAAAGGGTAGGAGGGGTAAATTGGGAGTTGGGATTTTGCAAACGGCTTCTTCCATTTACCGTAATGTTTTCAGTGTTCACAATCCTTCTCGTTTCTGGAAGCTTAGTAGTAATATCTCTTCTTTATTTCTGATTTTAGTAATTTGAGTTTCTTCCCCCTTGGTCAATCTAGATAAAGACTTGTTAACTTTGTTGACTTTTTCAAAGAGCCAACTTTTAATTTTCTTGATTTTCTCTATTTTCCACTTTATTTGTGCTCTGGTGTTTCCTCTTTCCTTCCTTATGCTTGATTTGGGTTTCGAAGGTGAGATATTAACATGAAGTCTTTCTTCTTTTCTAAGCAGGTATTTACAGATGTAGATTATCCCATAAGCAATATTTGGGTTTAGAAGGTGAGATAGTAACATGAGGTCTTTCTTCTTTTCTGTGCAGGCATTTACGGATGTAAACTATCCCATAAGTGATATTTAGCTGTATCCTGTAAGCTTTGGTATGTGAGCCTCCATTTTCATTTATCTCGCAGTATTTTCTAATTTTCATTATTTATGAGTCTGTTATTTAATTTCCACTTATTTGTGGAAACTTCTTTGTGTTTACTGATTTCTAATTTTACTCCACTGTGTTCAGAAAACTGTATGAATTCCACCCGCATAAATTTATTGTGACTGTTTTATGGTTGAACGTTGGGTCTATCCTGAAGAATGTTCCATACGCACGTGAGGAGAATATGCATTTTACTTTTAAGTGGGGGGCTCCGTGGATGGCCGTTAGAGCCGGAAGGTTTACAGTGTTGTTCAAGTCTTGTCTTCACTTCTTGGTCTTCTGCCTGATGGCTCCGTGCATTACTGAAAGTGGGCGTGTACATCTCCACCTGTCACCGCCGAACTGTCCGCTTCTCCATGGTGCTTCATGTAGCGCGGGGCTTTGCTGTTTGGTTCGTGTACACATATAATCATTACATCTTCCTGATGGATCGAGCCCTTTACCATTATAAAATGTCTCTATCTCGAGTAACAGAAATTTTTGCTTTAAAACCTTTTTTGCCTAATATTTGTACAGCCACTCAGCTTTTTAAATTGACTCCAGCTTCCTGTTTTGCATGGTATTTTTTAAAAGATTTTTTGATATGGGCCATTTTTAAAGTCTTCATTGAATTTATTGCAATATTGTTTCTGTTTTCATGCTTTGGTTCTTTGTCCCTGAGGCATGTGGGATCTTGGCTCCCTGACCAGGAATTGAACCCACTTCCTGCATTTAAAGGCAAAGTCTTAACCACCTAACTGCCAGGGAAGTCCCTACCTGGTATTTTTATCCATCCTTTTACTTTCAATCTATTTCTAACCTGGAATTTAAACTGTGTCTCCTCTGGGCAGTGTACAGTCAATCCTGTTTTTTACTTTTAATCCAGTTTGACATCTCTGCCTTTTGGTTGGATTGTTTATTAATTCATTCACATTTGTTCCTGATACAGTTTTTGTTAGTTTTTGTTACTGATTTACATCTAAAGTTAGATGTACATCTGCCATTTTAATTTTTGTTTTCTCATCTTTTTTTTTCTTCTTTATTCCTCCTTTAGGGTTTCCTTTTGCATTAAGTGTAACATTTTATTTCCTTTAATTGTTTTCACTATATTTTTATGAGTTATTTTCTTAGTGGTTTCTCTAGGGTTTATCATATATATCTTATCAAAACCTAGGATATTAACTTAATTTCAGTGAGATACAGAAACATTATTCTTAACATACCTATTTCTTATTCCCTTTTTGGGGCTTTTATTATTGTACATATTACATCTATCTATATATATATATACACAAACCCAACAATATAGTGTTATATATGTGCCATAATTAATTTTATGTCTAGTAAAGAAACTGAGAAATGAGAGAGTATATACTTACAGAGTTTGATATAGTCACGTTCTTATTTACCACTTCTGGTTCCATTTGTTCCTGTGGATTCAAGCTGTGATCTAGTGTCGTTTTCTTATTTCAGTCCAGCTTGATTCCCACCTACTTTCATTGCACTGTTATGTTAGATGGATTACATTTCTACATATATATATGAAATATACATATTAGGCCTGACAATTGCTTTTTAAATCGATTAAGAGTAGAAAGGAGGGGAAATATGCATTTATATTTTCTTTTATAATTACGTAGTTACTTTTACCAGTGTTCTGTTTTTTCATGAAGGGGGTTCATATTACCATCTGTAGTCACTTGCTTTCAGCCTTAAGAACTCCCTTTACTGTTTCTGGTAAGGTGAGTCGGCGAGCAGCACATTCCCTCAGCTTTTATTGAAATCGTGTCTTTGCCTTCACTGTGGACGCGTTGCTGAGCGTAAGGTCACTCTTTGATGGTCTTCTCGTCCACACTGCGACTCTGTCTCCCACGGTCTTCTTGCCTCTGCGGTTTCCGGGACGTCGGGTGTTAGCCTTAGTGGGATTCCTTTACGTGTGATGAGTCCTCCTCTCCTGCTGCTTTCAGGTTTTCCCCTTTGCCTTTGTGTCAGTCCTGACTGCGATGTGTCTCTCTGTGGGCCTCTTTGTGTTTTCTGCTTGCAGTTCATTGAGCTCCTGAGATGCAGACTGTCATCAAACTTGGGGTGTTGTTTCCAGCCATTATTTCTTTTCACATTATTTTCTGCTCCCTTCCCTCCTCTTCCGGGACGCCCATTATATGGACATTCATGCATAATGGTGCATGTTTCTCTGGCACTCTGTCTGTTTTTCTTCACTCACTTTGTTTTCTGTCCTCCGCATTGCAAAGTCTCTATCAGTCTAACCTCCACTTCACTGATTCTTTCAAATGTGTCGGTCCCTCCAGCGAATTTTTCATTTCAGTAACGCTTTTCAATTCCAGAGTTTCCATCTGCTTATACTTTATAATTTCTGCGTCTTTACTGACAATGTTTGATGAGATACTGTCATCAGAGCTTCCTCTATTTCCTTAAGTGTAGTTTCTTCAGTTCTTTGAACACATTTATAACGGCTGCATAGAAGACTTCATTAAATTCGGTCTCTAACCTGCTCACACTTTATGCACACCGATTTTCTTCCGAGTCATACCTCCGTTTCTTCCCATGGCTTGTGTTTTTTTCAGTGGGACATTCTAGGTAATACATGGCAGCAGTTCTGGATACGGATTTCTTTCCTCTCCTCCTGGGGCTGTGTGTGTGCCATGTGTGTGCACTTGTTTACTTGTGCAGTGGCTTGGCTTTACTGCTAGTGAAATCTGTTTCTGCTTTCCCACCCCACCCCCATGACTGAGGCTTCGCATGAACAGTGGTGCTGGGGCGCCCGTGGGCTCCGCGGGCGCTCTCTGGCCTTCTCTCCCTCTGCGCTCTGTGCAGCTGTCTGTCTCTTTCTGTATCACAGTTGGCTGTTAGGCTCCACTAACTGCATGGGATCCTTCTCTTCTTTCTGACAATACCCTGGGACAGAAACTGCTCCTCAGTGTCATCTAATAGAATATCACGGATGGTTTGAGGCAAGGCTTTGAGGTTTTCTCCTCACGTCAGGAAGGCTGGCCCGCCGGTGAACCTGATGCTCTCAGAGCTGCCAGCCCTTCTTCATTTCTCACCACGGAGTCTCCATTCCTGGAGAAGGACATGGCACCCACTCCAGTACTCTGCCTGGAAGATGCCACGGACAGTGGAGCCTGGTGGGCTGCAGTCCATGGGGTCGCTAAGAGTCAGACACGACTGAGCGACTTCACTTTCACTTTTCACGCATTGGAGAAGGAAATGGCAACCCACTCCAGTGTTCTTGCCTGGAGAATCCCAGGGACGGGGGAGCCTGGTGGGCTGTCGTCTATGGGGTCGCACAGAATTGGACACACCGAGGGACTTTACTTCCTTAAGTCTTCATTGTTTTAGAAAATGCCCTTGGGCTTGAATTTCCCCTTGTTCTGTTTCAAATAAAATCAACTCTTTTATGGAAGCGCCTCAGAGCTCGCTGTTCTTATCTGCCCTGGGCACAATCTCTGAAGCACTGTTCTAGGTGTGGGACAGGACTGGTCTGCTTCTCTAAGAGGGGCACCTCTGCTTTTCGAGTGGAGACTGGGGAAGGGTAGAAGCCCCTGGCCTCAGCTCGCCTGCTGAGACGTGCTAAGGCACGCCTCAGCTGGGGCCCCTGCAGGAATAATTGGAAAAAGAAGTGAAGAAGTAGCCAGCTCTTGTGTTAAGTCTTCTGAATCACCAGGCAGTCACCTAAGATGCAACTGAAGGACATCTGTTTTAACAAAAAACCCCTCTGTGTTTAATAGAAAACCAGTCATGAAGCTCCATTGTTTGATTAAGCATGGAAACTAAATGCTGACCTTTTAGGATAATAGCTGGCTCCTCTTGGAATGGAAAACAACTGCATGAGAATCAAAACCTGATGTGTGAAGTGTCCCCTCAAAGCAAGACAGTCAAAAGATGTTAGAAGTTTTCGCCAGGAAAATAGACGTCTCTATTTTTTCAATTAAGAATAAAACTTACCACTGCTAATTTAAACCACAATATGTAGAAATGAGGCCTCCCCTACTGCATGAAAGGAGCTGGTCCCATATCTGCAAGGTGTGAGGGACATGTGAGTCCTGGTGACCTCACATAGGATAACTGCATAAATGACTGTGAACAGAGGTGTCTGGAGAGCAGATTGTTAATCCATGCCAGGACACGCCTGTATTACATTAGCAGAAAACGTAGAACACATGGTTCCACATCTGTTTGCTCAAACACAAGATGAGCAGAGTATCACCGGTTTTACCTCCTCAGACTGGGTGTAAGAGCAGAAGATAAGTTCCACGGCGGCACAGTCTACGTCCGCCAGGCACGGACGGCCATGGCTGCTACACTTGGGAAACTGAAGGGCTGTCAGCTTTGACCTTGACAAGTAGGAACCTTAAGATGACAGTCATAACAATGATCTATCGGCCAACCAACAAACCACCTACTGTGGTCAATAGCATTTCAAAAAAATACTTACCACCAAGCTACTAGGATGGACACACTTACCCTCCAGGCCTAAAAGGAATGAGTTTTATTAAGATTTCACTCTCTCATCTCATATGCACTGATCAACACTGATGAGCCACAGGGTCAGTCCTGGCATTGTAATCTGTCCATGGATTTCAATGGTAAGTCAGTTCTCTGGTACAGGATTACAGGCAAGGTCCAAGTGCTTTAGCAGCATGCAATCAAACATCTTCATCAGGAGATTTTACAGCAGATCTGTAGTTAGAGAACTTGGCAAGGCGTCCCTTCATGGCCTGCTTTAAAATATCAACAGTCCCCAGCTTTCAGTGGTTCAACCTTTTTTTTTCAACTTTATGATGGTGCAAAAGTCAAAAGCATTCAGCAGAAACGCGGCCAGTGAGGTGTGGTGAGGCACCCTCACGACACCGGGCCAGCAGCGAGCCTTGACTCAGCGGCAGCCGAGCGGCCGTGGGGTAAAGGACGCAGACGCTCCACGGCGTCCTGCGCTCAGACGGCCGCGCTTGTCTTCACTTGCAGCTCAGCACTCGGTGAGCTGCACAAGTCATTCAGCACTCTGTTCTAAAACAGGCCTGTGTTAGATGGTTCTGCCCAGCTGTAGGCTAACATAAGTGTTCTGAGAATGCTTAAGACAGCTAGGCTATGACGTCTGGTAAGTTAAATCCATGTGTGCCTATAATATTTTCAACTTAACTATGGGTTTACTGTGTCATAGCCCATAGTTAAATCAAGGAAAATCTGTGTCTCAATAGTTTAGCTTCAGACTCCAGGGTGACGTTTCCATTATTCCATTTGTGTATTTATTGTAACTCTACTTACAGAACCGAGACACCCCGAGAGCAGGGGCCTTATTTTCTCCACGGGACCTCGTGCCCAGCAGGCATCCAGTGATACCTGCTGACTTGATGAGACCCTGATGACTACAGAGTCTGTAAAAGTTCAAAAACGAATCATAGCGGCTGATGAGCAGCACAGGGAGCTGGTCGTAGGAAAAAGATGAGTCTGTCCAAAGAGACAGAAGAGTTTACAGTCAACTGAGAACGTTCACGTTCACACTTCTAACTACATAATGTCTAATGCATGTGTCCGAGCGGATGCAGAGTCTAAAGTTGAAACATAAGTTCTTTTTAGAAAGTTCAGATAAAACTAATCAAAGCTGTTTACTTCAAGAATGGAAATAAAGACTTTATAACCTGGATTTCTCACAGTGTGTAAACGTGCATTTAACTGTATGGTGAAAGTGTTAGTTGCTCAGTCGTGTCTGACTCTTTGTGACCCCACGGACTGCAGCCCGCCTCTGCCAGGCTCCTCTGGCCAAGGTATTTCCCAGCAAGGACACTGGAGCGGGGTAGCCATTCCCTTCTCCAGGGGACCTTCCAAACCCAGGGACTGAACCTGGGTCTCCAGCACTGCAGGCAGATTCTTTACCAGCTGAGCCACAGGGAAGTAGTGACAGAATAATCACAGGAGTGTGACAGGGGACAGTCTTATCCAGACCTCTCATTTTTCAGGAAAACGGCCCCGCTGCGGCTGGGTGATCCATTTGAGGCCCCAACACTAGATACTCTAGTTGGGATTCAGAACCCAGGTTTCCAGTTTTCTAGAACCAGGATCTCTGCACAATATTACTCACTCTCTGGCTGATGAAATCACCTTCTGTTTTCATGGCCAGTTTAGTACAACCTGAGTCCCTGTGAAGTGCCTACAGCGACTTGCAGTGAGAGCAGATGGTTGAGAGAATAAGCAACGTGCACAGGACAGTGCCGTGACCTCCGCCCTCTGACTCACCGTCCGACAGGAAGGACCTCACATGGCCAGGGAACCCGTTTTAGAGGTAAAAGTTTATCTTGAGAAATACATGTTTTTTTCAAACCTTTTCAGCCCGTCGCATCTGCTGAGCCCTTTCCTCTCTCTCCACTGTATTCATAGTAACTAACGTGTGCCTGTTAGAGAATCTCTGTACAGTCCACTAGCTGAAAAAACAAAGCCCTCGAGAGGCTGTATCTCAGTGTTTGAAAGTAAGAAAATGAAGGGATACATCTTATGCGGTTCTCCTTCGTACCGAACCCTGCACGTCGGCCTGTATGCTGGCGTGTGAGCTTCTAACGACCACGCCAATCAAAATAAGGGAGTCACCTAAGGGAAAGCCCACCAGAGTCACTCTCGGCAATGCTACAAAGCGATGCCGTCATCGAGAAGCGCTGACGGCCCGTGAACAGCTAGCACTGTATGAGAGTTACATCTGAGAGAAAGGTGGCGGTGAGGGTTAGTTCCGAGTGCTGTGACCTTTGAGGACAAGGACTGTCCGTCTTATCGACAATATTAGCACAAGCCTAGAGCGTGGGAAAGGAGTGGGCACTCAAAACTACAGTCTGCTACACATACACTCCCCAGTGTAAAACAGGGAACTAGTGGTAGCTGCTGTGTAACACGGGGAGCTCAGCTCGGTGCTCCGTGGCAACCTAGACGGGTGGAGGGGAGGGGGAAGGAAGGTTCAAGAGGGAGGGGACACATATAAAATTAAAAAATGCTGTCTAAAGAGTGAAACGAAGGAGGGAAGGACGGAAGGGCGAGGAGGGGGGTTCAGCTCAGCTCAGTCTCAGTCGCTTCTGACTCTGCGACCCCATCAACAGCAGCATGCCGAGTCTCCCTTGATTCACTTGAAAACACGACACAGATGACAGTTTGAAAAGTATCTGCAAAGGAATTACATTTATCCCAAGTTTGTGTCATCCCCGTTAAAAAAAACAAAGGTGTGTCAGGCCCTGTGGACTGTGGAATAAACAGGAGGGCGACGGAAGCTGAGATGCTGGAGGGCGTCACCGGCTCGATGGACAGGAACCGGGACAAACTCCGGGAGACGGCGAGGGACAGGGAGGCTGGTCAGACTGCAGCCCACGGGGTCGCAGAGTTGGATGCGTCTTGGCGGCTGGGGAAGGAGGAGGGGACGGACGTGGGGTGGGGTTTGTAATACAATATTGTATTATATTGTACACAATATTGTACTACAATATTGTATTGTAGTATAATACAAACTTACGCACAAAAGCAGTTATAAGGGCACACTGTACAGTACAAAGAACACAGCCAACATGCTTACAGATGGAGCAGGCCCTTCAACCACTGTGAATCAGTGCGTCGCACACTTGTAACACATAACGTTGCACATCAACTACACTTCAGTGAAAAAGAAGTTAAAAATATCATTAGCCATCCAAAAAACATGTGGCACTAAAAGCAGAAGATCTGTTTGCAAGAAGCCTTGAGAAGGAAGGATTTTTATCTTGTCAAAGAAGCAACCGCAATTTTTCTTAAAAGAATCAAAGAAAGCAACTCTGAAGAACTCTTCTTCTTACCCTTTTATTTATTGTCTCCTTCTGGCCCTGTACCCCACACAGTAAACATCTGTGTCCCCTTAAGCTTTCAGCTCCCCTGCTGAGCCAGAGTCTTGCTGGCTTCCAGCTCTACGGTTTGCTTATTCTTTTGCAAAGAGGAGGCCAGAGGAACGATAATCTAAACAGCAAGGCACTGGGACTTCCCTGGCAGTTGGTCCATTAGCTCAGACTCCTTTTTTCCCCTGCACGAGGCATGCGTTCAATCCCCTGGCCGGGGAAGTTCACATGCTATGTCATCAAAGATAAATGAAAAAACTTATAATAAAATAAAGGAAGGCACTGAAGAAGAGGGATAAACAAGTCAAAAGTACAAGGTCAAAGATCTACAGCAGAGACCTTTCAAGCAGGGCGCCTCTGTGCTGCAAGGCACACGCGAGACCTGAGAAGACTCTTTAAAACCTCTGTTTTTATGGGTCTGCGTGCAAATGACACCGAGACTCTCACTTGCATCCCAAGTCAGACATGCGAGGTGCGTCCCAGGAGCAAGGGGCTGGGGACGGTGGTCATTCCGGTCCTCACTGACTCCTGTGTTTGGACATATTGCAGTTTATGTGTCCAGTTAAATGGACTGATGGGTTATATCACCTGGGTTTCACTAAACCAAACACCACAAAGTAGACAACTGTCTTTCAAAGATTCCTACCAAATGGACTGAAGACAATACAAATAACATAAGCACCAACAGCTTAAAAAGAGCTATGCCCACGCTTGTTTCACAGCATGAGCTCTTCCAAAGCCACATTACTGGATGAAAACGCTGTGACTGACCGTGTAGGTCAGGGCTGTCCAGCACAACTCACTGTGATGATGGAGATGCTCTAGACAGGCATGCCCAACATGGTCGTCTCTAACATACATTTTACCGAACACCTGAAATGCACCTAGTGCAACCAAGAAACTGCATCTTAATTTTTCATACCTAATTTAACTACTCACATGTGCCTAGTGGCTACTGCATGAACAGTGCAAGTCTAAGAGAGAACACACTCAGGCTGGACTCCAAATGCTTTCCCTTACAAACTATGACCGCTGGCTTAATGTTTTTATGCCTGTATTTCTTCATCATAATCATAACACCTATCTCATATGGTTAAAATGAAATGCATAAAAAGTACTTAAACCACTGCACAGTACATAGAAACTATTCTTTTGGCTCTAAAATCACTGCGGATGCTGATTACAGCCGTGAAATTAAAAGACGCTTACTCCTTGGAAGGAAAGTTATAACCAACCTAGATAGCATATTAAAAAGCAGAGATATTACTTTGCCAACAAAGGTCCGTCTAGTCAAGGCTATGGTTTCTGCAGTGGTCATGTATGGATGTGAGAGTTGGACTGTGAAGAAAGCTGATCGCCGAAGAATTGATGCTTTTGAACTGTAGTGCTGGAGAAGACTCTTGAGAGTCCCTTGGACTGCAAGGAGATCCAACCAGTCCATTCTAAAGGAGATCAATCCTGGGTGTTCATTGGAAGGACTGATGCTAAAGCTGAAACTCCAATACTTTGGCCACCTCATGCGACAAGCTGACTCACTGGAAAAGACTCTGATGCTGGGAAGGATTGAGGGCAGGAGGAGAAGGGGACGACAGAGAATGAGATAGCTGGATGGCATCACCGACTCGATAGACATGAGTTTGAGTGAACTCCGGGAGCTGGTGATAGACAGGGAGGCCTGGCATGCTGTGATTCATGGGGTCACAGAGTCGGACACGACTGAGCGACTGAACTGAACTGAAAGCAGATTAGAGAAGAAAAAAATTATTAATTTTAAAACTGGAGAAATAATACTTGTCGCTAATGAATTCTGAACAAAGCTTACATTGGGCTTTGAGGTATTAAGTAGTTGGTCCAAGGCTACCGCGAGTTGTGGGACATGTACAAAAACTTGATTTCATCGCCATCATATGCATTCTTGAATACATCTTATGATGAACGTTGTAGATATCAATACTACTCCATAAACTATATAATTTCTTTGTGAATGATATAAATACACTATTGAAAAGACAGAGACTGTCAGCATGAATTAAAAAATCACCAACCTGACCGAACTATGCCAGGCATTACTACATAAACAAATGTGCACACATGAGCTATATGCATTCGATTTCTTTTCAAATTAGTGCAGTGAGCATATAAGCCATTTCTTCTAAAAAATAAACTAAAATAATGGAGTGAATAATACAAATGTTTAGAGAGCTCTGGGCTAAACCAGAAGAACTATATTCATTTTAGCAAAAAAAAGTGAGTGTACAGGCATTTAATTATTGTGCTTAAGTCACATAGATAATGATTAAGTTAAATAACAAAAACATAAGAATGAAATAATGCCATCTGCAGCACTACGGCTGGCTCTACAGACTGTCATCCTCAGTGAAGTAAGCCAGACAAAGAAAGACAAAGATTACGTGATATCACCTGTATGTGGAATCTAAAGGGGAAAAAGACTTCCAACACAGGAATTGACTCACAGACACAGAAAACAAACTTCTGTTTGTTCAGTTCAGTTCAGTCCAGTCGCTCAGTCGTGTCCAACTCTTTGCAACCCCATCAATCACAGCACGCCAGGCCTCCCTGCCCATCACCAACTCCCGGAGTCACCCAAACTCACGTCCATTGAGTCGGTGATGCATCCAGCCATCTCATCCTTTGTCATCCCCGTCTCCTCCTGCCCCCAATCCCTCCCAGCATCAGAGTCTTTTCCAACAAGTGAACTCTTCGCATGAGGTGCGAAAGAGGCCAAAGTATTGGGGTTTCAGCCTCAGCATCAGTCCTTCCAATGAACACCCAGGACTGATCTCCTTCAGGAGGGACTGGTTGCATCTCCTTGCAGTCCAAGGGACTCTCAAGAGTCTTCTCCAGCACCACAGTTCAAAAGCATCAATTCTTGGGCGATCAGCTTTCTTCACAGTCCAACTCTCACATCCATACATGACCACGGGAAAAACCAAGCCTTGGCTAGATGGACCTTGGTTGGCAAAGTAATGTCTCTGCTTTTTAATATGTTATCTAGGTTGGTCACAACTTTCCTTCCAAGGAGTAAGCGTCTTTTAATTTCATGGCTGTAATCAGCATCCACAGTGATTTTGGAGCCCAAAAAATAAAGTCTGACACTGTTTCCACTGTTTCCCCATCTATTTCCCATGAGGTGATGGGACCACATGCCTTGATCTTAGTTTTCTGAATGTTGAGCTTCAAGCCAACTTTTTCCCTCTCCTCTTTCACCAAGAGGCTTTTTAGTTCCGCTTCACTTTCTGCTATAAGGGCGGTGTCATCTGCATCTTTCCCATTCTATTGTTTTCCTCTATTTCTTTGTGTTGATCCCCAAGGAAGGCTTTCTTATCTCTCCTTGCTATTCTTTGGAACTCTGCATTCAAATCAGTATATCTTTCCTTTTCTCCTTTGCTTTTTGCTTCCCTTCTTTTCACAGCTATTTGTAAGGCCTCCTCAGACAGCCATTTTGCTCTTTTGCATTTCTTTTCCATGGGGATGGTCTTGATCCCTGTCTCCTGTACAATGTCGCAAACCTCCGTCCACAGTTCATCAGGCACTCTGTCAGATCTAGTCCCTGTACAATGTCGCAAACCTCCGTCCACAGTTCATCAGGCACTCTGTCAGATCTAGTCCCTTTAATCTATTTCTCACTTCCACTGTATAATCATAAGGGATTTGATTTAGGTCATACCTGAATGGTCTAGTGGTTTTCTCCACTTTCTTCAATTTCTGTCTGAATTTGGCAATAAGGAGTTCATGATCTGAGCCACAGTCAGCTCCCAGTCTTGTTTTTGCTGACTGTATCAGCTTCTCCTTCTTTGGCTGCAAAGATTACAATCAATCTGATTTTTTTGTTGACCATCTGTTGATGTCCATATTGAGAGTATTCTCTTGTGTTGTTGGAAGAGGGTGTTTGCTATGACCAGTGTGTTCTCTTGGCAAAACTCTTATTAGCCTTTGCCCTGCTTCATTCTGTGCTCCAAGGCCAAATTTGCCTGTTATTCCAGGTGTTTCTTGACTTCCTGCTTTTGCATTCCAGTCCCTAGAATGAAAAGGACATCTTTTTTGGGTGTTAGTTCTAGGTCTTGTAGGTCTTCATAGAACCGTTCAACTTCGGCTTCTTCAGCATAACTGGTCAGGACATAGGCTTGGATTACCGTGATACTGAATGGTTTGCCTTGGAAATGAACAGAGATTATTCTGTCGATTTTGAGATTGCATGCAAGTACTGCATTTCGGATTCTTTTGTTGAGTATGATGGCTACTCCATTTCTTCTAAGGCATTCCTGCCCACAGTAGTAGATATAATGGTAATCTGAGTTAAATTCACCCATTCCAGTCCATCTTAGTTCGCTGATTCTTAAAATGTCAATGTTCACTCTTGCCATCTCCTGTTTGACCACTTCCAATTTGCCTTGATTCATGGACCTAACATTCCAGGTTCCTATGCAATACTGCTCTTTACAGCATCGGACCTTGCTTCTATCACAGTCCCATCCACAAAATAGGTGTTATTTTTGCTTTGGCTCCATCCCTTCATCTTTCTGGAGTTATTTCTCCACTGATCTCCAGTAGCATATTGGGCACCTGCCGACCTGCAGAGTTCCTCTTTCAGTATCCTATCATTTTGCCTTTTCATATTGTTCATGGGGTTCTCAAGGCAGGAATACTGGTTTGCCATTCCCTTCTCCGTGGACCACATTCTGTTAGACCTCTCCACCATGACCCATCCATCTTGGGTGGTCCCACACGGCACAGCTTACGTTGAGTTAGACAAGCTGTGGTCCGTGTGACCAGACTGGCTAGTTGTCTGTGATTGTGATTTCAGTCTGTCTGCCCTCTGATGCCCTCTCCCAGTGTCTACTGTCTTACCTGGGTTTCTCTTACCTTGGTCGTGGGGTATCTCTTCATGGCTGCTCCAGCAAAGCACAGCCGCTGCTCCTCACCTTGAACGTAGGGAACTGTTTGCCAAGAAACTTCAAAAAGTCACAATACTCCAGTGTGATAAAGCGAGGAGAATCTAATAATTAGATTTTGCTTTGTTAAACAGTAACGATGTTTTTAATTAAGTAAAACCTGATTATTAACTGACAAATTTTCTAGAATAGCTGGTTGTGAAAAGCCTATTTTGGTGACAAAATAGTTCACACAGTATAAACACCAGGGTAACACTGAAAATACTTATGGAATAAATAAATTTTCTAAAATTCACAGGAAAAATATCCACAGTCCAGTAAGTTTGGGAAAGGACAGTGTTAAACACATTTCTTTACCACAAGACTTCTTGGATCTTGTGATAAGCTACTGAGGGTCATGGTGAGTCTCAGAGGAAATATGCAGTTTCTCAACTGTACCCAATCATAAAATCTCCATTTTCTTATAGCATTTAATTCAAAACTTCAAAAACTTTGGTTTTGGGGACTTCCCTGGTGGCCAAGACTCTACGATGCTGATGCAAGGGGCCCGATTCAGCCCTTGACCAGGGTACTCGATTCCACACGCCACCACAAAGACTGCAGACACCACGTGCTGCAAGAAAGACCAAGCACAGCCAAGCAGATACACAAATAAATTTAAAAAAATTCTTTTTCAAAGGCTAGCTCCTCAGCCTTCTCTTCCTTAGAAGGATTTTTTTAAAAAACAGTATTCCTCCTCATGTGTTTCACAGTTTTCAGTCTTTGGGCCTTTGACCTCTCAAATATTTTTCCATGAAGTGCATGCATTTTCTTTAAAATCATAAGGTGAAGAAAATAAACTTTTATAGCTCTTCATGAAGTAAATAATCAAAGTTTCAGAAGTGATGAAAACACACACACAGTTTGGGACCACAGTTGGATCAGTAAATCTCCCCTCTGAGCAATTATCCCATCTACCCTTTGCTCAGTTACGCCCCTGTCAGCACCCTGCATCACCGCCGAGCACTGTCAAAACGGGGAATCAACGTCACTATGGTAGCAGAACTCCAGAATGTATTGAGATTTCACTAGCGTTTTCACTGATGTCTTTTCTGTTGCAGGATCCAATACAGGAAATTCCATTGCATCATCATCATATTTCCTTGGTCTCCTGTGGTCCATGACAGTCTGTCAGTTCAGTCACTCAGTCCTGTCTGACTCTTTGTGACCCCATGGACTGCAGCATGCCAGGCCTCCTTGTCCATCACCAACTCCTGGAGTTTACTCAAACTCATATCCATCGAATCGCTGATGCCATCTAACCATCTCATCCTCTGTCGTCCCCTTCTCCCCTTCAATCTTTCCCAGCATCAGGGTCTTTTCCAATGAGTCAGCTCTTTGCATCAGGTGGCCAAAGTATTGGAGTTTAAGCTTCAGCATCAGTCCTTCCAATGAATATTCAGGACTGATTTCCTTTAAGATGGACTGGTTGGATCTCCTTGCAGACCAAAGGACTCTCAAGAGTCTTCTCCAGCACCACAGTTCAAAAGCATCAATTCTTCGGTGCTCAGCTTTCTATATAGTCCAACTCTCACATCCATACATGACTACTGGAAAAACCATAGCCTTGACTAGACAGACCTTTGTTGGCAAAGTATTGTCTCTGCTTTTTAATATGCTGTCTAGGTTGGTCATAACTTTTCTTCTAAGGCGCAAGTGTCTTTTAATTTTATGGCTGCAGTCACCATCTGCAGTGATTTTGGAGCCCAAAAAATAAAGTCAGCCACTGTTTCCCCTGTTTCTCCATCTATTTGCCACGAAATGATGGGACCGGATGCCATGATCTTAGTTTTCTGAATGTTGAGCTTTAAGCCAACTTTTTCACTCTCCTCTTTCACTTTCATTAAGAGGCTCTTTAGTTCTTCTTCACTTTCTGCCATAAGGGTGGTGTCATCTGCATATCTGAGGTTATTGATATTTCTCCCGGCAATCTTGATTCTAGCTTGTGCTTCTTCCAGCCTAGCGTTTCTCATGATGTACTCTGCATATAAGTTAAATAAGCAGGGTGACAATATACAGCCTTGATGTACTCCTTTTCCTATTTGGAACCAGTCTGTTGTTCCATGTCCAGTTCTAATTGTTGCTTCCTGACCTGCATGCACATTTTTCAAGAGGCAGGTCAGGTGGTCTGGGATTCCCATCTCTTTCAGAATTTTCCAGTTTGTTGTGATCCACACAGTCAAAGGCTTTGGCATAGTCAATAAAGCAGAAATAGATGTTTTTCTGGAACTCCCTTGCTTTTTCGATGATCCAGATGTGACAGTCTATCATAATTATTTTTCATAAGTTTAATCATTTTGAGGAGTAGTAAGTGTGTCCCTCAGTTTGGGTTTGTCTGATTATTGTCTTTCCCTCAGACTGGGTAGACTGGGATTGTGGACTTTAGATCACAGAGAAGTGTATCTCATCACAGAACATGATGTGGACATGACTTAGCACTGGGTTTACCACGGTCACTTGGTTAAGGCCGTGTCTGTCACCCTTCCTCGCTGTAAAGCAACTATTGTCCTGTTTCCATAATCTGTTCTTTAGAAGTGAGTCAGTAAGACCAGTTCACAGTCAAGGGCAGGGGTCCTAGAGGTCGAGAACTTTGAAAGCCAGTTCTGCTTGGACTGGAGCACATTTTACATGAAAAGTTTCATTTATTTACAGTAAACTGGAAACAGAAGAGTCAGGAGAAGAAGATGGGAAAACAAAGTCACTTTACGCTATTTACAAGACAAGGATTTCACTGAAAGAATGATAGTTTGATCAAAATGTCTTTTTAGGGAGTTTACAAGACTTGGGTAGTAAAACAGCTTCTCTATTCTCTCAAGAATCATCCAAAAGCAGCAAGGAGAATGCGAAATGAACTGTAAACTTCAACTTCTAAGAAATTAGAAGAAATCAGGAACACAAATCCACAACACATGAAGAACGACCAAATACAGAGAGTGAAGCGTGAGGCAGGAGATGCTGACAAAAATGCCCTCCCCTGTAGCTCTCAGGCAAACTTGGCAAGAAAAAGAAGTCAGACAAAAGAAGACGTCAGAAAATTTAATGCACAGACATTAGAAAAGAGGTAATACAATTAGCCATCCTTTACAGATAGGATTATTTTCAAGTAAAACCCAAGTAATGCATTTAAAACATGACCCATTGGTGTATGGCAGAAACCAAAACAGTACTGTAATTATCCTTCAAATAGAAAGAAATAAATTAAGAAAAAAAATGCCGAGTATTTAGTAATGTGGATGTGATGGTTAATTTTAAATGTCAACTTGATGAGAGATGCCAAGAGATGCATGAATAGCTGGTTAAACATTATTTGTGGCTGTGTCTGGGGGGTGTCTCAGGACAAGACTAGCATGTGAATTGCTGGACTAAGTCAAACAGCAGGCCCTTCAGTGTTGGTGGGCGTCATCCACGTGGTGAAGGCCTGAGTGGAACAAGAAGCGGAGGGAGTTTAAACGCCTGCTCTGCCTGCATGTACGAGGTCTGGCACTGACCGTCTGCCCTCTGCGTGCATGAAGTCTGGCACTGACCATCCACCCCGTGTGTACGAGGTCTGGCACTGACCGTCTGCCCCCTGTGTGTACAAGGTCTGGCACTGACCATCCACCTCCTGTGTGTATGAGGTCTGGCACTGACTGTCTGCCCTCTGCGTGTACAAGGTCTGGCACTGACCATCCACCCCCTGTGTGTATGAAGTCTGGCACTGACTGTCTGCCCTCTGCGTGTACGAGGTCTGGCACTGACCATCTGCCTCCTGCATGTATGAAGTCTGGCACTGACCATCCACCCCGTGTGTACGAGGTCTGGCACTGACTGTCTGCCCTCTGCGTGTACAAGGTCTGGCACTGACCATCCACCCCCTGTGTGTATGAGGTCTGGCACTGACTGTCTGCCCTCTGCGTGTACAAGGTCTGGCACTGACCATCCACCCCCTGTGTGTATGAGGTCTGGCACTGACTGTCTGCCCTCTGCGTGTACGAGGTCTGGCACTGACCATCCACCCCCTGTGTGTATGAAGTCTGGCACTGACTGTCTGCCCTCTGCGTGTATGAGGTCTGGCACTGACCGTCTGCCCCCTGTGTGTACAAGGTCTGGCACTGACCATCCACCCCCTGTGTGTATGAGGTCTGGCACTGACTGTCTGCCCTCTGCGTGTACAAGGTCTGGCACTGACCATCCACCCTCTGTGTGTATGAGGTCTGGCACTGACTGTCTGCCCTCTGCGTGTACAAGGTCTGGCACTGACCATCCACCCCCTGTGTGTATGAAGTCTGGCACTGACTGTCTGCCCTCTGCGTGTATGAGGTCTGGCACTGACCGTCTGCCCCCTGTGTGTACAAGGTCTGGCACTGACCATCCACCCCCTGTGTGTATGAGGTCTGGCACTGACTGTCTGCCCTCTGCGTGTACAAGGTCTGGCACTGACCATCCACCCCCTGTGTGTATGAGGTCTGGCACTGACTGTCTGCCCTCTGCGTGTACAAGGTCTGGCACTGACCATCCACCCCCTGTGTGTATGAAGTCTGGCACTGACTGTCTGCCCTCTGCGTGTATGAGGTCTGGCACTGACCGTCTGCCCCCTGCGTGTACAAGGTCTGGCACTGACCATCCACCCCCTGTGTGTATGAGGTCTGGCACTGACTGTCTGCCCTCTGCGTGTACAAGGTCTGGCACTGACCATCCACCCCCTGTGTGTATGAGGTCTGGCACTGACTGTCTGCCCTCTGCATGTACAAGGTCTGGCACTGACCATCCACCCTCTGTGTGTATGAGGTCTGGCACTGACTGTCTGCCCTCTGAGTGTAAAAGGTCTGGCACTGACCATCCACCCCCTGTGTGTATGAGGTCTGGCACTGACTGTCTGCCCTCTGCGTGTACAAGGTCTGGCACTGACCATCCACCCCCTGTGTGTATGAAGTCTGGCACTGACTGTCTGCCCTCTGCGTGTATGAGGTCTGGCACTGACCGTCTGCCCCCTGTGTGTACAAGGTCTGGCACTGACCATCCACCCCCTGTGTGTATGAGGTCTGGTACTGACTGTCTGCCCTCTGCGTGTACAAGGTCTGGCACTGACCATCCACCCTCTGTGTGTATGAGGTCGGGCACTGACCATCCACCCCCTGTGTGTACGAGGTCTGGCACTGACCATCTGCCTGCTGCATGTACGAAGTCTGGCACTGACCATCCACCCTCTGTGTGTACGAGGTCTGGCACTGACTGTCTGCCCTCTGCGTGTACAAGGTCTGGCACTGACCGTCTGCCCCCTGCGTGCATGAGGTCTGGCACTGACCAGCCACCCCCTGTGTGCATGAGGTCTGGCACTGACCATCTGCCTGCTGCATGAACGAAGTCTGGCACTGACCGTCTGCCCCCTGCGTGCACGAAGTCTGGCACTGACCAGCCACCCCCTGTGTGTATGAGGTCTGGCACTGACCATCTGCCCTCTGCGTTTACAAGGTCTGGCACTGACCTTCTGCCCCTGCAGTCCTGGTTCTCAGGCCTCCACACTGGACTGCATTCTACACCGTGGACCCTCTGGCATTCAGGTCTTTGAACTACACCACTAGCTTTCCTGGGTCTCTGGCTAGAAGATAACAGGTTACACAACTTCTTAGCCTCCATGATCATCTGAGTAAATACTTTTTAAACAAATATATGTTGTTTCTCTGGAATTGATTAATACAGTAACAAGGCTCAAAATTAGCATAAAAGACTAGATAAGCTTATAATGAAAGAAAACACCACTTACAGAATACCAAATGAAAAAAAGTACTTTATAATAAAGCTAAAAAGAAATAGTATATTAATAGTTACACTGATATCCCTCATGAGAATAATCAACACTAAGATATCAATTCTAAGTTAACTCCTGATTTAAAACACAGCCAATGAAGCTCAACATTCAGAAAACAAAGATCATGGCATCTGGTCCCATCACTTCATGGGAAATAGATGGGGAAACAGTGGAAACAGTGTCAGACTTTATTTTTTTGGGCTCCAAAATCACTGCAGATGCTGATTGCAGCCAAGAAATTAAAAGACGCTTACTCCTTGGAAGGAAAGTTATGACCAACCTTGATAGTATATTAAAAAGCAGAGACATTACTTTGCCAACCAAGGTCCGTCTAGTCAAGGCTATGGTTTTTCCCGTGGTCATGTATGGATGTGAGAGTTGGACTGTGAAGAAAGCTGAGCGCCGAAGAATTGATGCTTTTGAACTGTGGTGCTAGAGAAGACTCTTGAGATCCCCTTGGACTGCAAGGAGATCCAACCAGTCCATTCTAAAGGAGATCAATCGTGGGTGTTCATTGGAAGGACTGATGCTAAGGCTGAAACTGCAATACTTTGGCTACCTCATGTGACGAGTTGACTCACTGGAAAAGACTCTGATGCTGGGAAAGGTTGGGGGTGGGAGGAGAAGGGGACGACAGAGAATGAGGTGGCTGGATGGCATCACCGACTCGATGGACATGAGTTTGAGTGAACTCCGGGAGTTGGTGATGGACAGGGAGGCCTGGCGTGCTGTGATTCATGGGGTCGCGGAGAGTCAGACACAACTGAGCGACTGAACTGAACTGAATGTCAGCCTACAAATGCAACTTCAGGGAAAGGCCAGGAAGATTCAAATATTAACACAGAAACATAAATCCACAACAATGGCAAATTCTCAGGAATGGAAAATCAATCAGTGGAAGCCAGGGGTTGGGAGATGGGAGAGTTGACTACAAAAGAGCGACGTGAGGGAGTTTTGGAGTCGTGGGCCATGGTGGCTTGATACACAATGTCAAACATTTGTCAAAATCCATAGAAATGTATACTACATGGAATGAGTTCTACTGTCTATAAATAAGGCAACTTGAAAAAAAAAGTATAACCCACAAGAATAGCCAAGAAATTCTGTAAGAGAAAAGTAATGAGGAGACAGTACATCAAAACATATCATAGTGTTACACTAATCTGAACAGTGTGGTATGGGCAGAAAGTGAACGAACCCATGAAACCAGCTACAAAGTCCAAAAGTGAACCCAAATTATATACAACACTTGCAAATTAGAGAGTAAATCTGGAATTTTAAACACATGGTATTGGGTATAGCATATTGGAAGGAAATAAAAAGTAGGTCCTTACCTCCTACCCTCTATCAAAATAAATTCCAGATTGACTCTACTTGGATAAATGATATAAATCTGAAATTTAAGACTTTAAAACCAACAGAAAAAACTGGGAGAATTATTTTATAATTATGGAATAAGAAAGACCTTTGTTGGTACAACACAAAATGTAGTAGTCATAAGTGACAACTGAAGACCTACAGGGACTTCCCTGGTGGCTCAGGGCTGGACCCCAGGGTCCTGACGCAGGGGCTGCGTTCGACCCCTGGCCAGGGAACAAGGTCCTTCTTGCCCCAACCAAGATCAAAGATCCTGCATGTGGCAACTAAGAACTGCTGTAGCCAAATAAACAAATTAAAAAAAAAAAAAAACTACATAAAAACTATACAAAAATAAAAATTTTTGCAAGTATCAATAATTTTAAAAATGCATACACTATACACCTGTATAATCTAGCTCTATACATGTAATACTGGCAATAGTAACTGCCTCTGGGGGAGAATACTAAAGAAACTTACACTAGAACTTAAGAATGGAAAGCTCAGCATAGAACATGTTCCTCATGAGAAACATCCGATGTAGATAACCAGTTCAGGAACACACGTAACAAATAGCTCCCAGCGCCATGCTTGCTATATAAACGGCCCTAAATTACATAGGTAGCTATTACTCACCACTGACTTCACACCTCACATAATTATTCTGAAACGTATCCTCCAATCATCTGAAAATCTTCTGCTGATAGAACTTTGTCCCCTCTGCCTACTGAAACCATTCTTCCTAAGAGGGCCATCTCAAATTCAACCTATCCAAAAGCTCTCCTCAAACTTGTGAACAGGTATATTATATACACACAGAAAGAGAAAGGCAACAAAAGATATGAGAAAATACAATGGCAAAATGATCAATTTAGAAAGTTATTTATTAAACAAGTATATTTAAAAGTCCAACATTACCAAATTCCTTTGAAACATCTATTCTGGGAAGAAGTATTCTGTCAAACCTTCTAAATGATAAGGGAAATGATAAAAACAGAACAGGTATGAGTAACATTTTTAGGCAAATGATAAAGCACACGGTAAATTTAGAAATAAAAATAAAAACACACAAACACACAAACTATTGAAGTATGAAGCCAAAATGTTTTGTATGTTTTTAAATACTTCTGGTATACTCACGCTGAGGGTCAAATGTCTACATTTACGCTTATGAACAACACATAAACACCTTTTTAAGGTACCATCCTTAGAGAAATAATTTTAGAATATGTATTGGGTGTATTAATTGTCCACATTTGGTAAACATGTTCTACATATGAAAGTATTCACTTAATGAAAAAAAGGAAGTTATAATTTAAACATCCTGATTTGAGAACTGTGGATTTGGTAGTTTTGTTAAATTCCAACATCATAATGACCAAATGTGGTATCAAAAAAGCCTTTTTCTTTTTTAAAGCTGCCTCTGAAAACTTCAGCATTAGTTTCCACGGTTAACAGATAGACAGAAAAACATGCAACAGAGGAGTCCTATAGGAAAGCCTCTGGCCTTCAGTAGTTCCACATGGCGTTACACAATATTTCGCTGCAAAGAGTGGTTTTACCACAGGTCTGGCAGTAGCTTCCGTTTAAATCACAACTTTGTACCATAGTATCAATCAAAGGCTTTAAAACATAATTGACTCTGGCAGTCGGCATGGAGACCATGATGTGATGGGGCTGCCCCCGCACATGAGGGCCTGATGAGGGGTCTGCTCTGTGTGTGTTTCCAGGGAGAAACCGGATGTGACGGTTTACGCAGGACGATTAAACCCATTTTCCTAATTAGGTTTCAACTGTATAAATAACAAATCAAAGGTTGAGAGCTTGCGTCTCTGCCAGCGATGGCTTTTCCTTTCTTTCTATCGTCCTCCCAGCCGGCGAAGCGCTGGCCCCGGGTACTGCTCTGGACGCGGAGCGGAGGCCCCGGCCCGGCTCAGTCCGAGAGCGACGGGGAGCGCGCGGGCCGGCCGCTGCCGCCGGCGGGACTGGGCGCGGGTGCGCGGGCCCTCTCGCGGGCGTCCCGCCGGCGCTTGTGCTTGTGCCGGTGCTTGTGCTTCTTCTTCTTCTTCTTGTGGTCGTGGTGGTGGTGGTGGTGGTGGTCGCCGTGCCGGGAGGGCGCGGGCTCCGCGCTGAACACCGCCAGCGGGGCAGCCGCGGCCGCGTGCACACCCAGCTCCAGAGGCGGCTGCTCCTTACCTTCAGGGCGAGAAACAGGCAAATGAACTCCTGTCGGTAACGAGGAAAGGGAATGCAAAGGGCGCTGGTGGCAGGACGTCCGTGGAAAAACGAGGAATGGGAGAAGTGTCCCACCGAGACATCCCGTTAGTTACACAAAGCTAATTTTTCAGCACTGTGACCTTGCAGTCTATACAAATGACACAGACCAGTGTGCTAGCAAACCACCTTCTGAAAATTAACATTTAATAGTTTAAAGTACTACGAAGCAACAATGGCTAGGTATGTATGTTACCGATTAAGACCAGCACTGGTCTACGAAAACAGCTCCTTAACTGCAGCCCTGCTCTGGGCTACTGGGGCTGGGAAGGACCGCACTACCGGCATACTTGGTCTCCTGCACTCTGCAGACACAGAGCTTCTTAACAAATGAATCACAAATGAAGCTCTGAGGCAACCCTGCCTTGAGCAAGTCTAGTGGAGCCATTTTCCCACCGGCATTTGCTCACTTTGTGTCACTGTCACATTTTGGTAATTTTCACAGTATTTCAAAATATTCCCATCAGTGAAAAGATCTGACTTGCTGAGGGCTCAGATGGCGGTTAGGATTTTTTGACTGAGGTATGTACACTTTGAAGATACAACCCCAGTGCACACTTAACAGACACCAGTATAATAGAAACATAACTTCCAGATGAAATGGGAACACATTCGGCATGTATTTTATCTCACCTAAAAATGGAGCAAATGTCTCTGAAGGTTCTATTTCTAACGTTCTATCGATCCGGGGATCTATAACAGCGAGCAGTGTCCAGAATTTCTTGCTTCCTCCAGACCGTACAATCCTGGGGCCACACCCAGAGACCTCTCTCTCTCTGTGTTACTCCAGGTTAACGGTACCACTTTACATGCAGCCAACTGAGAAAAAGGGCTTTCCTGGTGGCTCGGTGGAAGAATCTGCCTGCAATGCAGGAGAGGTGGGTTTGATCCTGGGCCGGGAACATCCCTTGGAGGAGGACATGGCAACCACTCCAGGGTCAGAGGAGCCTGGTGGGCTCCAGCCCACAGGGTCACAAGAGTTAAGACGCGACTTAGCAGCTAAACCACCGCCACCAGGAAACAACCCTAAGATTCACCTCAGACCCTCCCCCCTGAAGATCCCGTTACTTACCAAGTCTCCTTTACTCTTACTTACCAGAATCTCTTAAATCTGCCCCTCACTCCAGTCTGTACTAACTCAGACCACCTCATCTCACTTGGATCAGAGTACTAACCTCCTATTAACTGGTTTCTTTGCCTGAAGTGTCTTACACTTGAATCCACACCTTACATTGCTGCACAGCAGTGGCTCTAAATCAGGGGCAACTTTTCTCCCTAGCGGTTGTTTGACAACATCTGGAGACACTCTGGTTGTCACAATTAGAGTGGGACAGCCCCCAACTGCAAGTAATTCTCAGGGCCCAAAACGTCAGTAGAGCTGAAGTTCAGAGGCCCTGCTGCACAGCTATGTTCCCAAAAACCCTGACCATGATTACTTGTTTAAAAACTCAGGTAGTTCTACTGGCAGAACAAAATCCTTAAGCCTTCAGTGCAGCAATTTCTGTGTGTATGTGTATATATATCTACTTTAATATGTATACACATATGTACACACATACACATATATGTATTTATCCAAACTAGACCAAGTGTTTCACTAAAACAGACATGCAGGAATTTCTTTTCTTTTTTAAAGCATAAACTCTCAGAGCTAATTTTGATCCGATCCAGCCCCAAGCCATGTTTTGTTTTTTAACCAAAAGAAGCATCACCAGAGAATTTTTCTAAAGATCAACTTTTAGCACTAATTTTACTGACAGTTTATAATCTGAATCTTGGATTTATCCATTCCTTTCTATATGCTCTAGACTAGCCCTTTCACAACTCTGTGTATTTATTTGTAAATGCTATTCCTAGGCTTGGAATGGCCTTCCCTTATTTCTGGTCTGACTTCCATGTTCATTTAAAAAGTATCAGGAACTACATGGGAACTGGGAAAGTAGTGGTGAACTGGACCGATCTCAGCCCTCCTGGAGTTTACAGACTAGCAAAGAGAAACAAGGAAGTACGCCCGGGTAATACTAGTAAAAAGACAAAACATAGAGTCAAACAGGAGCACAGCTGGAGACCTCAGTTAGCAGGGCAGCCGGTGTGGGTCAGAGACAAACTTCTGCAAGGAAGGTACATTTAAACTGTGATCTGAAGGAGGAGGAAGGGGAGGAAAAACACATTTAGGTTCTTGAATAATTCAGAACACCTCAAATGTCATTTTGGGAGAGTTTTCACCAAACTTCCCCAAAAGAATTAGCTTCTACCACATAATACAGATGAGGAAGTTAAGACCCAGAGAAAGTAAGCAACTTGCCCAAGGTGGTGCTGGGAAATATGAGCCATAAAACCAAACAGCCTGACTCCAGAGTCCGTGCTCGGGACCACTCTGCTCACGTGCACACGGCGTGGTGCACACTGCCGCACACCTGTCTGTCTCTGGCCCCTCTCACGAGACTCACAGCTCCTGGAGGACAGGGCCTCACCTCTGTCTCTCAGTGTACCCCACAGTATCCAGAATCCTCCACTTCCCCACAACTTGCTCAATGAACTAGTGTCACAAATTCATGCAACTTTGTGTTTCTTTTTAAACAGGATGTCAGGTGAATTCAGTTGAACTAAATGCAATTTAAAGGTCACTGATTTTGAAGGGAGAGGAATCAACTATTAGTTTATGAACAGAAACAAACTGTTACAGGCCGTTCATTGAGCTGGAACTGACAGCTGTGCGTTCTTCGCGTCAGGCATTACCTCAACGTTTCAGGACAAGTGCATGTGTGTACATTCCTGTCCGCACAGACTACCCATACTGTATTGCCCCCAAATTACAGTTGATATTCATGATTTTTTGAATGCTAACACTAACAGCAACACACAAAAAAGGAAAGAGAGATTATCGCCAGGACATAGTTTGGGGACCTGGTATCTTTTGCAATAATTGGTGCCCAAAAAATTTGAGAGATATCTGATTGACAGTTAAAGATGCTACTATATAATTTTAATTTTCATTTCAAATGAACGACATAACTATATTCTCAGTTCTATAAACAGGGGAATACAGGTCCCTACCTAACAGAATACACATAGCCAAGTGACAGGGGAAGTAATAAAGCCTCACAGATTCCTTTAACCCCCCTATCCATTATCTAGTCAGGATACATCAACAGACTGTGGAGCTTCCCAACTGGCAGTCTGCACTGCTTGGAGTCTGAGGTCTTTTTCTTCACCGAGAGACATTTTATCATCCAATCCTAACACCTGCCAAGCTGCTTGGATTGCAGAAAAGCCAATGATTATACCAGAAACTGCATTTCCCAGTAAAGGCAACGGCCAAGAGTACAACTGAGTGTCTTCTTTTCTAGGGGATACTATTAACCACTTCAAAAGTAAAGTCAATCTCTTGTTTGGAGGTCTTACAACCCGCATTCAAGATATACTGACTATAAATCTTGCATTTCTTGCATATCAAAACTACCAGATATCATCTCATACCAATCAAAATGGCCATCATAAAAACACCCACCAACAAGAAACGCTGAACAGGATGGGCACAGCATGTGAACCCTCCTACCTTGTTGATGGGAACGTAAACTGGTACAGTCACTATGGAAACAGTATGAAGGTTCTTCAAAAATCTAAAAATATAGCACTCCCACTCCTGGGCATATATCCACAGAAAAACATGGTCTGAAAGGACACAAGCACCCCAGTGATCACTGCAGCAATGTTTGCAACAGTCAAGACAATGGAAGCACCTAACTTTCCTATTGACAGAGGAACAGAGACGTGGTACATATATACAATGGAATATTCCTCAACCACTGAAAAGAAAGCAGAAACGCCATCTGCAGCAACATGGATGGACCTGGAGACTGTCATACGGAGTGGCGTCAGTCAGACAGAGAAAGAGAAATGCTGTATGATATGGCTTATTCGCAGAATCTAAAAGGGAAGATACAAAACGAACTTCTCTACAAAGCAGAAACAGACTGAGACTTAGAGAACAAACTCTGGTTGCTGGGGTAGGTTGCGGGGGCGGGGACAGCTGGGGACTCTGGGATTGGCAAGTCAATACCACCGTGTTTAAAGCAGACAACTATCAAGGGTCTACTTGTGCAGCACGGGGAACTGTGCCAAACACGGTGCAACAACCTAAAAGGGAGAAGAATTTGAAAGAGAATGGATACATGTATGTGTATAAATGAGTCACTCTGCTGGACATCTGAAACTATTATAGCACTGTCAATCAACTATCCTCTAACATAAAATAGAAAGTTAAAGAAATAAATAAATCATGAATTTCTCTTGATTAGCATAAAGTCTATTAAGAAGACAATGGATTAGCTAGCTCCAAGGATAAAGGTGTTAGGAACTAGGGCTCCTAGGACAAATAGCCGATTGCAGGTCTGGATAGAATATTTACAAGATGAGCCTGAAACATCAGGTATAATAGTAGAAAGGAAGTTAAAAGTCTAAGAAAACTTAAGAGTCAACCTAAAGGGTTCTCACTAATCGAAGTTGGAAAAATTTGAATACTGATAAAGATAGTAACTTCTAATGACTAGAAGTGATTGATCACCACTGCAGGATGTTAGCCAATTTACTATTCTGAAACTTACTAAATACACAAAGAGAATCAAGTCTTTTTCTTTCCTTGGCTATATGAGCTATACCAATGGATAACAACAGATCACCCAGTTTCACAAAAATAATCAACTTATAAATAAAAACAGAAAGATGAATTAGAATGTCACAGTCTTGCAATCCTTAATGAATTAATGGACTGATGCTTTGAATGTATTAGTGGCTAATCTCATAAAAAAGTCAACTAGACACTGTACACTTCCAGATGGAAGAACACACCACCATCCATAAACCTGAATCCAACTAAGCTTCTAGAAACAACTACAAATTTAAAGGAAATCTAGAGGACCCTAACGTTCTAATTATGCCACAGGCATACAATCAGCAAAACACAGACTCGAAAACTACAGACCAAAACCCTGGTGTTTACAACAAATACATTGTAAGGGGGGGAAAAAGAAAAAAAAGATGAACTGGAAACTTTTGAAGAGTAAAGGATGTATCTGCCAATTCCTTATGTGGACAAGGATTCAAACAAATAAAGCATTAAAAATAATGGCATTTATGACTCAACTGAAATGCAAACAATGACTGAATATTTAATGATATGAAAAACCTTTATATTTTAAAGTATGAGAATAACATCATGGTTATGAGTTTTTAAAGTCCTTATCTTTTAGAGATACACACAGAATTATTTATGCATAAAATATGTGAGATTTGTTTCAAAATTATGGAAAAGGGTAGAAATGGGGCGGCTATAGATTAAACAAGACTGATCATTTCTGTAGCTAAGTACAGGTTAGAGGAGGTTCTCTGTACTAGTCTGACAACTTCACAGTTCTATTAAAATCATTTTTTAAAAAGAACAAGTTAAGACAAATTAGCACTACCTGTGATAATGTTAAATGCTCATATTTTTAATTTAGAAAGTTCACCCCTTGAAATATATCCTACAAATGTGCTAATGCATAAGTGCAAAGAAATTACCCAAAAATACTCATTAGAAAAGAGCATCAGATGAAACCTAGTACTACTCTATCATCACACTAACCTTCAGCTCTTAAGTTTTCGTTTATACAGACAATATATACTTGTTTCATTTCTTTTCTGAATAATTTTTACCAGGTCTAATTCAACATGGTAAGAAAGTACAACTTCTCTCTCATGTGACCCCGTATAACAGTCAGATTTGAGCTTCCTTTCATACTAGCATCATGATGTGTTATTCCATACAATATTGGGAAAAAAATGCATTACCACCCCCATGATATGAACAGTAACATGCACAACTCCACATATCAATCATTTTAGGGGTTTACAAGATGCCTGAGCACTTGTCCACTCAAGGTTAGGCAACATTCATTTAAAAGCTAATGAAAGCCCTTTTAAACTAAACCACTGTGCTATTCACCTGAAACTAACAAAACATTGTAAGCTGACTAAACTCCAATATAAAACAAAAATTAAAAAAATAATGTTAATGACAGCACTTTTAGTGACTCAAAACATATGTCTCTATTGCAGATAGAAGATACTTCAGGAAAAGAAGATAAAAGTAATTTACAATACTGTAACCTGCCCATTTCAAGTCACAGAGAAAGAACACAACAGATGGTCAGTTTTGTTGTTCCATCTAACATAAAATCTTTCCCAGAGGCCTCACGGGTTCACTGTGGATAAGGGTTAGCTGAAGTCAATTTTACAAACGCAAAGCAAACACAAAGAGGTATTTAAGACAAACCTGATGTAGAAGCTTTCCAGCCCATTTGATAAAAGTGCTGATAACGGTGAGTAACCTGCTAATTCCATTAAATTCATAATTAGGTATATGTTTAAATTTAACACAAAACCTGCACTTTCTGTTAGGAAAAGTCCGAAGTCTGTTCTTCGGGCTCTTCAGATTTAAAAAAAAGTGTAGAATTGTATCATTATAATTTAAAGAAAAAAATCCAAGTCTTTGTTTAGTTTCAGAACTCTAGCCTCTTTTTCTTTTTTCAAAAAAAGGATTTCCGTACCAGGACAGTGCCTTTCTGACTCGTGCAAGAAGCTGTCACGTAACCAGCAACCCCTTCTCAGCACTGCAGGAGCTCTGAAACCAACCACAGGGGGTCCCCTCAGCCCCTCCTGTCACCCCTCCCTCTGCTCCCAGTGCAGCCGCAGGAGCAGGCGTGGGAAGGGGAGAGCGTGGGGTTGGGGGGGTGGTGGTGCTGGGGCCCGAGGAGAGGTGTACACAGTGTACCCAGCCACGCAGCCCTCCTCCGATTCCCTTCTCCAGCTCGGGAGAAGGTCGAGTGAAATGATGAAGAACACTTGCTGCTCCTCTGTTCTTACCCCAAATGGCTGAACTCACCAAACATGCTCTATCCCTGCCCTAAAATATTCCCTCTCGGCTGGATGGCATCACCGACTCTGGACTTGAGTCTGGGTGAACTCCGGGAGTTGGTGATGGACAGGGAGGCTTGGCGTGCTGTGATTCATGGGGTCGCGGAGAGTCGGAGACGACTGAGCGACTGAACTGAACTGAACTGAACTGAACGTATGCAAGGAAAGGAAAACCGGCTTTCGGGGGAGGGGTTGGAGAGCAAACTGTGACCTCTGCTCTCCATGGCAGGGTCCTTCCCGCCCAGAAGATGTCTATACACATCCCAGTTCTCAGTGGACATTCGGCGGGCCAGCCCTAGGATAGTCATCTCAGAAACAGCAGAGTCTCCAGCGCCAAAGCCTGGAGCCCAAGGAGACTCGTAAATGAGGAAGCAGACTGCCGGGCACAACACAGTCGGGACCAACGGAACGGAAAGCGCACCAGTTAACTCTTTCTCAAGAGAAGCTGGAAATGTAAATCTTTATCTGTAATCTCTTCATTTTTAGTCAACTACTTCAAAAAATAATTGGGCTTTCCTGGTAGCTCAGAGAGTAAAGTGTCTGCCTACAATGCGGGAGACCTGGGTTCGATTCCAGGGTTGGAAAGATTCCCTGGAGAAGGAAATGGCAACCCATTCCAGTATTCTTGCCAGGAAAATCCCATGGACCGAGGAGCCTGGTAGGCTATATAGTCCATGGGGTCGCAAAGAGTCGGACACGACTGAGCGACTTCATTTCACTTCACTTCATTGCCAAATAAAAGGTGCCTTAGTTGGATGAGCTTGAATAAGGCCCTGCAAACCCACTTGTGAACTTTAATCTAGAATCACCAGAGACTAAGAGAGCTCCCCCAGTGCCCCTCACCAGTACTCTGAGCCTCCTCGCCAGAACCCCAGGCCAAGGTCGCTACCAAAGCAGACCCCCAGCTTCTGTCCTCTTTTACCGCCATCATCATCTGGGCTGGGTTAAAGCTGTGCTTCTAACATTCCAAAATACAGAGCTCCAGTGCCCTTTCTCTTAGAAACACTGTTACTCACAGTGGCTGGGTTTGATACTTCTATCCTGTATCAGTTCAGTTCAGTTCAGTTCAGTCCAGTCGCTCAGTCGTGTCCGACTCTCCGCGACCCCATGAATCACAGCACGCCAGGCCTCCCCGTCCATCACCAACTCCCGGAGTTCACTCAAACTCACGTCCATCGAGTCGGTGATGCCATCCAGCCATCTCATTCTCTGTCGTCGCCTTCTCCTCCCGCCCCCAATCCTTCCCAGCATCAGAGTCTTTTCCAGTGAGTCAACTTGTCGCATGAGGTAGCCAAAGTATTGGAGTTTCAACTTTAGCATCAGTCCTTCCAATGAACACCCAGGACTGATCTCCCTTAGAATGGACTGGTTGGATCTCCTTGCAGTCCAAGGGACTCTCAAGAGTCTTCTCCAGCACCACAGTTCAAAAACATCAATTCTTCGGTGATTAGCTTTCTTCACAGTCCAACTCTCACATCCATACATGACCACTGGAAAAACCATAGCCTTGACTAGACGGACCTTGGTTGGCAATGTAATGTCTCTGCTTTTTAATATACTATCTAGGTTGGTCTATTCTGTATAGGGTAAGTTAAAAAGGGTTTTGTTGGCTAGTTTGGGAAAGTTACCTATCAAATACAACAACATGTCTATTGGAAACCTGTTTTTAGAATTCCAAAGTAAAATACAAGTATGAGTTAAACTCTTAGAGCACTATCATTTGTAATATGAACTTTTTCTAAAATCTAATAACGTCACTGATGAATTTTAGGATTCTCAGTGGTCACTGGGGCTTCCCTGGTGGCTCAGATGGTAAAGGATCTGCCTGCATTGCAGGAGACCCTGGGTCAGGAAGAATCCCTGAAGGAGGGAACGGCTACCGACTATTATTCTTGTCTTAAGAATTCCATGGACAGAGGAGCCTGGCAAGCTACAGCCCATGGGGTCACAAAGAATCAATCATGACTGAACGTGTAACCATTTCAGTGGTCACAGCGTACAGCATAAATATATTTAAGGGAAATTACAAATGCAAATTAAAGAATATATTCAAAATTAAGTTTTACAAATCAGTCCATATAATACACTGGTGACATAAAAGGACCCTACACTGAAGCAACCAAGGCCAAAATGTTAATGCTTTCCTGTTCCTCACCACTATGCTTTTATCTCCTCTCCAGTCTTCCGATATGATGCTATGAGAGCTAATAACTGTAAAGAGACTCCAAAAAAAGTAAAAATGTATTTTTTAAAGCAATATAAGACAATAACACAAAGGTACACAGGTGGACACAAAACGGTGCTAAGCTTTGCTTCTATACATGGGCTAGTACACCGTATCACTCAGAAAAACCAAACATACTCGGATGTTTCACTAGAATAGCAATTTATTAGACAGATTTTATTTTTTTAAAGGCATGGAAGGTAGGTGGAAGTGTCACTCTCCAATTATATCAGATTGAGGTTTGAAATGCCCTAAGTGTTATCATTTTAAAAGATGTAGAAAAAAATTCATGTCTGATAAAATCTTAATAAGTATAAGGATAATAAAGCAAAATTATTCCAAACCCCAAAACAAAAACAGAGAATACAAAATTGGCAAGCGAGGGCCAAGAAATGTGAAGATTCATTTATTAAAGTTAAGTGCTAAAGTCTCCAGCTGACTTCCTCCTGAAATAAGCTTTGTGAGAGACTGCTGAAATGAATGACCACAGCACACAGAACCGGCACCCAGCAGGCTGAGGCCGCAGACAGCGCAGGACTGTGAGGTGCTGCTTCTGTTCACAGGCTCCTCCTCATCACAGCTGGCCCCTCAGCTCCTCAGGGCAATAAACAGCTACTCTTCTGTTTATATGATAAAAACATGCTTTATGTAAGCAAAATCCATCAGTTGGCATTGGAAAGCCTGACTAATGACTTTTGGAAAAACTATTCTTTAAAAATGATTTTGCGGGTGTATCTTGTTTTGACTCCCTGTCCCTCCAAAATCTGAGGCTGAGTCTCCCCTCATCAGCATCACTTGTTTACTCTATTTGGACAGCAATCTTCACTTTGTAGGAAAAAGAACAAAGTAAACAGAAGACAATGGAAAACAGTCGGATTAGGAAACAATCACATCAAACGGAGCCCTTCCGTGAACCTGAGTCCAGTGAGTGTAACAGACAGAGCGTGCCCATCTCGGCACACGGCATCGCGTCTCCATGCCTGAGCAGGACCGAGCAACTGTGCAAACCATCGCGGGAGGGTGAGAGGGGACATCAGCTGACCGTGTTATAAAAGTATAAAGGCACAGATGTGACAGAGTCCAGGGAAGCGGACATGTTTCAAATTAAAATATTCTTAGAAGAAGCACTGCAAGTAAGGAGTGAAATGTTACATAATAGGCGTCTTTAAACGGCATCACACAGTGCTGGAGCGGCAAGTGGCCGAGAGGAGACACCCCACGTCCAAGGTCGGAGACACCCCAGTAAGATGGCAGGCGCTGAGACAGGGCATCAGAGGGCAGACACACTGAAACCGTAATCACAGAAAACTAGTTGATCTGATCACATGGACCACAGCCCTGTCTAACTCAATGAAACTAAGCCATGCCGTGTGGGCTCACCCAAGACGGACGGGTCATGGTGGAGAGGTCTGACAGAATGTGGTCCACAGAGAAGGGAATGGCAAGCCACTTTAGTATACTTGCCTTGAGAACCCCATGAACTGTATCAAAAGGCAAAATGATAGGATACTGAATGAGGAATTCCCCAGGTCGGTAGGTGCCCAATATGCTGCTGGAGATCAGTGGAGAAACAACTCCAGAAAGAGTGAAGAGATGGAGCCAAAGCAAAAACAACACCCAGTTGTGGATGGGACTGCTGACAGAAGCAAGGTCTGGTGCTGTAAAGAGCAAAATTGCATAGGAACCTGGAACGTTAGGTCCATGAATCAAAGCAAATTGGAAGTGGTCAAACAGGAGATGGCAAGAGTGAATGCTGACATTCTAGGAATCAGTGAACTAAAATGGACAGGAATGGTGAATTTAACTCAGATGACCATTATATCTACTACTGTGGGCAGGAATCCCTTAGAAGAAATGGAGTACTCCTCATAGTCAACAAAGAGTCCAAACTGCAGTGCTTGAATGCAATCTCAAAAACGACAGAATGATCTCTGTAAGTTTCCAAGGCAAACCATTCAATATGACAGTGATCCAAGCCTATGCCACAACCAATAACGCTGAAGGAGCTGAAGTTGAACGGTTCTATGAAGACAAGACCTTTTAGAACTAACATCCAAAAAAGATGTCCTTTTCATTACAGGAGACTGGAATGCAAAAGTAGGAAGTCAAGAAACATCTGGAGTAACAGGCAAATTTGGCCTTGGAGCATGGAATGAAGCAGGGCAGAGGCTAATAGAGTTTTGCCAAGAGAACGCATTGGTCATAGCAAACACCCTCTTCCAACAACACAAGAGAAGACTCTACACGTGGACATCACCAGATGGTCAACACAGAAACCAGACTGACTATATTCTTTGCAACCAAAGATGGAGAAGCTGTATACAGTCAGCAAAAACAAGACTGGGAGATGACTGTGGATCAGACTGTGAACTCCTTATTGCCAAATTCAGACTTAAATTGAAGAAAGTAGGGAAAACCACTAGACCATTCAGGTATGACCTAAATCAAATCCCTTATGATTATACAGTGGAAGTGAGAAATAGATTTAAGGGACTAGATCTGCTAGGCAGAAAGCCTGATGAACTATGGATGAAGGTTTGCAACATCGTACAGAAGACAGGAATCAGGACCATTCCCAAGAAAAAGAAAAGCAAAAAGGCAAAATGGCTGTCTGAGGAGCCCTTACAAATAGCTGTGAAAAGAAGGGAAGTGAAAAGCAAAGGAGAAAAGGAAAGATACAAGCATCTGAATGCAGAGTTCTAAAGAATAGCAAGGAGAGATAAGAAAGCCTTCCTTGGGGATCAATACAAAGAATTAGAGGAAAACAATAGAATGGGAAAGACTAGAGATCTCTTGAAGAAAATTAGAGATACCAAGGGAACATTTCATACAAAGATGGGCTCGATAAAGGACAGAAATGGTATGGACCTAACAGAAGCAGAAGATATTAAGAAGAGGTGGCAAGCATACACAGAACTGTACAAAAAAGATCTTCATGACACAGATAATCACGATGGTGTGATCACTCACCTAGAGCCAGACAGTCAAAGGCTTTGGCATAGCCAATGAAGCAGAAATAAATGTTTTTATTTTAGGAAGCATCACAATGGACAAAGCTAGTGGAGGTGGTGGAATTCCACTTGAGCTATTTCAAATCCTGAAAGATGATGCTGTGAAAGTGCTGCACTCAATATGCCAGCAAATTTGGAACACTGAGCAGTGGCCCCAGGACTGGAAAAGGTCAGTCTTCATTCCAATCCCAAAGAAAGGCAATGCCAAAGAATGCTCAAACTACCGCACAATTGCACTCATCTCGCACGCTAGTAAAGTCATGCTCAAAATTCTCCAAGCCAGGCTTCAGAAATACGTGAACCATGAACTTCCAGATGTTCAGGCTGGATTTAGAAAAGGCAGAGGAACCAGAGATCAAATTGCCAACATCTGCTGGATCACTGAAAAAGCAAGAGAGCTCCAGAAAAACATCTATTTCTGCTTCATTGGCTATGCCAAAGCCTTTGACTGTGTGGATCACAACAAACTGTGGAAAATTTTGGAAGAGATGGGAATACCAGACCACCTGACCTGCCTCTTGAGAAACCTGTATGCAGGTCAGGAAGCAACAGTTAGAACTGGACATGGAACAACAGACTGGTTCCAAATAGGAAAAGGAGTCCATCAAGGTTGTCTATTGTCACCCTGCTTATTTGACTTATATGCAGAGTACATCATGAGGAATGCTGGGCTGGAAGAAGCACAAGCTGGAATCAAGATTGCCGGGAGAAATATCAATAACCTCAGATATGCAGATGACACCACCCTTATGGCAAAAAGCGAAGAAGAACTAAAGAGCTTCTTGATGAAAGTGAAAGAGGAGAGTGAAAAAGCTGGCTTAAACCTCAACATTCAGAAAACTAAGATCATGGCATCCGAACCCATCACTGCATGGCAAATAGATGGGGAAACAGTGGAAACTTTGGTGGACTTTATTATTCTGGGCTCCAAAATCACTGCAGATGGAGACCGCAGCCATGAAATTAAAAGACGCTTACGCCTTGGAAGGAAAGTTATGACCAATCTAGACAGCATATTAAAAAGCAGAGACATTACTTTGCCAACAAAGGTCTGTCTAGTCAAGGCTATGGTTTTTCCCGTGGTCATGTATGGATGTGAGAGTTGGACTATAAAGAAAGCTGAGCGCCGAAGAATTGATGCTTTCGAATTGTGGTGCTGGAGAAGACTCTTGGACTGCAAGGAGGTCCAACCAGTCCATCCTAAAGGAGATCTGTCTTGGCTTTTTATTGGAAGGACCGATGTTGAAGCTGAAACTCCAATACTTTGGCCACCTGATGCGAAGAGCTGACTCATTTGAAAAGACCCTGATGCTGGGAATGATTGAAGTGGGGAGGAGAAGGGGATGACAGCGGATGAGATGGCTGGATGGCATCACTGATTTGATGGACATGAGTCTGGGTAGACTTGCGAGTTGGTGATGGACAGGGAGGCTGCAGTCCATGGGGTTGCAAAGAGTTGGACACGAATGAGTGACTGAACTGAACTGAGCTGAAATAGCATAATAGGCATAATTTTTTCCCCTCTTTTCTACGATTTCAAAGTTTTATATAATAGGAGCATATTAATTTTAAAATGGCAAAAAGTGTAATTTAAAAGTCTTTAAGTCAAAGCAATTTTAAGGAAGAAATATGAAGCTGGAGACATCAGGCTCTGTGACTTCAGACTATACTCCAAAGCTATAGTAAATGAAATAGTGTGGTACTGGCACAAAGACAGAAATATAAATCAATGGAACAGGATAAAAGTCCAGAAATAAACCCTTACACCTATGGTCAATTAACCTATGACAAAGGAGGCCCGAATATACAATGGAGAAAAGATAGTCTTTTCAATAAGTGGTGCTGAGAAAACTGGGCTCCCTATAAAAGAATGAAATTAAACCATTCTCTAATACCAAATACAACAGCAAACTCAAAATGGATTAAGGACTAAATGTAAGACCAGATACTATAGAACTCCTCGAAGAAAATGAGAGAATGATCCTAGACAGAACACTCTATGACAAAAATCACAACAATATCTTTTTGTATCCTTTCCTAGAGTAATGGAAATAAAAACAAAGATAAACAAATGGGAATTAAAAGCTTTTGCACAGCAAATGAAAAGACAACGTACAGAATGGGAGAAATTATTTGCAAACTATGTGATTTACAAGGGATTAATTTCCCAAATATACAAACAGCTCACATAGGTCAGTGTCAAAAAAACAATGAAAAAAATGGGCATAAAATCTAAAAAGACACCTGTGCAAAAAAGACATACAGATGGCCAACAGGTACATGAAAAATGCTCAACATCACTAATTATTCAGTCTCGTGTCCGACTCTTTGTGACCCCCTGAATCACAGCAGCCAGGCCTCCCTGTCCATCACCAACTCCCGGAGTTCACTCAAACTCATGTCCATCGAGTTGATGATGCCATCCAGCCATCTCATTCTCTGTCGTCCCCGACTCCTCCCACCCCCAATCCTTCCCAGCATCAGAGTCTTTTCCAGTGAGTCAACTTGTCACACGAGGTGGCCAAAGTATTGGAGTTTCAGCTTTAGCATCAGTCCTTCCAATGAACACCCAGGACTGATCTCCTTTAGAATGGACTGGTTGGATCTCCTTGCAGTCCAAGGGACTCTCAAGAGTCTTCTCCAGCACCACAGTTCAAAAGCATCAATTCTTCAGCGATCAGCTTTCTTCACAGTCCAACTCTCACATCCATACATGACCAAGGGAAAATCCATAGCCTTGACTAGATGGACCTTTGTTGCCAAAGTAATGTCTCTGCTTTTTAATATGCTATCTAGGTTAGTCATAACTTGAGATATCTAAATCAAAACTACAATGAGGTATCAACCCACTCCAGTCGGAATAACCATCATCAAAAGTCTACATACATTAAATGCTAGAGAGGGTGTAGAGAAAAAAGAACCCTCCCACAGTAGTGATGAGAATATAAATTAGGAGAACTACTATGGAGAACAATATGGAGGTTCCTTAGAAAACCAAATACAGAGTTACCATATGATTCAGCAATCCCACTCCTGGGCACACATCTGGAGAAAAATGTAATTCCGAAAGATACATGCGCTCTAGTGTTCACAGGCAGCACTATTTCCAATGGCCGAGACACGGAGGCAACCTAAATATCCAGCGACGAATGGATAATGGTATGGACTACAATGGACTACTACTCAGCCATGAAGAAGAACAAAGTAATGCCACCTGCGTCAACACGGATGGCCCCAGAGATTATCACGCTGAGTGAGGAAGGCCAGAGAAAGACAGCATCGTACAACGTCATTCATATGTGCTATATACAGATACACCGATGAGCTTACTCACAGCACAGAAACAGACCCAGAGACACAGAAAACAAACTTGTGGTTACCACAGGGGAAATGGGGGAAGGCACGGACTAGGAGCGTGGGATGGACAGACACACTATTATACAGAAGACAGATAACCAGCAAGGACCTGCTGTATGTACAGCGCAGTGAACAGCACTCAACACTTTGTAATAACCCATGTAATGTGAAGAAGAACATAAATACATTTAACAGAATGACTGTGCTGTACGTCTCTGAAGCTAACACAACAGTGTGAATCAAAAATAATCCAAAAAAATATACATGCAGCTTGTATTTGAAAAAAGAAGTCTATGTTACATAATACAGTAATGAAAAGCAAGTCCTCAGATCTATAGTTTTTAATGTATTCTTTACGTTGATAAAGAAACTTTATGAAGTTTATAGATTCGTTCTTGAACAAAATAACAACGATAGTAACAGCACTTTACCTGTTCCCTTCCGTGGGAGTTCCATATTCCACTGGGGCTTCGTGGTGGGCGTGCCATCACAGCCTGCTGAGTGCTGGGGTATAAGAGCAGATCGCGAGTTAGCTGGCCGATATTTGGAGAGCCCTAAAGTGCAAAGAAGAGGAAAAACAGGGATTTATTTCTTTACTTCCCCAAAGAAGAAAACAGTCCACCTTAAAACCGGTATCAGTTCAACAGTAAAACTCTAATGATAAAAAGAATACTATTTTTTAAATCTACTGAAGATCCCATTTGATTTAATCCTTTGTCATGGTTCTAATATACTTAAGTCTGAGAAAAATAAACATTCAAGCAAGACCGTTCACCTGACTGAACTGCTGAACATATAAACTGGAGTCTATATTCTGGCACAGAACCATGTCATGTTTTTTATTATTTATGTGGAACTTTGCATACAGTTAAGCATTTCTGTTCTCCCCAAAATTTATTAATAAATTCCATTACAATATTTAACTAACAGATCAAAATAATTTAGGGATTACAGAAGACCTTTAAAACATGAAATGATGTAATGGTAAAACATGAAGAGCACTGTCATACCAGGAGACCCAGGTTCTAATGCCAAATCACCCACAAATTAGATACACAGTCTAGGTAAGACATTTCTTTCTGTGTGTCTCGTTTTCATTTGTCTCATGGAAAAGTTCTAGGATTTGGGTCTAGGATTGAGTTGGATGTGTCACTGAGGGCAAATTATTTAATATCTCTCTGATTAAATTTACTTATCCATACAATGGACAGACTAGAAAAATAACTGTCATGACTGCTTACGATTATGAAAGCCAAAGAATTCAACCTGTCAGTTTTCAAATATAACTAGGTTCATATTCTCTTTGATGCCAATTCTTAAATTCTCCTAGCTCATCCCCGATTACTAGATAGTAAAAAGTAATCTAGGTCTTACAAACAAAACTAAACAAAAACCATACCAAGGTGGGTAAGGAGAGCTGCACAAATACAACATGTTTAAAAAAACCCATTCAAACACAAAGATCATAAAAGATAACCACAGCCAGCATGAAGTATAAATAGGATTTTCCAGTAAAAAGAAACAGGAATAGTACCTACTCCTAACAAAAAAAGAAAAACAGACATATTCATAATTAAAGAAATATATCATAAACCTGAATTATAATGATAATCATAATTAATGATCATTTAAAATGGTAATTATAGTTAAGTATCCTTTAAGTTATCACAGTGACAATAAAACACTACATGCAGTACAAAGCATGCTGATGACTACTGATGAGTGGCATCTTTATGCATCAACATGGGTGAATTTCAGCAGCATAACGCTAAGTGAAAGAAGCCAAGTCATGTTGAGCCTCACAGTTTCCACGTAATTCACAAACTAAAGGCAAAGTAAACATATCTGTGTGGCACACTGTACAGAAAAGCAACAGAATGTTGAAGGAAAAACAGCTGAGACACCATTTACTTACTCGCAATGCAAAGACAGAACAGAATCAGGAGAGAAGCACAGAGAGAGCGGCCGCAGAATGGAGAATGCCACACAGGTGAACGGTGGCGGGCGGGCTCACCAAGACCTGCTTTATTACTGTATTTCACAACTACAAGCAAGTTACACCAAAGCTTTCTTTCTGAAAACTGAGAAATGTTGACGACGTGAACTAGGTATAATCTCTTCAAAAAAGCATTATGGCAATAATACCAAGAGTATGAAAATCGTCTAAAGATAAGTATCTTACAATAAAGCCAAAATTAATCTTTTTACCAAAAATATATTTTAAGGGATTTATCCTAAGCATAATTTGACAAAAAAAGAAACAGAAGCTTCTATATGAAGACACTCAGAGGGATTACTTGCATAAAATTAAAATCAGAAACAAATGCCTGCCCACAGGAAAATAATAAGGTAAATCAAACTGTATCAACTCGATACTGTCTCAGGTAATATTTTCAATAGAAAAGATTATGACGTTTGAGAGATGTATGCAAAAATCTCTAATATGACATATTACATGGAACAAGCAGTGAAAAAGATAAAGTAGTTGCGTTATGGACTGCATTAGTTGTAGTCAAGAAGTTTTATATATAATTACAGTTACATTATTTAAAAAAAAAAATCTCATTTCATTTTGAGGTTAAGTCTAAACTTCAAAAAACAAAGAAACAAAAAACAGAAATTAAAGCTACTGGAAGGAATCTGATGAATAGATTTTTGAAAAAACAAATCTAGAAGTAAGCCAAATACTTAAAAAGAACCAAAACAAAGTAGAAAATCAAAAGAAATATTAAAAAAAATGTATTCCTTTGCTGATATGTGTTATCTGATACAGTCTAGTGTTCTATACTGGCTGCCTCTAAACTTCATAGTGATTCTCTTGACAATAAAGCAACACACCTCAGACAGTGGCATCACGCAAACTCTCTCCACACCCCAGTGAGTGCAGTGCACCACCTTACCTGGAGTTGATGGCCTTTCAAGCATGTTCAAATGATGGGAAATGAAGGCCTGGCTGTCATGAACAGTATCCATATCAATCTCCTCCTCGTCTTGAGAACTTGAAAACTGTAACACAAACAGAACAAAGCAGGAAAGGAGCCGTTACGTCACTTCACGTCTGGACATTCGCTCTCAGGAAAGGCAGCAGAAAAGCCACAGGATATAGCCCCAAAACAAGTAAAAGGAAAAGTAGTCTTCTTCTCAAAAAGCATTAAGAGAAAGAGATGATGTGGCCCAGCCTCCAGAAGAAGCTGACTGGGAATCTCTGGAAGTGCACCAGTGGCTGAGGCCTGCCCTGCGCTGTGGCGAGCAGCAGTGAGCTGTGTACGTTGTGCACAGAGCTCCTCCCCCAGACAGAGAAGACGCGTGTGGGAACAGAGGTCTGACCATCGGCTGCAGTGTCTCAGACGGACACGTGAGTCTCTTAAGATTCAGGCAGTGCCCTCTGTTCCTGCAGAGGGACGCCCCTGCGAGCAGTCACAAAGGTGAACAGGAAGGTGAGCGCCCTACGCTGCTCACACAGGTGTGGCCTGCATGTCTTACTCTGATTCTGAGTGTGACTTTACTGCTATCCTCATTCTTCTCCAGTATTTGACCAGGCTCTAGTGGGGACCCCAGTGGGGCGTCAGCCTTCCTCTTCACTCCCTGCTGATGAGCTGACATATTACATGAGGCTTCCTTGGCAAGGTGATCATCTTCCTGTGGCAATATTCAAGATCAAAATTAGATTCCTGAAGACAAGTAGCTCATGTTACAGCTGAAAACTAAGACCTACAGCAACCACGCAGATGAGAACATGCCCAGTGCCTGAAAGTTATCAGCAATGGGCTGGAAACGAACCTCACCCTCTCCTATCTGCTGGTCTTTCTGAGAGAAGAAGGGAGGTGTTAAAGGGAACTTTTAAAACCTTCCCCAAAGCATATACCTTTTGGTGTCACTTTCTCCTCTTATCCTGAACACTCCAAGTATGAGAGTGGATAAATCAACATATATGGACAAGAATTATAAACATATTCATTTCCACTGGTTTATAAATAGATACAAAAGAACTCTTTAATGAGACTTTTTTCCTATGAAAAGATTTGTCTTATTTCTTCATAACATGAACTCTAGGATACATTTTAAATTTACAACAAATAAGTATGACTGTAGTTCAGAAAATCTAGGTGAATAATTTCTTTTAAATGACTATTCCTAACTAGCATAAAGAGAAATTTAAGTTTTAAAGTGTCAAAACACCAGTAGGGTATTTCCAGGCAAGTAATCTGGTCTAAATATTGGTGAAAAATGAAGCTTGAAGCACTGGGGATACTGTGTCATCAAAGAGCAAGATGCTTCTGGAAAATTTTCTTTATAGTAAAATAACTGATAGATCCTGAAGGTCTTTCTACAACAAAGTCTCATAATTTCATAATGCATAGTTGGAAATAAAAGTTTTTGTAAAAGCAAACACATACACATATACATAAACTAAAAAAAAACATAATGCATTTCTCCTCCCCCGATCAGCAGATTAACATGTTCACCAGACCATTCATTATTATCAACTTATTTACTAATGATTCAATAAGCAGTTGTCAGGCACTTCTCATATGTTTAGAATGATGCTATTAATGCAAAGTAGCAAAAAAAGAGAAAAGTCAAGGTCCTGTGTTCAAAACACCCTGCCACTACAGTGTACAGACAAGTTCGGCTAATATGTAGTCGGCTAAATGGTCATTTCAATTTTCAAAGGAGACACTTTGCGCGCAAGCACAGAAAGTCACTGTCACCAGAAGAGCAGTGAGTGGGCTGGCATCACAGCGTCTGCCATGCTGCCATCACGCAGCTGTCAGCAGCACTTCAGAAACTGAAAAGTGCTAAAGATAATGTCAGCCGGCACTCTTTTAAACAGCATGAGAAGCTGTTTGTGGCTCTAAAACCCAGGAGCTCTAAAGAAACAATTCTCTTCTTTGGAGCTCTAAGTAACAAAACTATTGATACTTTTCCAAATCACGTGCGATTCTTACAGGGTTCTGAAATCCAACTAGCTGTGCGTGACTACTTGGATTCACTGCAGCTTCTTGGTTGCCTGCTATGGCCTCTGGAATGATGGTTGGATTCAAGACAGCTTTTTTCTCTTTCAAATTAAGGACCAAGCCAAGTTCTGGCAAGGGTAAGCAGGAAGGTCTACTGAGGCCAAACAGTGTGAAGTACAAGTCCACAGCACCACACCGTAACCTCCAGTCGTGTGAAGTGCCTAGGGAGCAAATAACAGTAACAATAAAAGGTCAGTGTGCACAACTATCCACACACGTCCAGATGTCCAGAACCTGTACAAATGGAAGGGAAGAGAGGGTTATGATGCCTAAAAGGAGCCGCCGACTGACCCAGGCCCCAGCGGCAAGTCCTCTACTGTGAAGATGCTTCCTACCTTAACACCAGGTACCTACACACTGCCACAAAAACCATAGATGTTCTAAGGAAACACTGAATTTTACAACTGAAAAAGTCTAATTCTTTCACTCCTAGATATAAAAATTAGACACCTACCATATTTAAAATCTGAGAGTAATAAATTTGAGCATTAGAATTTGTTTTCAGGAGTAGGGTTCACGAGGTTCTTGGTGTGCCATCTTCCTAACATGCCAGGGTCGTGGTCTCAGAGTACACCTCAGACCACAGCAACATGCCATTAAAGAAAAAATCAGACAAGGTGAACAGGGATTGAATGAATGTGGAGCAGTTAACCAAGAAGGAGGGATTAAACGGAAGATTTAAAGCCAGAAAAAAAAATACTATTTTTGGAGTATTAGACTTATACTGGGCTTTCCTGGTGGCTCAGATGATAAAGAATCTGCCTGCAATTCAGGAGACCTGGGTTCAATCCCTGGGTTGCGAAGATCCCCTGGAGATGGGAATGGCAACCCACTCCAGTATTCTGAATCATGAGGATTCAGTACGGCTGTGGTGCTGTTGTCGCTCCGATAGGAACTCTAACTCTGTGTAAAGCCCCAAAGGACTAACTGTTGCCCGTTCAACAATATGGCCACTGAATTATCAAAAGCAGTTTCCGTCTTTTGATGGGGTGGTCATGGTTTATAACATAAATGGCATTATTTTGAGAGAGGGATAACTTAGGTATGGCATTGGTTTTTTTTTTTCCTTTTGCAGCCTGTTCAGTTCAGTTCAGTTCAGTTGCTCAGTCGTGTCCGACTCTCCGCGACCCCATGAATCACAGCACGCCAGGCCTCCCTGTCCATCACCAACTCCCGGAGTTCACTCAAACTCATGTCCACAGAGTCGGTGATGCCATCCAGCCATCTCATTCTCTGTCGTCCCCTTCTCCTCCCGCCCCCAACCTTTCCCAGCATCAGTCTTTTCCAGTGAGTCAACTCGTCGCATGAGGTGGCCAAAGTATTTCAGTTTCAGCTTTAGCATCAGTCCCTCCAATGAACATTCAGGATTGATCTCCTTTAGAATGGACTGGTTGGATCTCCTTGCAGTATAAGGGACTCTCAAGAGTCTTCTCCAACACCACAGTTCAAAAGCATCGATTCTTTGGCGATCAGCTTTCTTCACAGTCCAACTCTCACATCCATACATGACCACGGGAAAAACCATTGCCTTGACTAGACGGACCTTGGTTGGCAAAGTAATGTCTCTGCTTTTTAATATACTATCAAGGTTGGTCATAACTTTCCTTCCAAGGAGTAAGCGTCTTTTAATTTCATGGCTGCAATCAGCATCCGCAGTGATTTTGGAGCCCAAAAAAATAAAGTCTGACACTGTTTCCACTGTTTTTCCATCTATTTCCCATGAAGTGATGGAACCAGATGCCCTGATCTTTGTTTTCTGAATGTTGAGCTTCAAGCCAACCTTTTCACTCTCCTCTTTCACTTTCATCAAGAGGCTTTTGAGTTCCTCTTCACTTTCTGCCATAAGGGTAGTATCATCTGCATATCTGAGGTTATTGATATTTCTCCCAGCAATCTTGATTCCAGCTTGTGCTTCTTCCAGCCCAGCGTTCCTCATGATGTACTCTGCATATAAGTTAAATAAGCAAGGTGACAATATACAACCTTGACGTACACCTTTTCCTATTTGGAACCAGTCTGTTGTTCCATGTTGTAAAATAACTTAATGTAGCTTTTTACAACTGTGTATTCTATAGTATTTTTTCTTTTGGTGAAATTTTAACTGTTAAATGTTTTTGGCACTGTCCTTTGTACCATTTATTAAATAAAAATTTTAGTTGATATTTAAAAAAAAAAGTGTGGAGACATAATAAACATTAAAAAAAGACACACAAAAAAACAAAAAGCAGCAAACCGCAGAGATGGCAACAGGTTGGCAAGAGAGATGGCAGCATGTACTGGCCAGAGGAAAACTGCATCTGCAGAAACTCAGTCTAAGGCGGCTGAGAGACTTCTCAGCTTCTCTGATGAGTATCCGTGGTTTCACATCCGAAATCAGGGTCGTGGTCTCATAGTACACCTCACCCCACAACAGCAGCAGACCAGAGCACGGGCATGCCAGAACTCTTCCCACGTGCCTCCCAGTCCCCCAGGGGGACACTCCAGGCAGACACTGCCACAACACGGAACTGCCAAGATGAGATTATCACCTAGGCTTAGATAATGACTATGGTTTCTAGCCAGAATTTAAAATGACCTAGAGAGTGGGATGGGGTCCATCTCTGTAGCTAACCTTGAGATGGGTTCTGTTATCCTCCGATTTTTCCATATGAGAAAACTGAGGCTCAGAGATACTCCTGCCCTCACAAATCCCAAGTTTTAGGTAAACGTAACCTAAGAAAGAATGAGAATTTTTACACCTGAAACTGACAAAACATTGGAAGTCAACTATACTCCAATGTAAACTTTTAAAGTATAAGGGAAATGAATAAAGTTCTGAGGTTGAGAGTGAAGTTGAAGGGACATCTGCTTAAGCTTGGTAATTAGGGAAGGCCAGGAGGTAACATGGAGAAGGAAATGGCAACCCACTCCAGTACTCTTGCCTGGAAAATCCCATGGACAGAGGAGCCTGGTAGGCTGTAGTCCATGGGGTCGCTAAGAGTCGGACACGACTGAGCAACTTCACTTTCACTTTTCACCTTCATGCATTGAAGAAGGAAATGGCAACCCACTCCAGTGTTCTTGCCTGGAGAATCCCAGGGATGGGGGAGCCCGGTGGGCTGCCGCCTATGGGGTCACACAGAGTCGGACACGACTGAAGCGACTTAGCAGCAGCAGCAGCAGAGAATTTAAAACAGGTGAGAAGAAATATTCTTCTAGACAAGAAAAATAAACCATATAAATAATTTTGGCCAAGAAGTAGGGTTTCAGAAAAGTACTCTTTTAAAAAAGAGGAACGAAAAGGAAAGACATTGCTACAGTAAATTCAGGACAGTTAATAATATTAAGTTTTGTGGTTTTCAACAACAAATATTAGAATAAGTAAATAAATTGCAATCAAGTAATGATTTTTATGAGATATACTCTAACAGACCCTGGGTCAGGAAGATCCCCTGGAGAAGGAAATGGCAACCCACTGCAGTATTCTTGCCTGGAAAATCCCATGGAAAGAGGAGCCTGGCGGGCTACAGTCTGTGAGATGGCAAAAGAGTCAGACATGATTTAGCAACTAAACAGCAACCATAGCAGGTAAGTAACTGTTATATCAACTACTTGCAAGGAAAACCCACATGGGTGTGTACTTTCAATTGTCAGAGGAGTTACGATTTTACAGAGTTCACACTATATATCCTCCTCTGTGTCAGGCACTTTGCACATCATGAAACAACTGTCGGTCTTACTTGAGACATCTTCAATTTTGCTACTATGTGGTAAGCTAACAACAGATACACAACACTGCTGGAAGCAAGAGAAAAGCAGGAGCTCCGAGAAGCAGGAGTTTTTATATCATAAAAACTACAGAGAAACCAGAAATGGGAACAGTACTGAGTGAAGGTAAGGATTTTACACTGGAAATCCATTTCCTTCTCTGGAATATCCATACCTGGACACTTCAATGGACTCAAATTGCCCAATGTCTCCTCCTCAATGCTTTTCACACATGGAAAGGTTCCACAGAGGACAGGGATCGCATTCCTGGACCTTCATCACAGAGGCTAGAGGGACTCAGCCCTCTGAAGAACGGAATGAAGGCTGCCGAACAGCGAGCCCTCCATGTCTACCACTCGGGGGAGAGCAGGAAAAGACGCCCATCTCAGACACGCTATCAGTAAAGAAACCAGAATGGCTTGGGGTGCATTTACAACTGGAATAAGACTAAACCTTGCAGGTGAGTACTGCCCAATTATGTCAACTGCAAACGATTCTGGAATCTTTATATACTGTAGATGACATCGAAACCAGTCAGGCAACTGAGTATAAACTCTTATTTAGTTTTTTTAAAAAAAGCATTGTCTCAGTTTTAAAAAGCAGGTGGGAAATGTGTATTCTGGTGAGCTGGGGCGTCCTGTTTCCTGAGGGTCAGCTAAGGACCATGAGACGGCACGGGGCATGAAGGCTGCTGAGAGGCCCCAGTCTCCACAGCAGGCAAGCTGTTACTCTGTGTTTCCATGTGGACTCTGGGTCTGGGCTGGTAAAGGTTCTGGCAGGCCTTCAGTCTGGATGGAGGAAGCAGCACTACACTATTCTTACGGGACGACCTTGACTGTCTCCCCCTCCTCAAAAACCTAAGTTGTAAATATTACAACTTGAGGCTGACAGGATGGAGTTAAAAAATAAGCAGTGCTTCTGTTAAAATTATAACACAGAAAAAAAGGAGCACATTCTATTTCAGGCCATGGAATAAAATCTTGAAATGGTTGTCACTTTATAGTGGCATTAAGTGGCAGAATCAGAAAACACGGGCGGGACGGTCAGGACAGAACCGACCACACGGCGGTCATGCTTGTGGAGCCTGACTGACACGTTTTCAAGCTTCTGTCATCAGTACGGAATGAGGAGTTTACTGCAAAATGTCCTGGAGACTTCCCTGGCGGTCCAGTGGTTAGGACTCTAAGCTTCCACTGCAGGGGTCGTGGGCTCAATCCCTTGTCAGGGAATCAAGATTTCATAAGCACGACCAAGGAAAAGAAAAATGTCCTGAAAACAGTGCCTTGATCAGTTTTAAACGCAATCACCTCAGATAACGAAGGACTGATCTTTTCTAAGATCAGATTTGTTACCTGAGCAGAGACCATCAGCCCTGAGCACTGCCTCTCTGACTCAGGTGGGCAGGGTGGGTCCCAAAGCATAAGTGCGGATCAGAACGCAAGGGCAGCACTGCTCCCCGAGGGGGAAAAGTAAGACTTTTTTCTTGAGGGGGGAGGAGGGGGATGGATATATGAGTATTCCTTGCTATTTAAGTGACTGAGTTGGGAGGGGTAGCTGGCAGATTAAAAAAGTCTTCAGAATGCTGCAACTAAGTAAAAACCAGTAACTCTCTCAGGCAATCCTCTAATCAGTCTTCCCTGTCTAATGCCCAATGTTCTCCAAAAACTTTAAAAAGAAAAAAACAAAAAGCCTTCTAAATTATCTGAGCCACTCCTACTGTTCATATTGTTCTGTTCCCATTTATTTATACATCTGAAGAACAAGAGTAAAAAACTGTTTATGCCGATGGCTTCGCTGATCTGTTCTGTTTAGATTATTAGCACAAATAATTCCAAACGAAAGCAGTAACTGTACTTTATTCTGAACACTAGCAAAAATAAATACTAAACATCAATCAGAGCTTGAATTTGTATAACCACAATCTTCCAATGGAGTTCAAACATTTTAATAGAAATTGTCCCATTAATCTTAAACACACATTTATTTTGCCCATGAAACCTTCCCTGAGAAGTGATATGTGACTTCTTCGTACTTCATTATGACTATCTATCAAGTGGCACTCCCTCAATCATGGAATCATGCATTCTTGCTAAGAATATACTCAACACAGTATAGTTCATGTCACATATTAACTGCTGAATGATCTTTTACAAGTTCGTGAACTTGTGTGCTCATTTCTTAGATCTAAATGACAGTTATCATAACATCCTTTTAGGTAACCACAAGTAGCAAAATACAGAACATCATGTAAACACCAGCAATAATTCTTCTAGGTACTAGGGAAAACATGAGAATAATAATTTGGCAATATTGATATAAATTGGGTTATGTGCTATTTTGTAGAGATTTTGAGGACAAGGGCCATTTTATTTTCAATTTTATTATATTTGAGTGAAATATCTACTATGGTGCCTTTACTCAGGGGTATTGTCCTATGATTATGAAACTCAGGGACAGAAGTCATACAACCACTTAACATTTCAGTGTTAGTAAATTAAATAATTTTTGAAAAAGAATCGGAACTTGTTATTTAGGTGGGATTCAGTGAAGTAGTCACTAATGAGATAGGCAAGCAAGTTATCTTCCGATACTTTAAAGAGAAGGTAAAGTGACATATTCATTACAATGAATACCCACTGCTCCCTCACCATCTATCTGTAGCAACTTCTCTCTAAGCCAAACACTTCTAGTCTAGCTTTAGATTTAATTTTAAATCAAAACCAGTATTACAATTTCAACGTATCGGAGACATAAGGCAAATTTTCTTTATATATATATTATAGTTACAATCCTACAGGAAGAGATTAGTGATTCAATTAAACAGAAATGTCAAAGAATATGAACAATTTACAAAATAGGAACTGCTGACAGCTCACATATCTGAGAAGTACTCAACATAATATCATTAGGATGTCAGCATAACAACCTTTTCGAGCACTTCATATGAACTAGTTACTGCATTTTACAAATAATAACATTTAATTTTCAGTTTGCAGAAGTACCTCTATTTTAAAATGAGAAAGTCATAGGCTTAGACAAGTCACACTGAGAGCAAGTCATTCAGCTGAGGTTTAATCCTCAGCAAACTGTTTTCAGAGCTCATGCCTGGGATCACTGGCTGCCTCCTGACTTCACCCAGATAATGTAAATTAAAACCGGGACAATGAGATGCATGGTCTCCACGGTGCAGAAAGCTAACACTACATACCGCCCTGAAAAGGGTACACGAGGAATTGGTTACCTCTGGGAAAGGCCATTAGGAGGACTAGTGAAGAGAAAGAAGACTTGTTTTTCAACCCTCTGTAACCCTTCTGAAATAAAAACAACAGTAATACTGTGCAACTTCATGTTTATAGCTCTTTAACCAAATTCAGACTGAAATTGAAGAAAGTAGGGAAAACCACTAGACCATTCAGATATGACCTAAATCAAATCCCTTATGATTATACAGTGGAAGTGAGGAATAGATTTAAGGGACTAGATCTGATAGATAGAGTGCCTGATGAACTATGGACGGAGGTTCGTGACATTGTACAGGAGACAGGGACCAAGACCATCCCCATGGAAAAGAAATGCAAAAAAGCAAAATGGCTGTCTGAGGAGGCCTTACAAACAGCTGTGAAAAGAAGAGAAGCAAAAAGCAAAGGAGAAAAGGAAAGATATAATCATCTGAATGAAGAGTTCCAAAGAATAGCAAGGAGAGAGAAGAAAGCCTTTCTCAGCGATCAATGCAAAGAAATAGAGGAAAACAACAGAATAGGAAAGACAAGAGACCTCTTCAAGAAAATTAGAGATCAAGGGAACATGTGATGCAAAGATGGGCTCAATAAAGGACAGAAATGGTGTGGACCTAACAGAAGCAGAAGATATTAAGAAGAGGTGGCAAGAATACACAGAACTGTACAAAAAAGATCTTCATGACCAAGATAACCACGATGGTGTGATCACTTACCTAGAGCCAGACATCTTGGAATGTGAAGTCAAGTGGGCCTTAGAAAGCATCACTACGAACAAAGCTAGTGGAGATGATGGAATTCCAGTGGAGCTATTTCAAATCCTGAAAGATGATGCTGTGAAAGTGCTGTACTCAATATGCCAGCAATTTTGGAACATCAGCAGTGGCCACAGGACTGGAAAAAGTCAGTCTTCATACCAATCCCAAAGAAAGGCAATGCCAAAGAATGTTCAAACTACCGCACAATTGCACTCATCTCACACACTAGTAAAGTGATTCTCAAAATTCTCCAAGTCAGGCTTCAGCAATACGTGAACCGTGAACTTCCAGATGTTCAAGCTGGTTTCAGAAAAGGCAGAGGAACCAGAGATCAAATTGCCAACATCCTTTGGATCATGGAAAAAGCAAGAGAGTTCCAGAAAAACATCTATTTCTGCTTCATTGACTATGCCAAAGCCTTTGACTGTGTGGATCACAACAAACTGTGGAAAATTCTGAAAGAGATGGGAATACCAGACCACCTGACCTGCCTCTTGAGAAACCTGTATGCAGGTCAGGAAGCAACAGTTAGAACTGGACATGGAACAACAGACTGGTTCCAAACAGGAAAAGGAGTACGTCAGGGTTGTATATTGTCACCCTGGCTATTTAACTTATATGCAGAGTATATCACGGAGAAGGCAATGGCAACCCACTCTAGTACTCTTGCCTGGAAAATCCCATGGACCCTGGTAGGCCACCATCTATGGGGTCGCACAGAGTCGGACACGACTGAAGCGACTTAGCAGCAGCAGCAGCCCCAGCAGAGTACATCATGTGGAACACTGGGCTGGAAGAAGCACGAGCTGGAATCAAGACTGCCAGGAGAAATATCAATAACCTCAGATATGCAGATGACACCACTCTTATGGCAGAAAGTGAAGAGGAACTAAAAAGCCTCTTGATGAAAGTGAAAGAGGAGAGTGAAAAAGTTGGCCTGAAGCTCAACATTCAGAAAACTAAGATCATGGTATCCGGTCCCATCACTTCATGGGAAATAGATGGAAAAACAGTGGAAACAGTGTCAGACCTTATTTTTTTGGGCTCCAAAATCACTGCGGATGCTGATTGCAGCCATGAAATTAAAAGATGCTTACTCCTTGGAAGGAAAGTTATGACCAACCTAGATAGCATATTAAAAAGCAGGGACATTACTTTGCCAACAAAGGTCCGTCTAGTCAAGGCTATGGTTTTTCCAGTGGTCATGTGTGCATGTGAGAGTTGGACTGTGAAGAAAGCTGATCGCTGAAGAACTGATGCTTTTGAACTGTGGTGTTGGAGACTCTTGAGAGTCCCCTGGACTGCAAGGAGATCCAATCAGTCCATTCTAAAGGAGATCAGTCCTGGGTGTTCATTGGAAGGACTGATGCTAAAGCTGAAACTCCCAAATACTTTGGCCACCTCATGCAAAAAGTTGATTCACTGGAAAAGACTCTGATGCTAGGAGGGACTGGGGGCAGGAGGAGACGGGGGCGACAGAGAATGAGATGGCTGGATGGCATCACTGACTCGATGGACATGAGTTTGAGTGAACTCTGGGAGTTGTCAGACACGACTGAGCGACTGAACTGAACTGAAACATTTGAGTCACTTTCACTAAATTAGTATTTTTGTTTCCTCAACTACCCTGTGTGGCAAAGTGCGTGGCTATGCCCTTATCAAATGTTATCGCAGCCACCATTGTGAAGGTAAGTATGGTAAGTAGTCTCCTTAAAAAACAATAAAATGAAAAAATTAACCATAGTTCTTTAAGTACTGAAAATCTGTTATAAAGTGAAAATACCTCAGTAACAAAAGCTTTCTTAAAAGCCACTGCTCTCTTACCAGAATTCATAAGTTTCCAAAGTTGATCTACCAAAGCTTCATTGCATAAGGGAGACTCCATGCTCTTAGTAAAGGGTGGGTTTTTAGTCAACATATTTAGAATTTTATGTCTGAAAGATAAAGAGAAATTAAATTTTTGCTAACCATGAAATAAACACTTGAAAATGATCTGAAGTTTCTCCATCTTACTTTATCACCTCTCTTCTTAGACTAAGAACTTTCTCAAACATTTAAAAATAATTCAACAGTTTGAAGTTTTTTCTACATACAGTTGTCACTACAGAGATAAAATCACTTTTCTTGAACATATGAATTAAGTTAAACATATACATGATTAGAAGTGGAAAATATATGATAATACATATAATATACATAACAACCACTTGCTTAACACATACTTAATTAACCATATACATCATACTAAATGCTATACATACAGTGGTAAAAGATGACAGAGTCTCTGTCTTTTTAAAATTTATGTTCCCATGGGGTGACAGCAGTTAAAAAAACAATTAAACTATAAAATTAATATTGATATATATGGGTAGTATGTATATACTTGGGTAAAGGAATAGCTGTAGGATCTTATGGACAATTATTACTCAATGAACCTAACCTAGAGCAGGGAATCAAGAGAGTATCCTTATAGAAATGACGTTCAGCTTAGCTCTAAAGCATAAAGGGGTAATTACAAGTAATTAGTTTCTTTTCCTCCAAATTTTAAGATTTCAGCCCCCAAATTCTGCAGAGCTTTATCTAACTCTAGTGATCTAAATCAGTAATCCTGATATATATAATAACAAAGAATTTTTAATGTTAAAAGAGAGAAATTTTAAAAATCTGTATTTTTTAAAAGAATTAGTTCTTATTAAAGGCCATTTTACTATTAGGAGTTTAAAAATCAACCAAAAGCCATAAAAATAAAATGCTATATTTGAGGCAAGAGAGAGGAAAGTCACTGATGTTAAGAGAGACAGAAATAGCAGAAATAGAAATGTTTGCCTATCTTTAAGACTAAGAATCCTATCCAATTAACAGCAGAATAGAGCAGTTCTATATGATGGTTACTCCATGAGTTTAAATAATAGAACAGATTGGAGGTTGTCAGAGGCGGGGGTGGAGGTGGGGTGACATGGGTGAACAGGGTCAAAGGGTACAAATCGCCACTTAGCTTATAAAATAAGTCATGGGGGGATAATGTATAGTACGGTGACTATAGTTAGTAACAACTGTGTTGCATATTTGAAAGATGCTAACAGAACAGATCTTGAAAGTTCTTATAAGAAAAAATACTTGTAACTATGTATGGTAATGGATATTAACCAAACTTATGATGGTGATCATTTTTCAAAATACACAAATAGAGAATCAATATGCTATACACCTGAAACTGTCAATTATACCTCAATGGAGATAGACAGGAAGGGAGGAAGGAAAAGAGAAGGTAATGATGAGAGAAAAGGACAAAGTTTCTATTCAAAGTATAAAAACCAGAGGGGGAAAAAACCCCACAAAAATACAGCGACTGATGTCCTAAGACACCAAATAACACACATACAATACTGTTAATGTGGTTAACACTCCTATCCTGTAATCATTCACTACTATTAAAGCTTTTTAAAGACATGCTGAACTTTTTTAACTGTAACTATGAGCTAGATGATATGAAGTAAAACCTAAGAGGTCCCCTATTGGTGATAGAAATAAACCGTATCAATTATGAAGTAAACATGTCAAATATAATCATGAATATATCTTTAAATAGATTTTCAGTTCACAGTATAAATAAATGCTCTTGAAACTTGAATATTAAAAGCTCCACAACATTTCAAAAGCAATCAGATTGTACAGTATCTAATTTAGAAATACAACTTCAAATATTAGCTAAAATGGTCTTCAAAATGCAGTTTTGAGATCTCAGAAGTATGTGCCTTAATGTTAGTTCCTGATGTGACTTGAAACATAAATGAACACATGATGAGCTATATTTATAATTTCTGTCCCTACTTGCTATCAGCAGCACTTAATAAACTTTCAAACTCATGAGCTCCACCAGAGGACAGACGAGGTTGGCTTCCTGCCAACTCGCGGTCACGTGAACACGGACTTCAGAACGGGTGGTTATGAGCTTTGTGTCCACACCAACCTGACCCTTGGATATACATCAATCCAAGGACGGATTATTTAAAATGCAATTCATATCACAAATCAAGAACCATGAAATAAAACAGAAAAACTGTACAAAGAGTATGTTTTAATAAGCACTGCTTGAAACACTGAAACACACAAGGTGACTTAACCAGGAACCTACTACAACTAAGCTGAGAGCAAGTGCTGCTCAAAGCTCTCTCCGTTAGGGGCCGCCATTGCCTACGTGCCTCACGCCCAGACGCAGCGCAGGGAGTTAGAGGCAGAGTGTGTCTGCACGCCTCAGGAGAGAACGCTGCCAGGTGATGTGCAAACTCGAGCAAGACAGTGCTCCCAGGCCTGTGTTCCTGTGTCTAGTTGTGCCTCACATCCAGACACAGCGCAGGGAGTTAAAAGGCAGAGTGTGTCTGCACGCCTCAGGAGAGAACGCCTGCCAAGTGACGTGCAAACTCGAGCAAGACAGTGCTCCCAGGCCTGTGTTCCTGTGTCTAGTTGGGATGGCTAAAACCTAAATTATGTTCCAGCTTTCAAATTTCATTTAATGAAACTGAATTATTACAACAAATGAACACGAACTTGAGTCTATTAGGTGTAAAGAAAGGAAGATAGAAATAGTAAAAAGCTTTAATCCTGCTCAAATACACAATAAATATCCTACTTTGCAAAAGCAAGCAGCAGAAATGATCAAAATGAAGAGAATACAAAAATGATAATAGTTACTAAGTCAGGACTGGAATTTTAATTTCCCTTATTTTCTAAATTTTTAACAATGTTAAAACTAAGACTTAACTCCATGTATAATTTTCTAAAATTACTTACTTCATGATTTATAAAAACAAAATGCACAAAAAAACTAACCTTACATAGGGTACAGGGTCATTCTGAATCATGTTAAGTAACCACTGCAATTCTTCATAACTCCTGTCCACTGAAAATAAAAATAAGGAAATGTATTTGTTGTTAATTTTAACAAATTAAACAAGTGACAAACAAGGAGTTCACACTTAATATTTAGGACTCTGTCTCAGCCAGATTTCTAATCAGAAAGAAAGGATGTAGGCAATTTCTTACATTTTTACTGTAACAGGCTGCTTTGCAGCTTTTACCAGTGTTGTGCTGTCCATGCCGTCAACACATACAAAACAGGACCAAGGCTCAGATCAGTGCAAACACAACATAGAACAAAACAGTTAATTTATTAGAGCCCTAAATCAGAGATGAATAACTCTAAATGGAAATGTGCTTAAATAGAAGTCTGTTTCCAGATGCTCAGATCAAATTATAGAGAGGTTTGATAGTCAATGGTGTCTCAATTAAATCCCACAGTGAAATGCTGCTGCCCAAGTGGTTTCTTTCATTTCAGAGCAGCCATAACTTTTCAACACAACGTAAAAAACAGCTGTAAAACCAGCACTATAAATATAAATAACTTTAACAAAGTTCACTAGCTATTTCCAATTACCTTTTTAAAAAGTATTATATTTATGATTTGAAAACCTTTATTTTCAGAATTCAATTTCTAATATTTTCCATTCTTTTCCTCTTCTGCTGCTGCGTCACTTCAGTCGTGTCCGACTCTGTGTGATCCCATAGACGGAAGCCCACTAGGCTCCGCCATCCCTGGGATTCTCCAGGCAAGAACACTGGAGTGGGTTGCCATTTCCCTCTCCAATGTGTGAAAGTGAAAGTGAAGTCGCTCAGTCGTGTCTGACCCTCAGCGACCCCACGGACTGCAGCCTACCAGGCTCCTCCATCCATGGGATTTTCTAGGCAATAGTACTGGAGTGGCTTGCCATTGTCTTCTCCGCTTTTCCTCTTCTAGTGAACTGGATTTATAGTACACCTTTAAACATCTTTCAATTAAATCATACTCACTAATTTAGCATTCTTCTGGAAATCATAATATTCTACTTGATTTCAGTTCAGTTCAGTTCCAACTCTTTGCGACCCCATGAATCACAGCACACCAGGCCTCCCTGTCCATCACCAACTCCTGGAGGTCACTAAAACTCATGTCCATCGAGTCGGTGATGCCATCCAGCCATCTCATTCTCTGTCGTCCCCTTCTCCTCCCGCCCCCAATCCCTCCCAGCATCAGTCTTTTCCAATGAGTCAACTCGTCGCATGAGGTGGCCAAAGTATTGGAGTCTCAGCTTTAGCATCAGTCCTTCCAATGAACACCCAGGACTGGTCTCCTTTAGGATGGACTGGTTGATGTCCTTGCAGTGCAAGGGACTCTCAAGAGTCTTCTCCAACACCACAGTTCAAAAGCATCAATTCTTCGGCAATCAGCTTTCTTCACAGTCCAACTCTCACAATACATGGCCACTGGAAAAACCATAGCGTTGACTAGACAGACCTTTGTTGGCAAAGTAATGTCTCTGCTTTTTAATATGCTATCAAGGTTGGTCATAACTTTCCTTCCAAGGAGTAAGCGTCTTTTAATTTCATGGCTGCAGTCACCATCTGCAGTGACTTTGGAGCCCAGAAAAATAAAGTCTGACACTGTTTCCACTGTTTCCCCATCTATTTCCCATGAAGTGATGGGACAAGATGCCATGATCTTAGTTTTCTGAATGCTGAGCTTTAAGCCAACCTTTTCACTCTCCTCTTTCACTTTCAGCAAGAGGCTTTTTAGTTCCTCTTCACTTTCTGCCATAAGGGTGGTGTCATCTGCATATCTGAGATTATTGATATTTCTCCCGGCAATTTTGATTCAGGTAGTACTAATTCATGAAAACTTCCTGTTTATGAGACAGTGAACATTATTTGTATACCTTGGCTGGGAATAATGGCCTATTTAATGAATCTCAAAATTTTCAGATTTTACAAATTGGTAAAAGTCAAAATAAAACTGAAAACTGACATAGGATTAAATTTTTTTCTTGCTAAGAAATATATTAAAAACATTATCTTTACCAGCATTCTTTGAAAGAAAGAAAATTTTAACCCTCGACAAAAAGGAAAAACAAATGACAGCCCTTGTTAAACTTGGGCCAACATACATGAGACGCACACTATACTGTTCTTCCGTTCCGTTCTGTCGCTCAGTCGTGCCCGACTCTTTGCGACCCCATGGACTGTACCCTACCAGGCTTCTCCGTCCATGGGATTCTCCAGGTAAGAATACTGGAGTGGGTTACCATTTCCTTCTCCAGGGGATCTTCCCGACCCAGGGATCGAACCCAGGTCTCCCGCATTGGAGGCAGACGCTTTAACCTCTGAGCCACCAGGTTCTTACCCTGTTATAATTTCTTTCGAGAAGCAGAATTCCTATGGAAATTTACACAAAAATGTAAGGATTTGCACATATTTTCTTCTAATTATGTAAAATTTAAGCAATCCCCTCTTTACACAGTTAGATAAGAAATTGCCATAACTTCTTTATTCCCCACATTTTAGTGTAATCTGGAACTTTAGATTTATACATTTCTTATATTTACATACTATTTTTTAAGAACTATGTTTTGAAATTTGCATTAAATTTTACATGTCAACAAGTATTTAAACTTAGCTCTTTATTTTACAGGCACAGATGCCTGGCATTTCACTGGGAATTTCACATCACACGTTCATCAATCTTGAATTATTATTTTGGTTCACCTCCAGATCAGCTGAAAATTATCTTTGGGACAAAATTTTTCAGCACTCCATGTCACGCAGAACTTCCCCAACCAGGGGTCAAACCTGTGCCCCCTGCACTGGAAGCATGAGTGGGGACCACTGGAGAAGTCCGAGAATTCTGTTTTTAAAAATATTATATAGGATGTGGTCTTCTAGGTCTTCAAGGATACAAGAACAACAATTTAGCAAAGCAGAGAATCTTAGATCATAATTTCCCCTAAACATTATGTTGGCCTGTGCGCGCTGTCTTTTGAATTCTTCATACTCTGAAGAATTTATAGGCTACATTATTCTTTTACCTTGCACAGTAAATGGGTTCTGACGCTTCTAGGAATAGTTAGAAATTTACAGACTTTTCCTTAATCTTAAAATTTTAAATTTCATCAGACTCTAGCTTAGGTCAGTCTCATTTTCACTCTTTCAAAGAATCCTATTATTTCTTGGATAAGAGGATATAATATATCCTATTATTTTCTTCCACCTATTATTCTTCGTGAAAATTCTTTTTAATATTTTCATCTCCTTAACTTTCTCCTCTGTATTTCTGACAATGTTCTGAATATGTAATATTCCCGTATTCACTTTTTTCCTCCCCTCCTGAAGTTCCCACTTACACCTATTCCCCCTCAATATTTATTTATTGGTTGTGCTGGGTCCCCGCTGCAGCATGTGAGACCCAGCTTCCTAAGCAGGAATGGAAGCCAGGCCCCTGCACTGGGGGCACGGGGTCTCAAGCCTCTGGACCACGGGGGAAGTCCCCAATTGTTAGCTCTTCTTCGACTTTCGCAGAGAAAACTTCTGACAAGTACAAAATGTTTTCTTGAATCCTTATATAATTAGAAATTTCTTCCAAGATATCTTGAAATAACATGCTAATTAAGGCTACAGAATGATACACAGACTTTTAGGAAAGACCAAAGGTATCTATCTATAATTTCATTCTTTTCTCCCATTTACAAATTCTTATATGAATTCTATATTTACCAAAAATTCTAAATCAGTGAGTTAATTAAAAATCAAGATATTTGTATGCACATACCATGAAAATCCTAATGACTAAATAGTAAATGGTAAGCAATTCTTTCTAAAATGATATATGCATATATTTCTAAAGTGTTACCTTTAGTGTAATCAACCACCGCTTCCAAAGCTGCTATTCTAATGTCCACAAAGTGGCCATATTCTGCGTAAGATTTAAAAAGAGATGGATCACTGGGCACATGTCCATTCTTCTGAAGCACTCGTATGGCTCGCAAACAACTAGGAAAATAGCATTTATAGTTAAATACTTTGTTAAAGTATTTTGAATTAAACTTATTTCCTAGAAATTTAAAATAATCTGTAACAATAAACTGAAAAATTGATGTAATCTGAATCCTCTTTTTAATTTTTTAACACTCAGTTTTTAAAATGACTCTAAAAAACTCTATTAAAAGAAAACACATTTCAAAACGTTGGAAATCCAATTTCACATATCATTATATTTATAACAGGAACCCACTATAGAAAAATGTATTTAGCAGAAAATATAACTTAAATAAAGTACTCTTTCTAAAAGTTTTAGTGATACAAATATAGTTTATTCACTAACATATATGGAAAGCTAAGACTATATTGCTGAATCGGTAAATCAACAATTTTTTTTTAGCAAACTCCTAATGAAACAGATAAAACTGTTGATAGTCATGTACAAAAAATTTGAGAGAAGCAAAAAATCTTAAAAGAAGCCGAACAATAGAGGGATGTTTAAACTATATCCTATGGGATAAAAGCTTATGCAGATATCAAATATAATGCTTATGAATAATTACTGATGACATGAGGAAGTGTTCATGATATAAGCAGAACATAAAAATTATATATATAAGCCAAAAATTAAAAATTGATATGGTTATCACAGGGAAAAATTTAGAAGACCTTCTCCAGAAGAGTAATAATTTACCCATGGATGGTAGACTCATATAAGATATTTTTTACTTTATTTCTCTGTTTTCTATGAGAATAGATTTCTCTAATAATTATAAAAGGAAGTAATTTTAAGAAGCAAATATGAAGAATCGTTATACCTGACAGTGATGGTGTGCCTGTAACTTGGAAGAAGTTTTTCCATATTCAAAAACCTAGTGATTTCTTCAAGAATGAGTCGCACGTCCGGATTTAAGTTATCCAAAGTTCGAACTTCATTATTCACACTGACTGCAGGCGTAACAGAGTTGGCAAGGGCATCAATCATCTCTGCACGATAATAGTTATCTGAAAACTAAGCCAAGAAACAATGACGAGATGATGATAAATCTACACTTCTTTCCAAAAGTGAATGAACTAAAATACAGTAACTTTAAAAACATAATTTATCTGCAAAGAAAAGCAAGTTTTCAGGTAAGTATTCAACTCTGTCCTTTGGCATAGAGTCACATATCGGAAAAAAGAGTGAAAGAGGTTTACTGAACAGTAACACACTAGCTACTAGGACACGGAACCACAGACTGGTTTCTACAGGAAAATGAGTGCATCAGGGCTGTGTACTGTCACCCTGCTTATTCAACTTATACGCAGAGGACATTGTGAGAAACGCTGGCTGGATAAAGCACAAGCTGGAATCAAGACTGCCAGGAGAAATATCAATAACCTCAGATATGCAGATGACACCACCCTTATGGCAGAAAGTGAAGAGGAACTGAAGAGCCTCTTGATGAAAGTGAAAGAGGAGAGTGAAAAGGTTGGCTTGAAGCTCAAAATTCAGAAAACTAAGATCATGGCATCCGGTCCCATCGCTTCATGGCAGATAGATGGGGAAAAAGTGGAAACAGTGGCTGACTTTATTTTTCTGGGTTCCAAAATCACTGCAGATGCTGATTGCTGCCATGAAATTAAAAGACGCTTACTCCTTGGAAGGAAAGTTATGACCAACCTAGATAGCATATTAAAAAGCAGAGACATTACTTTGCCAACAAAGGTACGTCTAGTCAAGGCTATGGTTTTTCCAGTGGTCATGTATGGATGTGAGAGTTGGACTGTGAAGAAAGCTGAGTGCCGAAGGCTTTTGAATTGTGGTATTAGACAAGACTCAAGAGTCCCTTGGACTGCAAGGAGATCCAACCAGTCCATTCTAAAGGAGATCAGTCCTGGGTGTTCATTGGTAGGACTGATGCTGAAGCTGAAACTCCAATACTTTGGCCACCTGATGCGGAGAGCTGACTCATTGGAAAAGACCCTGATGTTGGGAAAGATTGAGGGCAGGAGAAGAAGGGGATGACAGAGGATGAGATGGCTGGATTGCATCACCGACTCAATGGACATGGGTTTGGGTGGACTCTGGGAGTTGGTGATGGACAGGGAGGCCTGGCGTGCTGTGATTCATGGGGTAGCAAAGAGTCAGACACGACTGAGAGACTGAACTGAAGACACTAGCTTACTTGACGAATGTTTACTACATGTAAGGCACTCATAGTAATCCAGCCAGATATGTCTAAAAGGAAGACCGCAGTTCACAAATTCTGCTGGTAATATAGAGTTTTGAATCAGCTATTTCTGTGTTCCACTCTCATCTAAGACATCTAACCAAGGGTCACCAGGTATCTGCAGAAAGCATCAACATAAAGAGAGACCAGAACAAAGGGGGGAAAGCAGCTTGGAGGAAATAAGGGTATGCAAAGAAAAGAAAACCAGTAGAGGGAAAAAAAATTCAAAAGTTATCATTAACATAGTCTGAGAAATAACCAATGATATGCCTTCCAACAGCATAATACATGTTTAAAAGAGAGAAATATGCAGGAAATCAGAATCAAAATTAAATTGGAATATAAAATTGAAAAAAAAGAACTTGAAATTTTGAGCAAAAAAGTTAAAAAATAGGAAAGAAAGCACAAGGAATCTGGAGGACTGGTGCAGAAGACATTAATAGGAGTTGTAGTAAAAGAAGCAGAGAAAATGGAGGAAACTATCCCCCAAAATGAACAAAAATTCCTAAATCCACATCCCAGTCAACTCCCAGAAGACTAATTTAATTGAAAGCAATCCAGGTTGGCTTGATTTAAACTCAGCAAATCAGATGTACTGGCCTAGAAATTTTAACATGGAGCAAGGAAATTAATTCTACCAGCAGGGTCATTTGTATTTAAAGATTACTTAAATAATGTTTATAAGTTTTCTGCAAGTATATTTATAGCTCCATTGTTACTGTGGATAACTACTTTCTCTCCAGTAATAAACCCATCTGTTGACTTGCTGGATTTCCTCACTGGGTGAAACCTTGCGGGCCCAGAGTCAGACTGTCCCATATACAGCAGTTCTTCTAGTTTCCTGTTTGTTTTGGCTGCTCTGAGCAGCACGCAGATTCTTAGTTCCCCAGCCAGGTACTGAACCTGCACCCCTGCAGTAGAACCATGGAGTCCTGACCACTGGACCTTCAGGAAGTCCCAAATATATGTTTACTTTGAATGGAATGTGCGATGGCAACTAGCATGCCTTCTTTTTCTTTCTAACATGGTGTACTGCCTAGCAGAGCACAGATTCTCAAAAGCACCTGCCAACTGTGAGAATGATAATGAGTAAGGTGAGGTAACCTTTGGAGCAGGGCATTCAACAGCCATTTACTAAACTGTGAATAAAGCACATGTTACTGTTAAAAAAAGAAGAGAGTCAAATTCGTCAATGAACACGTTATCCAAGAGGAACTGTTTTCTGATAGAAGAAAAAAGGAATGAGAAGAAAATCAGGCTGTCAGACTTCACCAAAACAGACGTCAGCTGAGTTCCCAATATTTGATGTGCTACTCTTTCCACATTATAACCGGTATAAGGAACATTTAAAAATCAACTAATCTTGGTTTTCAGATATCTAGTTATTATAATAAAACATATTTGTATGTTTCTATCTCTAGAAATTTCAAGTCCCATAGACACAACAATGATTTCACAGTCTAAATATTTCTCTGAAAAAAAAAAAAAAATCACTGGCTAGTTTTATTAATATTAAAGTAACGTACCTTATTTTTTCTGTTGTCATTGTACTTGATTAAATCTAAAATAAATGTTAAGACTTCTTTGGGACAAAGGTTGTGAACATCTCTCAATAAGGCCATTGCAACTGGCATAGTCTACAAAAAAAAATTTGTTTTCAATTTTCATCACTATAATTCAATGCAGTGCATGGTGAAAAAGGGTTGCCCTGGGGCTGACACAGTATCTGGGGGAAGTCCAGGCGCCCAGTCCCCCTGGCTCTTACCCCTCCCATGGGAACAGGCCTCAAATGCTCTAGCAAGAGAGCTAAGCAGGAACCCCAGGGGAGAGCCGCAGAGCTGAAGACACTCGACAGCCCACCTGCTGGAAGAGGGACATGTCATGCAAATCTAGCTCTGTGATTTACAGAGGAAAAGGGATGTATGGCCTTTAGCATTAGACAGACCACTATTCAGTCTGGACTCCACTGCCTACTACGGTGGGTTATTTTAGCTAGCTGCTTGCTGAGCACCACTTTCAGGGTTAACAAATACAGTGGCTAGAGGCATATGGCGGACAGCAAAATTCAACTACTAGTCTCAAGAGACAGACTCTCCAGTACCATTTTGTTCTCAGCCTAAGGAAAAACGGTAAATCACCTGAAATCCAACTTTTCCTTTTCAGATTTTCATAGACAACCTTTCTAAGGAGGTGGAAGCCTGACCCACAGAGGTAACCTCTACCAGAACAATAGCAGAGCAAATCTATTCCAACTCAAGGTAGAACCACAGACAACGGACATCACAGTCCCCAGTACAGAGAGATTTGGACCATTCTCTCTTCTGATTAAGATAACTATACCCTCTACACTGGTGGACAAAAAGTGGCACGGCTCCTTTGCTAGGTTGAAGGAGCAGAAGCAACAGGATGGTCAGTGTTACAACAGGTATTACCAGTGCTATAAGAACTGAGGAAAAGATTCTGCTTCACAGAAACAGGACTTAATTTAAGCACGAGCCTTCATTCTTTCTTCCGGCACTAGCAGTATTATGTGAAGGTGAACTGGTCTGAAAGCACTGGCTTCCCCCTTTTTTTACTGCAAACCACACTAAGAAATATGGTTACATCCCAGCTGAACACACACACAGTCACATACACAAACCAAAAAATAAAACCAAAACAGCTTATACCTACCTTCATTACATGTGCTGCATTCTGCCTATTGTTTTACTTTATTTAAAAACAAAAACAAAAAAACTTACAAACTGATTTCATGACTGCCTGACTAAAGGGTCACAACTCTCACTCTGGACACTGATCCAAGGCCCATGGAAGAACAAGGGCACAGCGAAGGGGACGTGCTTGACAGGCACGGAAATTAACTTGCTTCCAGGCCATACGGTAGTGAAATGGCAATAAACAGAGAGCTGAGCAACACGTTCAAGGACTATGAAAGGCTCAGCTGTTAAAAATAACAGAACGCCGCAGACTTATTTGATCACATCAACACTGGCTTTCCTCAAGCCCAGGTCTCCTGACTTTGCTCTGTTGACGACATCCACTACAGATGTGTCACGACTTCCACTCTCAACACGTGTCTCAGCATGGCTGGGTACTCCTTTCACAGTCCCTCCTTCACACACGAACTGCACCTTACTTACCATCCCCCTCAACACCCACCATTTCATCTAATCTGGTTTCTCCCTGCCTCAGAAAATGGAATGTTTCTATCTTTTCTAAAATGAACCTTCCAACTGTGTCCTGCCCACTACAGCAACTTCAGAACCTGCTCCACCTTGTCTTTTTCATATTTACTTGCTTCCACTTGAACATTTCACGTCTCCTCCACTGGTTCTGTTCTCTGTGCCAAACACGCCTCCAGCTTTTTCTCCCTCTGCACAAAATAAACCCTAGAGGCCCTTCTCAGCCTTGCTTTAGCCTTAACAGTCTCCTTCTCTCATACTCTTCAACCCTACTTCTTCTTCTGGCTCAATCTAGTTAATCTGATCTCTGCCTCTGTTATTATTAAGTTACTCCAAATATTTTACAAGCGATTTCCAAGTTGCCCAAACACTGACCACCCCGCCAATCCCACACCGCTTCCTCACACAGTGACTTCATCACACCATCACTTTTTAAATTACCGTTTATAAACAACTTACTATGTGATAAAAATATAGTGTAAAACCCTTCACATGCTTGATATTATTTAATTCTAAACAAGATAAACTTTACAATTGACTAAACCAGGGCTTAGAGTTAAAATACTCATCCTCTTGCAAACTGCTAGTGAGTAGCAGAGCCAGGCAATGGCAAGCCACTCCAGTACTCTTGCCTAGAAAATCCCATGGATGGAGGAGCCTGGTGGGCTGCAGTCTGTGGGGTCGCTAAGAGTCAGACACGACTGAGCGACTTTACTTTCACTTTTCACTTTCACACACTGGAGAAGGAAATGGCAACCCACTCCAGTGTTCTTGCCTGGAGAATCCCAAGGAAGGGGAGCCTGGTGGGCTTCCGTCTATGGGGTCACACAGAGTCGGACACGACTGAAGTGACTTAGCAGCAGCAGAGCCAGGACTAAACCGGAGCTGTGTGTGCTGCACTGTCCCTGACCCAGAAATGCTGTCCACACTCGACAGGGACAGCCATCAGAAGGATTTGCTTGTACCTCCATCCCCCAGGGAACCAACCAAAAAGTCAAATTACCCATTTCTTACTTATACCTCCATCCCCCAGGGAACAAATCAAAAAGTCAAACTACCCATTTCTGTTGACTTCAGTATTAATGTGGACAGTGAGTCACTTGCACACAGTTCATAAAACAATCAAACACAGTTCAAAGAACAATCAAAACTTCGGAAAGTATTTTAAAAGCAAAAAGAGAAAAAAGACAAAGTAATCTGTAAGAAAGTAAATAATATTCGAAGAGTCCCCAAGGTAAATGAATATATACTGATATTGGCATAATATAAGAAAACTAGAAGGGAAACTGTACCTTCTGTAGAAAGTAACTTTGAAAGCTCATAAAGTTGTTTGTTTTCACAATGTTTGGACAAGTTTTACAACAAAACATCCTAGTAAAGAGCGACTTCATGGCTGGTGGTCCTGTCCACGTGCTCACCATTGAATTTGCAATCTACAATTAGAAAATGGAATAATTTCTGTCACCAGGGCAAATGTATTTTTAAATAAATAAAATAGCTTTCTGAATGTTATCAATATATTGGATTCATTTCCAAGGATTTCAATTCTTAAAACTTTAATATATTTCAGCGTCTCACTATCATTTCCAAGAAAACATATAAACTCGCCCTTCCTAAAATTCCATGTAAGCGTGAATCTATTTTCTACTAGTTAATCTCTAAATTGGAGCATTCTTTTTATGTTTTAAGAAATCTTGTTTGCAAACACTTAGGTTTATCCATTCAGGCAGATGAATTCTAATATTTTAAATTTATCAGGTAGAAACATCACCATGGACTTTAAATAAGGCTTTTAACTCTACCCTAACTGAAAAATAAGGCAAATACAGTCCTACCACTTAAATCTGTAAGAACACATCACAAAGAAAATACATCTTGTTATTGATACTTTGAAAGTGAAAGTTGATCAGTCGTGTTCGACTCTTTGTGACCCCATGGACTGCAGCCCTCCAGGCTCCTCTGTCCATGGAATTCTCCAGGCCAGAATACTGGAGTGGGTAGCCTTACCCTTCTCCAGGGGATCATCCCAACCCAGGAACTGAACCTAGGTCTCCCGCACTACAGGAGGATTCTTTACCACCTGAGCCACCAAGAAAGCTAATTTAAGTTTGTATAAAAACCATAGCTGCAAAGAATGAAATTATAATTAACTTTAAATAACACAGGCTATAATTTTATGGATTTGCTAAGGATTTATGGAGAAGGCAATGGCAACCCACTCCAGTACTCTTGCCTGGAACATCTCATGGACAAAGCAGCCTCATAGGCTGCAGTCCATGGGGTCGCTAAAAGTCGGACACGACTGAGAAACTTCATTTTCCCTTTTCACTTTCATGCGTTGGAGAAGGAACTGGCAACCCACTCCAGTGTTCTTGCCTGGAGAATCCCAGGGACGGGGGAGCCTGCTGGGCTGCCATCTATGGGGTCGCACAAAGTCAGACATGACTAAAGCGACTTAGCAGCAGCAGCTAAGTATTTAGCATGTGAGAATCACAAGAACTTTACAGAAGCAATAAAATTACAACCTCAGCAGGTGATTATTTTTTCCTTTATATATCTGAGTAGATAAAGGAGTCTAACTACTCACTATTTACCATTAAAGGTGAAACAAATATAAATCATTATAATCTGCTGAAATACTGGACAAGTGGATATAGCAGGGAGGAAAGCAAGAGAGTCAATACATGGGAATGAACTTATCATCAAGATGCTTTTAAAGACCTGGAACCCAGTATTTCTGGTCAAACATCTGTCAGCGCTTTTTGATTTTCATTTGTTCTATTGTCAAATGTTTCTTTTTTTTTTGGTATCTAAAGAAAAATATTTACTTTTCTTAATAAATTAACTTTTGTAGAATGTTAAATGAAAGAATCTATCATTTTAAATTCCATATCCCTATACTGAATACTAAGCTCTAACCAACAAGAATTCGCCACCACAGTGGATAAATTAATGAATGAACTAATTTCATGTCCCATAAGGTAAAACATCCCTCAAACCAAGGAACTGCTTACATTCTTTGCTTTAACAAAATGCACAGCAATTCAGTAAAATGGGGAAAATTCTCTTTAAAACCTGACTTTCAGTTTGACAGGCATAAGACTTGAGTGCACAATTTATTTTCAGGTCAAAACATGCTTCTTTCAAATCAGCCTTGTTAAAAGAATGTGGCAAAGGAGATTCATCACACCAAGTGAAATGACAGACTGCAAAGAAGGTTAACTCCTCTTTAGGGCTGTGTTTTTAGCGCACTGGCCGTCGTACTTCCACTCCACCGTGCTTTCAGCGCACTGGCCGTCTTACTTCCCCTCCACCGTGCTTTCAGCGCACTGGCCGTCGTACTTCCCCTCCACCGTGCTTTCAGCGCACTGGCCGTCTTACTTCCTTTCCATGTACACAATCTCACTAGCCGTCTTACTTCCTTTCCACTGTGTTTTAGCGCACTAGCCATCGTTATGTTTCAGCGCACTGGCAGTCGTACTTCCTCTCCACCGTGCTTTCAGCGCACTGGCCGTCTTACTTCCTTTCCATGTACACAATCTCACTAGCCGTCTTACTTCCTTTCCACTGTGTTTTAGCGCACTAACCATCGTATGTTTCAGCGCACTGGCCATCTTACTTCCTTTCCACTGCACACAAACTCACCTTTGCGAGACAGAAGCAGGCGGACATCCGCACTCGGTAGAAGCACTGCTCCTGCTCCAGAATGTCCGTGAGGGCAAGCCGCGACGCTGGGGTGGGGAACTTCTCCAAGGCTGAGATGGCCTCCTGCTGGGCAACCACGTCCCTCTCGTAGCGGAGCTGGTACTGCCACATGAAGTCCGCCTGCTCAAACTCCACCTTCCGCAGCACCGCCATGTCTGGGTCGGTCCTTATCCACAGCAGGGGAGAGTCAGCACTGAAAGCAGAGAGCAGGCTCGTTTCCTTATTTTCCACTTCATGCATTTATAAAACAAACACACAGCATTTATTAACCAGATTTCCTACTCCATGCAGTATTCAAAACTGCCTGGAGTTTTACTCTGTTTTTTTTAAAATCACACTGACAACTTTCCCATTATATTTAATATGAATTTCAAGTTTTATATGTCTAACCTATATCAATCTTGCTGAAACAAAAAAATCCACCTGAAAATAATAATATGGGGACTTTATTACTGATTACACAGTGTGAAAAGGGAAAATGGGACCAAATTTCTTCATTTTATTTCCTAAAGCTTAACGCTTGACAATGGTTACAAATGCCACTCTTTATTAGAAATCAATCTGTGACTAAAGTTACTTCTTACTAATTTAATTAACTTGTTCCACTGACTTTTAATATTTTTTTAAAATGCTAGTCTCATGATGATCGTTATCAAATAGAAAGTCCTGAAATCATAGTTCAGAGGCACAGCACAAATTTATCCTCAGGTAGTTCTCAAAGTCTCAGACACAGTTTTTAAAAAACTAGTCTCTTTTAACAAAAGAACAGCACCTGAAATATTAATATAATTCAACAAATACTACTGGGTACTTAATATAGGTGAGACACTTGATATGAAAAGATTATATAAGCTGTGTAATAAATAGCAGTGATATTTGGTACCCAAGTTAGTAAACAATTACAGGTATTTTCTATTTTTATAAAGTATTTATATTTTTATAAAATTCATAGGCATTAAAAAAATACACAGGCACAATATGGATAGGCAAAATAAAGTTTGAGCTACATTATATTTAAATATAAAATGCTGCAATCAGTAAATATCACCACAAAAAATTTAGAATGATATTTAAATTGCTCTTTGCAAACAAAGGAGGCCTCAAAGTGCCCTGAGGCTCTGTCCAAAAACAAAGAAAACCAGTATCACCTGAAGTGAAATGCTCGATCAGAAACTAAATTCTAAGGAGATTCCCAAGTACTGTACAGGCATGTCAGCTTGAGAAGCACTGCTCTAGAGACCACCGGGGAAGCAAGAAAGCTAATTCAAGGCTATTTCCTCTGAATTTTAGCCGGGCCAGGCTAGATTTACTTTTCTCTCTTTGATTAATTATAATTTTATGTTTCATCTGTTATCAACATAAGGTTTCTTCTGCCTTTTGAAAGTTTTAAAAGTACCAATTTCAGGACATGTACATACTTTTAGATGTATGCTACCGGACAAATGAGAATTCAGAAAACACTCTATCTTTGAACTGAAGGAACTAACTTACTCCATTGCAGAAAGATCCATGTCCACTTCTTCGCCATTCATCAGTGGAATTTTTTTCTTCTTATTCCTACATTTAACAAAAACTAAGTTTAAAAATTCTGATTATTTCCAATTTTGACAAGAGACAGAGCAGCTGAAGTTCAAATTAAGAATCACATGTAGTGTTGAAAGATATTCTAAGGAGGAAGAGATGGAAAATATAATAGAATTTAAATAACAAAACCTATCTACTTTGAAACTGAAGAGAATGAAGTAAATATTAAACGGTCTTCTTGATCAATCTTTAACAAAAGTCAGAAATATCTAATTAAATATCAACTTAAAACATATAACATACTTCCAAGAACTGGTTCCTGGAAATTTTATACAAGAAGGTAAGAGATCTACCAATAAAGAAATGCTTTATTAAAAAAACAACACAGGCCTGAAATGAGAAATAATTCTGTACATGTGCTGCACATGCAAGGTACTATCCTATATGAAATGAAGAAGTTAACTACAAAACATCCTCACAGCACTAATTAACATGCAAAATTAATTAATATGTACAACATTTATGATGAGCCCAAACAAAAGCAACTGCCTCCATGCAAATTGCTCTTGAATAACTAAGTCTCCTGGTCGCCACACTAAACGCAGGGTCACCTGAGGACAAACACCAATGGGGAGAGCAGTCTTCTTGTGTTCCTCACGCCAAGTAAGCAGCAGAGGACACACCGTCATCACAGAGAATCAAAGCTAAGAAACGTGATGGAAAGGGTCGCAATCAGATGCTCCCAATGTCAAAGGTGGACAGAACAAAAAGAAGTAGGATCTCCTTCGAACTAAGAAATAATTTTCACAGAGAATAACTACAGGGCGACTTTAGAATCAAGTTCTCTAAAGGACTGAAAATCAACGGCCATGCTTGTCTGTTTCAGATGACCTCAGTGCAGTCATGAGTAAAAAACTTTTGTTCCTCAAATTCTGAGGTGACACAAACTCCTCCAGCAAAGAACAAAAACGTTCTCATTTCCACTGGTCAGAGTATGTGCTAATGGCCGAGTTTAAAAAAAAAGTGGTAAAGAAAAAGCACACGAAATAAAAGATGAACTATTGCTGGCAACGTGCCTTAGAAAGACAGCCACGGTTTTCCTAAGGTCACGGGGACACGGAGAAAAGGGACAGCAGACACAGGATGCCTTCTCATGACATATGTACTCAGCTCCTTTCTTTAGAGTCAGTGTTCATTTCCCCCAAATTTTCTATAGCTACTAATCCAATGATATTAGTAAGAACAACCCTAAGCAATCTGTCCTGAATTTTTCCTGGCTCCTAAAACTCAAACTTCCATTCCACCTCCCCCTGTTCCTACAAAATAAGGATTCTCATACTTAAATTTTAAAATTAATTGTTTAATTCTAAGGATAAAAATGTCGTCAAGAACAGAAAGTGGAAAAAGAATCTGGTAATACTAACTTGAAGTAAAATGGGGATACTAGAAACATGTCCTCTACCTAAAAAATTAGATATACACTAGGGTTTTTATTTTGGACAGTGCCTACCTTCTGCTTTTGGAATGGCAAGGTATGTCATGTTTAAGACTGTTTTCTTCAATTTGCAATGTATGATTGAAGGATCCATCTAACTCCTGTACTGTCACTTTAAGTGGTCCCTTTAAAAAGAAACATACTGTTCAAAGACAGTGCCAGAAAAAGGAAAAAAAAACAAATCGCGTGTGTTCTTATAGGTAAGGAACATTCACCAAGATATTAAACAACACTGTATAAGACTTGCATGTGGAGACACAGAAGGTCAGCTGGTGCCAGAGGAGGGAGAACCAGGAGACTCTATTTCCCCAAGACCTCTCTAAGTAGGCCCTCCTTCCCATCACTGACACTGGGTGTTTCTTAAGTTTCAGTCTTTGCAAACGAAATCTCATTATTCAAGTTCCAACCAGCTCCTCACCCATAAGCCCTTCCTCTATTTAAACTGGGCAGAAAGTGGTGAGGAAAGGCCATTTTGGAAAAAAAAAAACATACCACATATTTCTGGGTTCCAGGAGATGTATAATCTTGTTTTATTTCCAATTCTAAGACATTTCGCTTTCTATTAAAGGCAAAACTTCCGTAAAATTTTACCACTCCACTCTGGTCTCTGAAGAACTGTAAAGGAATCTTTGCATACTAGAATAAACATGTACTAAACAAAATAAATTATTCATTACAGTAGTAATAATTTTCAAACACATTCCCACCAGTTCAAAGTTTAAGAGCATACTTCATTGTAAACCAGGTGGCAAAGCATTCAAAATTCCTGTGATAAATATTTTCCCAGATTAAAAAAAAAGATCCTGAAACATGAAGAAATTAGTTTTTTTGAAAGAAGCAAAACCACTCTACAGGGTTATTAATAAAGAAAGTGCTTTGAAATGAAAAAATGTAACAACCGAAAAGTTCCAAGATACCATGCAGGCTATGTCAAGCCCCAGCCAATCCAGAAGGCATCAGACCACTGCGTCTTACAAGTGACCCTACAGGCCTGTCTGGTGGGTTATTTACCTCCCTTATCATCAAGCCTGCTGCCGCACTCACACACTAAAGACATTTTAAAGTAAGCTAAACTTTACAGATACAGACGTGTATGCACGTGTGTGCCTCAGTGACTAGCTGGCACCTCGGAGGAAATGATTTTCGGTTCCTGGTAACATAGACAACTATTTGCCTCCTTTAATCCCCCAAAGCTCTTCCTTCTTCCCCTTATACAAATAATCTTCTCTCCTTTGCTCAACTACTACTGAAAAGGATACACCCACTGCTTTATTAAAGGCTGGATGTCTTTGCCAGAGACGTTCGAGATGGATTTCAAAAATCCAGATGTGGAAACCAACATTTGACTCCACATATGTGACTGGAACTTCTGAGATGAAGCAGTACTAGCCAAACTCAGCAGTTTATTGAAAACCTGTAAGAAAGTATCATTTAGCGTGTCTGTGTAACACAATTATACATCGCTTTCAATTCTGTACTATTCCACTTTGCAATATAAGTTTATTATAGACAATCATAGAAGACAACAATTTCACATCTTACTTCAGAGACTGTTTTAGTTAAAAACTATGAGCAATAAAGCATGAAAAGATTTAAACAGCCAGACTACAAAACTATTCTTCTAAACATAACTGAATTTTAAAGATGTCCTGGTCAGACAGTGACACTGCGTTTCTAGGAACTATAATAATATACATCTATAATGTACTGTGCCATGAGCTTTAAGAATTTGAGAATGCTCGTGTGGATTTACGTCTCTCTAAGAGTGGACTTATACTGCAAGGAGATCCAACCAGTCCATTCTAAAGGAGATCAATCCTGGATGTTCATTGGAGGGACTGATGCTAAAGCTGAAACTGCAATACTTTGGCCACCTCATGTGACGAGTTGACTCACTGGAAAAGACTCTGATGCTGGGAAAGGTTGGGGGCGGGAGGAGAAGGGGACGACGGAGAATGAGATGGCTGGATGGCAACACCGACTCTGTGGACATGAGTTTGAGTGTACTCCGGGAGTTGGTGATGGACAGGGAGGCCTGGCGTGCTGTGATTCATGGGGTCGCGGAGAGTCGGACGCGACTGAACTGAACTGAACTGAAGAGTGGACTGGCTCTTTACAGACCACCTCTCACTTGGTATTTTTGTTCTTCAAAGGCAAGGCGAAGGATAGAGGATTCAAGAAACTTAATTCTGAGGCAAATTTAAAATGCTTTTTCAAAAAGATTACTAAAAAGTTATTTTTCATTTACCTCTAAGAATATCACCAATGAAAAAATGACTAAGCATTTATAATACAAGTGGCTTCTATTACCTCAACTAGAACATCTCAACAAGTTCCACTAAAACTTGGTTAAACATAAGGGAGAACTTAGCAACAGAAAAAATAAACATCTTTTAGATAAATTTGCTTTTTGCTGCTGAAAATATCTCTAAATGGCACTTCATCTTTAACATTCTAAATAATGCCAAACACAAAATTCTAGCATAAGTAGGTTTTACTTTTAACCTCACATTTTAATTTTATCTTCATAAAAATCCTGCACTGCGTGGGTCAGTATTGATACCCACTCTACATCAGGGGAAACACAAACAAAAAGAACAGGTTAACCGGCACAGAGACAGAATACAGACCAATGGAGCACCACAGAAGCCCAGAGATCGACCCACGCACCTCTGCGAACCTTACTGACAAAGGAGGCAAGCATATACAATGGGGCAAAGACAGCCTCTTCAACAGGTGGTGCTGGGAACACTGGACAGCAACATGTAAAAGAATGAACACTTCCTAACACCACACACAAAGATAAACTCAAAATGGATGAAAGACCTAAATGTAAGACCAGAAAATATAAAACTCTTAGAGGAAAACATAGGCAGAACACTCGATGACATAAATCAAAGCAAGATCCTCTATGACCCACCTCCTAGAGTAATGGAAATAAAAACAAAAGTAAACAAGTGGGACCTAATTAAACTTGAAAGCTTTTGCACAACAAAGGAAACTATAAGCAAGGTGAAAAGACAACCCTCAGAAGGGGAGAAAATAATAGCAAATGAAACAACTGACAAACGATTAATTTCCAAAATATACAAGCAGCTCATACAACTCAATACCAGAAAAACAAACAACCCAATCAAAAAGTGGGCAAAAGACCTAACCAGACGTTTCTCCAGAGAAGACATACAGATGGCTGACAAACACATGAAAACATGCTCAATATTGCTCATTATTAGAGAAACGCAAATCAAAACCACAATGAGGTATCACCTCTCACTGGTCAGAATGGCCCTCATCAAAAAGTCTACAAAGAATAAATGCTGAAAAGGGGGTGGAGGAAAGGGAACACTCTTGCACTGTTGGTGGGAATGTAAATTGATGCAGTCACGATGGAAGACGGTATGGAGATTCCTTAAAAAGCTAGGAATAAAAGCACCATATATGACCCAGCAATCCCACTCCTAGGCATGTACCTTGAGGAAACCAAAACTGAAAGAGACACATGTATCCCATTGTTCACTGCAGCACTATTTACAGTAGCTAGAACATGGAAGCAACCTAGATGTCCACTGACAGATGAATGGATAAAGAAGCTGTGGTACATACACACAATGGAATGTTCCTCAGCCATAGAAAGGAACACATTTGAGTCAGTTCTAATGAGATGGATGAACCCAGAACCTATTACACACAGGGAAGTCAGTCAGAAAGAGAAAGATAAATACCGTCTTCTAGCACATATACACAGACTCTTGGAACATGGCACTAAATAATTTACTTACAGGGCAGCAGTGGAGAAACAGAGAGAATAGACCTATGGACACGGGGAGAGGGGAGGAGAGGGTGCGATGCATGGAAACAGTAACACGGAAACCTACGTTACCACGTGTAAAAATAGATAGCCAATGGGAATTTGCTGTATGGCTCAGGAAACTCAAACAGGGGCTCTGTATCAACCTAGAGGGTGGGGTGGGGAGGGAGCTGAGAGGGAGGTGATGTATGTGTACTTATGGCTGATTCATGTTGAGGTTTGAGAGAAAACTGCAAAATTCTGTAAAGCAATTATCCTTCAATAAATTAAAAAAAAAAAAAGAACAGTTTACTTACAGGACAAACAGCTAATTAGTAACTGAACTCCAGCTATAAAGCCAGATGCCCTGATACCTATTCTACAGAATAGTATTCAGATTATATGCATATAGAACAGATCCTTCTTTACAATTATTAAGTTCTTTAATACTTACTTGCAACATAAATTCCATACTGATCCTATTTTCAATCAATCTCATCACAAGGTGAGCTTTACACTGAAACATAGTGTAGTATTCCCAGGAGAGCGTATGTGGATGCTTTATGGAGAAGTGTAGATGGGACGCTGGACTAAGGAAACAGATTTTCTTAGTGTAACAAATCTGAATGAAATAAATAATAAATTTCATGGCTACATCAAGACACTAAGTCAAAAACCTCATGGGAATATCTGAGAAATTTCCTTAGTATGAGTGAGACCAATGAAGACTAGGAAACATCTAAAAATAAACTTAAATATAAATAAATTATAAAGTTTTATGAAAGGACATAAAGGAAAATTTGAATAAATGGAAACATCTCCTAGGCAGGAAGACATCTAGTGTAAATAATTCAATGCTCTCCAAATTCATTCAATCAATGCAACTCCAATCAATATCCCCAGGTTAAAGCATACACAAAAAACCACTCAAGATGGATCATATATCTAAAACAAAAACAATGATAAAAGTACTAGGAAAAAAAAAAAAGGAAAAATTTTCTTTTCATAATCTTGCAATGGGAAAAATCTTCATAAGGAAAAATATAAAATCCAGAGGACATAAAGACCAGACTGACCATGTAAAAATGAAGAGTTCTGACATGATGAAAGAGATCATCAGTAAAAGAAAGGCACAGTCAGCAGAGAGATTTATGACATATATGAAAATTTGAAGTCTTTTTTTTACTATTTCAAATACGGCTACAGTGACTATCTTTTAATACATATGCAAGTACTTTTCTATGGCAAATATCTAGAAGAATAATTTCTATATGATAACAGAAATTGAATAGCTGAATCTAAAAATCACCCATTTTAGAATTTTGATTAGTACCAACAAACTGCCCTTCAAAATTAGTGTTACCAAATTATTCTCTCACAATCAATATGTGAGAATAGTCATTGAAAGTTAAAGAAGTGAAAGTGAAGTCGCTCAGTTGTATCTGACTCTTTGCGACCCCAGGGACTGTAGCCCACCAGGCTCCTCCGTCTGTGGGATTCTCCAGGCAAGAATACTGGAGTGGGCTGCCATTTCCTTCTCCAGGAGATCTTCCCGACCCAGGGATCGAACCCGGGTCTCCCGCATTGCAGGCAGACGCTTTACCATCTGAGCCACCAGGAAGTCATTACACTTCCTTAAAAAATACAGCATATTGAAATTTAAAACATTTGTTAAATCGATATTTGAAAAATTACCTTTAAACTTCACTTACTACTTCTGAGCTTATGCACAGCAATATGAAAAAGGTTACATAAACTCCAAGGTATAGTGGAATACTATACACAGCATGTAAACAGAACAAAGTAAATTCATGTACAGCTTCCCTGGTGGCTCAGTGGCAGAAGACCCACCTGCCAGTGCAGGAAAAGGGGGCTCGATCCCTGGTCCAGAAGACCCCCTGGAGAAGGAAAGGGGAGCCCACCCCAGGGTTCTTGCCTTGGAGCACCCCATGGAGTTGGTGTGTAGCACATGGGATCGCAAAGAGTCAGACACAACTAAGCAATTGAACAACAACAGCAGCAAAAACTAAGGTACAGCCCCATGGAACACTTGCCAAAATGTAGATGCAATTAACTTCTTAGAAAAGAAAAGAAAAGTATACAGCAATACACATAATTAAATTCTATTTGGTGACTGCCATATACACATAAAAGCCAAAAAAAAAGGTCTGGAAGACAACAGACCACATTTATAATCGTGGTCATCGCCACGAAGCGGTGGGACTGCGACGTGGCAGACGAGGGCTAAGCGGGGTCTGTCCCTTTCATCCACAAGCTCCTAAACTGCACTGGTTGCAGTCTCCTCAAAGAGCAAGCATTCATCTGCTACTTTCACACATAAAGTTTGAAAATCAAACATACAGAAAGAACTAAATAAACGGGCAAAACAACGTAAAAACATTCAGTGTAAATAATATTTGCACACAATGGGAAGGCTCTAATTACACGCCAGGAAACTGCCAAATAGCAGGCGGTCAAGAGAGCAAAGTAAAAGGAACTAACATTTGAATGAGTGCATACTATGTTTAAAGCTTACTAACCCTTACAATTCGGAGAAGGCAATGGCAAGCCACTCCAGTACTATTGCCTAGAAAATCCCATGGATGGAGGAGCCTGGTAGGCTGCAGTCCGTGGGGTCGCTAAGGGTCGGACACAACTGAGCGACTTCACTTTCACTTTTCACTTTCACACATTGGAGAAGGAAATGGCAACCCACTCCAGTGTTTCTTGCCTGGAGAATCCCAGGGACGGGGGAGCCTGGTGGGCTTCCGTCTATGGGGTCACACAGAGTCGGACACGACTGAAGTGACTCAGCAGCAGCAACCCTTACAATTAAGGCAGATCATCACTGTTTGACACAATAAAATACACACACACTTAGAAAGGCTATACAATTTTCTTAGCTCACAAAAATCAGTACCTATAAAAATCCAAGTTTCTCTAACTCCAAACTCCTATGCCTTCCCACTGACTTAATCTTGTCTCAGTGACCATGCTTCAACAAAAGAAAAGACTACTGGTGAACAAATTCCAGTTTCTTAACCTTGGTTGTACTTTTAGACACTTGGGTAGCCTCATTAATCCTACAGACCACAAGAGAAAAACTGCTTTTAAATGCACAGAAAACATACAAGTTTACAAAGGAAACCAATTATAATGAAATACAGCTATCAAAATATTGTTTAAAGCTATGACATTACCAATATATGTGCTGGTTTACTAATGCATTAAATAACAAGAGCTAGCAGTGGTCTACTGTTGCAATTCTAACAAAACGAGTGTAAAACATATCTCAAGATATCTGCTAACAATTAAAGTGTGATAGGAAGACATTCATGGTTTTTATACATTGGCAAAGTCACAGCACTGTCTGTTATCTACATTTATAATTAAAGGAAACATAAAATTTCAGTTAACAGTAAAAATACAGAAAAAATTTCCCATCCAATTCAGTTCATATTCCGTTAGTGAATTTATGGATCCTAGGACAAATAAGAATTCCTGCCAGCACCATTATGTTGCTATAAATGGCTATTTCCTTTACAGTGACTTAAGAAACAGGAAAAAGAGAAGGAAATAAAAGGGAAGAGTAAATAAGCGTCAAGATAGTTGGCCATTTAGATAAACAGGTACAGGCAGGCTGTGTTGATGATGAAAACAACTACTTAGACTTAAAAAATAAATCAGTGATATATAAGCAAAATATGTATATGTTCCATTATTTAGAACAGTATGATATATTAGCATTAGGAAATTAACATGAAAAAGAGCATTGTCTTGTAACGTTTTTTAATGCAAAGGTTTTTTAATGTTTAAATCCATCTACGGCCACCACACGCAACAGTAATGACAGAAGCAATGAGAACATCACCAGTATCTGTGGTCTCAGGATGGACTCCTTCTGTGGCCGGTATGGGCCTCACTACACACAAAAGTGATTCTAAGACGAATCTCATAAAGCAAGGCTTGCAATATCATCTCTGAACAATAAACATACTTATCCTTCTCTTTTCCGCCACCAAATATGGGATGTAATAAAACTCCACCAGTTTTTAGTTCATACGCCACTATTTTGTCCAGTTCCTAAGGATGTAAAAACAGAGGCCAGTGAAAATTATTTTACATATTAAACTTTAGAACTAAACTGTGATTGCTAATTTCCTGGAATCAGAATGTAAATTTCCAAAAGTAATTGAAATGTATTTGGAGAGTAGTTGTGTTCTCATAAACAGCGCAGACTACACAGCTGGCTGAGTGACGGAGCCAAGCAGCCGTCTCTCCTGTGGAACCTCAGGGCGGCTGGCAGCCCAACAATTTTCCTAGTGGCTCTTCCCAACTCCTCTGACCTGTTCTCCAAGTTTCTGTCTTCCTTCTCTGTATTCTGCTTCTGGTGGAGGATTTAAACAAGTAAAAACAAACAGGGATAAAACTATGTCAGGGATCTATAATTTTCAAACTCTATTTTTCTCTAATATGACACAGGTCAAAATGAAAAAAAAAAAAGTTGCAATGGAAAAAAGAGACACGGTAACTGTGCTGAAAACCCACGCCTGGTTCCGGGAGCACACAAGCAGGACAGAGAAGGGCAAAAACCACAGTGCAGTAGTGCAAGGCCAGGTCTGCAGCCTGGCTCTGCTGCTCACTGGCTGTGCAACTTCAGCAAAAGACCTTCGCTGTGTCTCAAGTTTCCTTCTCAGTAAAATGCAAATAATGACAGAGCAGTTAGGAGGTTTAAGATGGCTATTATTTATAAAATGTTTGTAACAGTACCTGGAATACCATAAATGCTGTATGTCACATTGCCCCCTTGGTTAATAGTTTTTGAACTCAAAAATGGACTCGTCCAGTTCTAGATATATGGATTGTTTCCTAATTCTCAGTGTTTGAAATTTTTTACAATTATTTTTTAACTCACTTGAGTTTAGGTTTAGATGACTGAGGTATATAAAATGAGAAAAGAGGAAGGATAAAAAGGGTCTATCTAATGAGGCTATTAAAGGCTAAAATTTTTCCAACTGAGAAGGGAGAAGATAAACATGATAATAAAATGCATAGGAACAGAATGGGCTGGGCAAAATACAATCGATTTTTTTCTGTTTGGCCAAAATCTTTAAATAATGGGAAAAGATGCGAACATGACAGAGAACGTAGATGCGCTGCGGACTGGCCCGCGCACAGGGAGCACCTCCTACGACCCGGGTGCTGTGCAAGCTACCTGTGTGATACGCTGCGTGTCGGCTGTCTCCAGCCCCTGCCCATGGCACAGACGCTGCTACTACTCACTCTCCTGATACGAGAGGCTTGGAAAGAGTAACCGAAACCATAAAGCTTGGGAGTGAACAAAAGCAAACTGGCTCCAGAATCTGGGTTGAAGTCTAAACAAATTTAGAAAGCACGGCTCCTCTGTCCATGGAATTTCCCAGGCAAGGATACTGGAGTGGGTTGCCAACGTCTACTTCAGGGGATCTTCCTGAGCCAGGATTGAACCTGCATCGCTTGTGTCTCCTGTGCTGGCAAGAGGATTCTTTACCACTAGCACCACCTGGGAAGCCCTCAGAAATCACATTAATGCCACAGAATTACATTAAAAATAATTACTATGAGGAGCAGGAATATATCTAATAGCTGAATTGATGTTTAAGGAGCTTAAATATTCTTATTCTTAGCAAAAGTCTTTGGAGCCAACAATGGCAACAGAAACTAGATAAAATAGATAAGTCTCTATAAAACGAATCTCATTTTTTTGGAAAAAAATCAGGGGCTTTCAATTAACAGTATTTTATAGTTACTAAAAATAAAGGAAATTCTGGAGAACAGGAACATGTTTTATGACTTTTACGTAGATAAATGGATCCAGCTGCTTTTACCTCTTTAATCCAGTGGCGGTATTCGTTAACACCAAAAGTTTTTTTCATCCAAAGACCATAAATATAACCAGAAATTCCTTTCAATACCCATTCATCAGACCTAAGCAAAAAGCCAAATAACAATGTTATTTATTTTAATATAAATAAAATATAATAAATTTTATTATTTTAACAATGAGAATTCTTCAGATAGGCCACAGAGGGTAACAGAACACGCGTAGCACGCACGTCTCGCCTGGTTAAAGAAAGTAAAGTCATTAAGCTCTTTCGTCCCCCGCTTCCTCTGGCGCGCCCTACGTGGCCGCCCCTCGCACCGTCTCCGGGCTCCTGCCCTGTGCTTCCTCTGGCAGAGCTCCTCCCTCAGGGCTGAGTCTATCCACACCATCCACTTCTGAGGAACCACAGGTATACAGCCAGGACCACACGGCTCGGCTCTGCAAAGCCCACACTCCAGGACTGCCAGCCCCGTGCATACTGACAGCAGCACCCTAAGACCTGAAGTTCAATCACCTATTTCTCAGTTTCTTGAGAGGAAAGACAGCGACACTGCTCGCTCAGGTGTGTGTTCATGTTTCTCTGCTCACTCCCTCAAACACTGTCTCCACGTTGCAGAGACTATTCTTCACCTCAGCTGTGTGCCTGAGGGAACGGTAAAGGAACAGGCCTTGCCCTCTGTCCTGCACCCTCCAGAAAGAAAAACAAAAGAAATCGAGACTTGCGTACTATCCATGTTATAATCGTAGGTTAGAATCTTAAGGGAATTTTGTCTGTTTCTTCAAATTTACCTCGTTAATCAGAAAGAAAACAAAAAGTATTTTATTTCTCACATTTTTCAAGTAAATTAGTACTAGGCACTAACAGGAAATCCCTACAGCATTATCAGTACTGTTAAGAGAATCACTGTTTTACCTTAAACAACAGCAACTGCACTGAAAACTGACATCAGAATTCTAATTACAGTTCTCTGTACACTCAAGTCCTTATATCTACAGTATTTATTCAATTCTTTAAGGAACTGCTACTATCAAAATTCTTACCTTATTTAAAATTATAGAAGTGATTATACTGATATATTGAGGAAATGGTCAAAAATTTAGGATAAAATTTATACTCATTATTTTTCTTTAAACATATACCGGAATAGCGTCTGTTAATTATCTGCAGTTAGAACAAAGTTCAACTTACACTGCAGGAAAGGAAAATAGAAATAAACTTTTCTGACTCTTCTCAGGAGCTGTAAACTCTGAAACTACTCACCAAGACATTCTGGATATGAAACATCCAAAAAACTGCTGGGCCAGGGACTGGGCCAGACGCCTTCTGGTCAGAGGCGTCTCGTCTATGATCGTAGCGCTGTGCAGCAGATTCGTGCTGGGGTTTCAAAGGGCAGACAGCTAATTACACCAAGAAATAAATAACTATTCAATCAAAATAAAGTAATCACGCTTTTAAATGATGGAATCCAACTAAGATGTAACAGAGAAAAACGGGAATACTCTCCCCAAAAGCTTTCACATCTTTTCAAATTTTAGCTGAAATCCACGTTTTAGAAACTTTTGTTTAAAGTGAGAACTGTAATGCTCCCCACCGATTTCCATGAAAAATATAAACATTCTTTTTGGGGGCTAGGCAGTTGCAGCAGCAATCAGAAATTGATATGTTCATCAGAGACTAGTCCTTTTACGAGGAGAGTTGGACTGTGAAGAAAGCTGATCGCCAAAGAATTGATGCTTTTGAACTGTGGTGTTGGAGAAGACTCTTGAGAGTCCCTTGGACTGCAAGGAGATCCAACCAGTCCATTCTAGAGGAGATCGATCCTGGGTGTTCACTGGAAGGACTGATGCTAAAGCTGAAACTCCAATACTTTGGCCACCTCATGCGACGAGTTGACTCACTGGAAAAGACTCTAATGTTGGGAGGGGTTGGGGGTGGGAGGAGATGGGGACGAGAGAATGAGATGGCTGGATGGCATCACCAGCTCGATGGACATGACTTTGAGTGAACTCCGGGAGTTGGTGATGGACAGGGAGGCCTGGTGTGCTGTGATTCATGGGGTCGCAAAGAGTTGGACACGACTGAGTGACTGAACTGAACTGAAACAATACTATTAACTTTTGTCCTATAATATTTACTTTCAAATACACGGACCCATCAGATATTGTAACCACTCTGAAGAATGCAGGAACACTACTATTATGTCCATTTTACAGAAAAGAAAATAGACGCAGAAAAAAAAAATTACTGATCCTGAGACATAAAACTTCCAAATTGGGAACTTTTCAAGGAATAAAAGAAGGGAGGGAGATAAAGCGGGTAAGAGAAAAAAGAAAATAAAGTTTTTTCCTCCTCATTTTTTTACATACAAATTTCTGACGATATTAGTAAATGTTTATACGGTGCGAGGACAAAAACGCCACTAAATATTCAGATAGTAGATTTGGATACTACTTTGCATATTTGTTTAGGTGCATAAGCAGAAAAAAGACTAAACCAATATGTAAAGTATTGCTGCTGCTGCTGCTGCTTCTAAGTCACTTCAGTCGTGTCCAACTCTGTGTGACCCCATAGACGGAAGCCCACCAGGCTCCCCCGTCCCTGGGATTCTCCAGGCAAGAACACTGGAGTGGGTTGCCATTTCCTTCTCCAATGTGTGAAAGTGGAAAGTGAAAAGTGAAAGTGAAGTCGCTCAGTCGTGTCCGACCCTTAGCGACCCCATGGACTGCAGCCTACCAGGCTCCTCCATCCATGGGATTTTCTAGGCAACAGTATTGGAGTGGCTTGCCATTGCCTTCTCCGATGTAAAGTATTAGTAGCAGATAATTCTGGATAAAGATAATATGACTCTTTTGGGCTATTTTGAAATTTTCTTGCTTTTCTACATTTAAAAAATTTTGAAAACACAGAATTTCTACAAAGCCATTCATAGCTAAATTGAAGGGGAAAAGTTCAAAATGCATCTTAAAAATGATCACAAAACAAATAACCTTCACATCATGAACCTAATTTAGTCATTTCAAATTTGGATACAGACCTAAAAATGCTCATGGAAGCATAAGCAGCCACTTCAACATAAGCCTCATCAATGAATACAGTCTTGAAACAGGAATATGGGTATCGACACGTAAGAATTTCTTCATAAAATTCAAACACTTCGTGAAGATATGATGTGGTGTGTTTCAGCAATGGAAGAAGCTGAGGTAAACAAAAATGAGTAACCTAAAAACAAAAAAAAGGGGAGACCATTAAACAAGAGTTAACTCACATCTCACATTCCCTGAACACCTCAGTTATGAATGAAGACGCATTGAAGCCCCTCCCCTCCCCTCAGTGTTCCAACACAGCCACAGCACTGAGATGCAACACTGGGATGAAATCAGTGACGACTACTATGCTTGTGAAACAGTCAATGCATCAGAATTAAATTCATGACAGATTTTATACCTATGAAATGCTCAGGTTAGATCCAATAAAAATATAACTTTGGTAACAAATTAAAAGTTTCTTCTACATATGCATACAAAACAAAAATAATCTAAACTTCCAAGACTTATTACAAACCTGCCTTCTACTCATAAATCTAACCTAGTGAACACTGCACATCACAGTACTATTTTAGTTAAAAGCTGACTACCTTCAGCACATACAAAGAACAGTATGAAAGCTGCAGGGAAGGCTGATTGGTAGTGAGGAGATAAGAAATGCCAGCAATGGAAATAATAATTCTGACTTTCTTCCACTCCATCCCACTTTGTACACAAACACTCATATATGACACACTGTTTCACTGCCCCTCATTATGACCTTGTGCCATAAGAATAACATCAAAAATGACATCACACTCTGACCAGCAGGCTTCCCAGGTGGCTCAGTGGTAAAGAATGCCTGCCAATGCAGGAGACGGGGGTTTGATCCCTGGCTCAGAAAGATCCCCTGGAGGAGGGCATGGCAACCCAGTCCAGGATTCTCGCCGAGGGACGCCCATGGACAGAGGAGCCTGGTGGGCTACAGACCACGGGGTCGCAAACAACTGGACAGGACTGAGCAACCAAGCGTGCAGGCACCCTGAACAAAATGACCCAGAAAGGCCTCATGAAGACGACTAAATCTGAGCTAATCTTTCTGACTGGACAAGAGTTTGACAGGTATGGACAGAAAAAGAGGACACTGCAAACGGAGTCAAAGACAGGAAAAAATATGGTTTGGTTGGAAAAAATATAAGCAAACTATGTTGAATAAACATAAATAGAAAAGAAATGAGGAAAAAGCTAGAATGGACTATTAGGGTCAAATTCTAGATGCTCCTGAAAGCCATGCTAGCGAGATCTGATGACTGCAGTACGTGGAGCGAAGGAAAGCTTTTAACATAGAATAAAAAACTACTCTTCTAACAACATTATGAAAGAACAGATAAGAGACTAGCATAAGCGAAGGATGAGCATGTATGTATGGATCACTAGTGATCAGGGCCCAAACTGCACTGTGATGAGCACTCTTACTGGAACACAAACAAAAAAGAAAATACTATGCATCAAAAAAAAAGACTCACTTTTAGACAAAACTACATGACAGCAAATCTACTGATAATACAAGAGAAACTTTATTTGAGAGAGAAAGACTAAGTCACAGGCTTTAAGTATTCAAGAAAAATATTTCTTGACTGACATTTACCTTTCTCCCATCCAATGGCTCAGTGGGAAAACAAAAATTTTTCCAAAATACAAACCAGGTACTTATCAAATTTTGATTTTAAAGTTGATAATTTACCAAAAATGGTAAAATTCACTGCATTTTATCAGTGAGTACACTTTTAAGAGTCATTGTTAAGATACCAAAAGCAAACCATTCATAAAATACCTTGAATATTTTCCATGAGTGATTTTGTAAACCTTGTGAATTAAGGGATTCATTTAAATGTTACTTTAAACCTACACAGAGTCTATGAGGGTCAATAACCAATGAATCACTTTATACCCAACAGAAACATGATGCTTAAGGAGGCCTAACAGCACAACAGGGCTTATCAAATGGTCCTTGATTTATGATCAGAAATGCGGAGGGAACTGGAGGAAACCTCAGTGAGCTCATTGACCCGGGCTCCAATCCTGCCTGCCTTAATGTTTCTCTTCCCTCTACATATGCTGAAGTTAGAACAAATCTTGCTTTTTAATTCTGAAACTGCAATATTTCAGGTTCTGGAGAGGGAACTAGAACATTCATAAACTCATAGTAGTTCTCTAATAGAATCAGTTATAGAAATTGACCAATATTCTAACCAAGTTACTTGAAGCTCTTTTGGAACATTAAGCCCTCTGATGAAAAAAATATGAAAATTTAAAAAGAGTTTATATCATTACACATTTCAGATTAAAAAACCCTTCTCTCTAGTGAGAGTTCTCATAGCTGAAAAAAAAAATTAAGAAAAACTTGGTATTTTATTCATATTCTCCTGATCAGGCTTGAAAGAGGAGGCGGGAGCAAGAAGCCACAGTTTACCTCGTGCATATATGGGTCTACGAGGATTTCAAAAGGTCCAATGGCCAAGGAGATGTTCGACGCAGATGTCGGAATGGTGAGCATGTAATGGAAGGTCTTTTTCCTCATGTCATGGGTATACACGGTCTCCACTAAGTCTCCGTTGGAGACCGCCACCATGGCGGCGTCCACTGTAAACTCTAATTTCCATGTACATAACTCAGAGTATGAATCAACACATGGGAACCAAAACCTAAAAAAAAGATCAACAGCACAGAAAATGCTGAAAATGTGACCTGCATTGTTCCTCCCACATATAAGTTATTTTAACATTTACAGAATGCATACAAAAAAATTCTTTTTAGTTCTCTGCACACTAATGCTTTTTACTGAGCAACCTGAAAGAATGTGATTAAAGATATAGCCCTGTCCCAAAACATTACTTGGCAATATTAATAAAATATATCATGTGGTACCTCCAGTTTAAAGCCTGAAAAGAAGTAAGCAAGTCTGAGTTTTACTTGTATATTCACAGTTTTTATGTAGCATTCATTTTTAGGAACGAAAAATGCTTACAATAAAGTTTTAAAAAATACAATATTCAGAATCCATTCCATACATCAGGAAACTCCTTCTCTGGAATACGTGATGCACTGTATAAATTCAAACAGAGCTAATAAAGCCAGACATTAAATTTCTATTCAATGTTCGACTCAGATAAGGTTTTACTATGTGCCAGGGTCTGGACTTGTTACTGAAATACAAAGAAGGATAAGACAATATCCCTGGCTTGGAGGAGTTAATAGTTGGAATAGAAAACAAAGAAAATATTTCAATAACGTGGTTAACTACAGAGCTACGAGAATGAACTACAATTACGTGGAACAATAAAGGTACATCTCACTACCAGTTATACAAAAAAGGCAGATATAACGAGCAAGATACATATGCTTCCACTTAATAAAGTTCAAAACTAGGTGCAACGAATCTACGGCATTTTGGAGCTCAGGATAGAGGTTATTTCTCAGGCCATCAGAAGTAGTGAATGGAAGTGGGTGGACGCGGTGACTCCGCAATGCTGATAATGCTGCCGTTCTTTTCTCAATGTGAGTGTGAATTACAGGAAATCTGTTCACTTTGCAAATGTACCAAGCTTTCTATTTACAACTCATTAATTTTCTGTATGTTGTTTTACTTCAATACAAAAGTTTAAAAAATAAAAGACCTGAGATGACTTTAGAGCATCAGACTTGAAGAGGAGGGGAGGGAGGACAGGACTGAGGAGGAGCGATTAAAGGAGCAAGACTCAGAGGGAGCAGCTGGGGGCCAGGCTCACGCTTCCCATCTGACACTGAACACCCGTATTGCATATATGTACACACAGAGACAAACACAAGTGAAACAATGCGATCCACTGTAATACACGAGAATGAGTGATCTACCTTGTGGAATTCTGATACCCACAGGAGAACACATGAGCACCTCTCTCTGCCATGCTTCCCTCTACACTGGGTACCACAAAATGCAGACCTCCTTTTGGCTGGTCCAAAGAAAAATTGATGTGTATCTTCAGGACCTTTAACTCTGCAACAAATACATACATACACAGATATATAAATATATATTAGGTAACAGTGGTCGATATAATAAGGGTAGACTTACACTGAACATAAAGTGGGAATCAAAGGTTGAGTTTTACCTAAAAAACCACACTATTGAAGCCAGTGCAGGCTGTTACCATCTCTTTGCCTGAAAGAGCTCAACAACCTGCTTCTATTGGTGTCCCCAGTGCAAGTGTGAACGTTGCGTAGTTTGTCCAACTCTTTGCAATCCCAGGGACTACAGTCCACGGAATTCTCCAGGTCAGAATACTGGTGGGGAGCCTTTCCCTTCTTCAGGGGATCTTCCCCATCCAGGACTGAACCCAGGTCTCCCGCACTGCAGGCGGATTCTTTACCAGCTGAGCCACCAGGGATTGGTGTCCTTATCTCCACTCAATTCTAGTCACTTCTAGCTGTGGGCTCTCAAAACACAGACCATACCATATTCTCCTCTCAACATTTCTGACGATGCTACACTGCCAAAACAAAAAACTTCAAAACTGCCACCTAGGACACTGACGGCCTTCCAGATCCCATTCAAAACTTACTTTTCAAGTCTGTTCACCTACTACACTCCCACAAACCCTGTTAATCCTACTTGTGACTCTGAGGAGTAGGAGCAGGAAGTGGGGTAGGTAGGAAGGATTACCCAAGAATTTACATTATGCAGCATTATTCACTATGCTTATTTCTAAGCAGTAAATATGCATTGCATTCCCAAGACTGGGCTTGCTAGATGGCTCCGCGGTAAAGAATCTGCCTGCCAGTGCAGGAGGCGTAGAAGACCTGGGCTCAGTTCACGGGCCTGGAAGATCCCCTGGAGGAGGAAACGGGCAACTCACTTCAGTACTCTTGCTTGGAAAATCCCACGGATGAGGAGCTTGGTGGGCCTCAGTCCACGGGTTGTAAAGAGTCAGACACAACTGAACACACACACACACATATCCATCATTCACAAGATTAGAAAAATGTTTCAATTTCCCTCAGAACATGACAACAATACGGACTTTTTCCAATTCCTGAATATATAACGATGACCTTCCATGCTTTTCCCCTAAACTAGACAATATCTCTAAAAAAGAAACTCCTCCCCCGACTACACACACACAAACTATCCAAAAAAAGCAAAAACAAAACACAGTACTTTACTTCCTTATTTTGATTAATTTTATACAGCAAAATAAAGGTAGGCAGAGATGTATAATAATTAAAATACCTGTAACTTTATACAGGGAAAGAAAGAATTAGAAATAATCTAAGTGTGCAGAGTGGGTGTTACAAACCCCAGGTTCTAGCCTTGGCTCCTCTCCTCATTAATCACATTCAGCAGGTCACTTACTTTCTTTAGACTTCAGATTGCTCCTCTGCGAAAGGAAGAAACTGAATGATTTTTTAGGATCCTTCCTTTTCCAAAACTCTGTAGTTCTAAAATGACTTAATATCATATAGGTTCTCAAATCTTGACAAAGTATTCCATCCATTTGATTTTTTTAAATAACTTTCATTTAAAAAACTACATTGAAATGAGTTGCTTTTTGTCATAGCACTTGATTGCTGTTTTCCTATTAGCCAGTTATCTTTAAGGAAAAAAGGTTCCAACTCCTGTATATTTCAACTGATTATAACTTAAATACCATAAACTTTCATGAAAAGCTTTTAGTTACTGAATCCAACATGATTTAACTGTGCAGTCGGTATGTTCTTGATATTTTACCATCGACGTGTTTCCACAACTCTGACGGAACCTTAATGCACAGCTCCCCATTCCCTGCGTCAGGATCCACAGCACTAACCGCAGCCGCGTAAGCATTGGAAAAGTAATTGAGATTTCTCCTGGGGAGAGGGGAAAGAAGAGAGAAAGCCAGGCTTAACAATAAGACACATATGTTTTCTTAAATACTTGGCACCACTTGTTTGTAAGCATTATATCATCTTACATAAATCACAGGAATGCTTTTTAGCCAAGTTAACTGTAGATTTATTGCCCAAGATAAAAACTTGGGCAAGAAGGCCGAACCAGTCAATCCTAAAGGAAATCAACCCTAAATATTCACTGAAAGGACTGATGCTAACGCTCCAACACTTTGGTCACCTGATGCAAAGAGTTGACTCACTGGAAAAGACTCTGGTGCTGAGAAAGACTGAAGGCAGGAGAGGGGGACAACAGAGGATGAGATGGCTGGATGGCATCACCGACTCGATGGTCATGAGTCTGAGTGAACTCCGGGAGCTGGTGACGGACAGGGAGGCCCGGAGGGTGCGGTACACACGGTCGCAAAGAGTGGGGCACGACTGAGCGAACACCAACAAACGCAGGAGCACAGAGCCCACGCGCTGGCACTCCGCGTTCACTACGACCGCCGCGGCCTTCGCCAACTGAAGAGGACCAAAGCCACTACAGTTTCCCGACACGGACGTAAACAGCACAGAGCATGCAGAGCCCACGCGCCGGCGCTCCGCATTCACTACGACTGCCGCGGCCTTCGCCAACTGAAGACGACCAAAGCCACTACAGTTTCCCGACACAGATGTAAAGAATACAGGTAGAACCGAAAAAATAATTATTACCTATCCGGCAAAACCCTGAATGGACTCAACAAGCTTTATAATCTGACAGAAATTCAAGATGTTTGAAACGAGTCAGGACGGGAATTAATTCCTCAAAATATACCGCTCCTCCTCACTCCACAGTACACGACAACGCAAGCTCAATGACGGAGCAGAACGTTCGTGCGGTCCACTGTTACAGCCCCTCAACGCCAGGGGACTTGCAATAGGCAGGCTTTGTAGCTCAGCCGTGTCCCACTCCTTGCAACCCCACAGCCCACCAGGCTCCTCTGTCCACGGGATTCTCCAGACTAGAATAACTCGAGTGGGTTGCCATGCCCTCCTCCAGGTGATCTTCCCAACCCAGGGATCAACCCACGTCTCCTGCATTGCAGGTGGATTCTTTCCCACTGAGCCACCTGTTCAATGGGTACTTGGCCTTATTTCCCACTGGATGAAAGCCATAAACAGAAGACTTATGGAAATATGAAAATACTGTTGTCATCTGATTTTCTAGTTTTTTTCCATAAAGTAACTCATATACATATATATTCATACACATACAAATCACATTTCCTCACTGCAATCAGTGAAAGGAACACAGAGGAACAAAAAGGGCAAGGAATGGCGAGAGCAAGAAAGGAAGACCAGACGCGGCTCTGTGAGACGTACGGTTGTGACCTGTATGCCAGTCATCACGCCCGCAGGGGAATCCAGAGTGTGGTCAGTGACATTTCACTAACCGAACAGAGCTTCAACCTGGTTAAAGACAAGTTTCATATACTCTACAGAATGACGTAGGGAAAATCAAACAGGAAGAGCCACTAAAGAAAACATTACACTCACACGCCCTCAGCATAACAGAGGCCCTTCCTCCCCGCTCTGCAGCTCCATACTAACCAGGGAGGATGTAACACCAACCACGGCTTTAAAAACTACAACATACAAGGTTCCAAAAGCAGTTAAGCTGATTTCTCGGTACTTTTAACACTGCCTTTCTGTTAGATAAATATGTGAAATAAAGGGCATAAAAACTCCAGGACCACAATAAAAAAGAATTCTATGTTTTTTCACATACCATCTTTTCTCTTTTAATTATCATACAGTAAAAGTAGCTTTCTCCCCTTGGTATGTAATTCTGTAAATGCTAACGTGTGTAGCCACTACCACAGGTGGGATACAGGGCAGTTCCACCATCCCCCAAAGTCCCTCGTGCCAAATACATGGAATCATGAGGATGTACTTTTGAGGCTGGCTTTTATCTCACTCGGTATGTCTTTGAAATTCATCTAAGGTACTAACAGTCTATCCCTTTTGTATCAGTTTTTATGTGAATTTAATTTTCATTTCTGCAGTACAAACAGGCAAGAGTGGGACTGCTGAGTCATATGGCAACTATAAATTCAGCTTTATAAGAATCTGCTAAGCTGTTTTCCAGAACAGCTATACCATTCTGCATCCCCATCAGCAATACAAGACAGTGCCGGGGTTCTGCATCCTTACCAGTACTTAGTTAACACACTCTGCTAGTTAAAGACTACTTCGGACATCTACAGGTTCTAACTTCTCTTCAATAAAATTTCAAAAACATAAAATCTGAAAGCCAGTTATTTGTGAAATTTAAAAATAAAAAAAATCATTGTTACAAAAAAGCTAAATTTAAACATTATATATTAAACCACTCTGTATTTTTTTTTAATGGAAAATTATTCTCACTTAATCTCATTTCCTGAGAAGAGGTAAAGTGGTCCAAATAAAATGGTGAGTCATTATAAATGGAATCTACTGGAAAGCCAGTTTTGAGGAACAATCTTCTCATTGCTTTGATTTTAATGTTTCCTTTCATAATAATCTAATAAAAGCCAAAAATTACAAGGCAAGATTATACTAAGTGTTTTCAATTTCCAGAATGATAATGACTGTAAAATACTAATATATCCCTGGCCTATAACTACCACAGTGCCAATCCCCAGGCTTCCTTAGGGAAACAAAGCTTAAAGAGGAGCAACGCTATAGAGGATACTGGAAAACAAGTACATTAGGGTAAAATCAAAAGAATTTTCTCCAAGAACCAATTATAAATATCTACATTAAATTAAAATAATCTGTTCTTTGTCAAGAACATGTACTTTTAAAAACTGAATGTGCAGATTCTGCAAAACTTAAGATTCAACTGTTGGTAAACTTTATCTCCATTAAAAAAAATTCATAAAAGCAAAATATATTACATCAGCAAAGTGTATATGCTCTAAGTATTCAGCTCCATGAATGTTCACAAAACCAACGGAAGGAGCAACGCAGAGCAAGGGCCGAGCCTTCCGCCAGCCCCGGAGCCCTCCTGTCCTCACTAGCAGAGCCGAGCTTCTCGCCAGCAGGGGACCCAGTGTTCTGACGACAGTGGGCAGGTCAGCAACGCAACACGCCCTGCTCGGTGTGTGACTTATTCTGTTCGACATTAAACTTCTGAAATCTGTCTACATCTTGGCACTTAACTGCCGGTCATTCAGTCTCATTATTTTCGGAGTTCCAATAGTGAGAGAATCTCCCATTCTACCGCTGACAGGCTTTCAGGTTATTTACAGTTCTGATTATTATAGATGCTGTTGAGAACACTGTGTACTTTTTTGTGGTGAACATGTTGGGTATACACATATGAGTGAGACTCTTCAGTCACAGAGTACAAATACATTTGATCTCAATTTACACTTCTATTAACTGTATCTGAAAATTAATTACTCTATATTCTTGTCAACATTCAATTTTTTCTTCTGTCCTTAGTTTTGACAGTTCACAGACAAACACTGACAGAAATATTCATTTTCCAGAAATAGAACCAATATCAAAATTAATAAAAATGAGGAATGTTCCTGGTGGTCCGGTGGTTAAGACGTCATGCTACCCATGCAGGGGGCACAGGTCTGACCCCTGGTCAGGACATTAAGATATTGAACGCTACATGGCACAACCAAAGAATAAAATTAAAATGCCTTTTTAAAATAATCAAAAAAACATTTGATATGATGCCACGAAATAAGGTTGTTCAGAGAAAACTCTACCGTAACAAGCTTTTCTATGAAAAGGCCTAGGGGATTCCACTGATCACAAGTGTAAACCTGAGTGAATTTAAAGTGGCTATACAAAAAATGTTCTAATGACCCAGATAATCACTAACCCTAAAACCAGACATCCAGGAGTGTGAAGTCAAATGGGCCCTAGGAAGCATTACTATGAACAAAGACAGTGGAAGTGATAGAATTCCAGCTGTTATTTCAAATCCTAAAAGATGATGTTGTTAAAGTGTTGCACTCGATACATCAGCAAATTTGGAAAACTCAGCAGTGGCCACAGAACTACAAAGACCAGTTTTCATCCCAATCCCCAAAAAAGACAACGTCAAAGAATGTTCAAACTACTGTATAGTTGCGCTCACTTCATATGCCAGCAAGGTTATGCTCAAAATCCTCCAAGTTAGGCTTCAGCAGTACATGAACCAAGAACTTCCAGATGTATAAGCTGGGTTTCAAACAGGCAGAAGAACCAAAGATCAAATTGCCTACACTGGATGGATCACAGAAAAAGCAAGAGGACTCCAGAAAATATTGACTTCTGCTTCATTGATTACTCAAAAGCCTTTGACTGTGTGGATTACAACAAATTATGGAAAATTCTTAAAGAGATGGGAATACCAGACTATCACACCTATCTCCTGAGAAACCTGTACGCAGGTCAAGAAGCAACGATTGGAACCAGACATGGAACAGCAGACTGGTTCAAAACTGGGAAAGGAGCATGACAAGGCTGTATATTGTCACCCTGCTTATTTAACTTATCTGCAGAGGACATCATGAGAAATGTTGGGCTGGATGAAGCACAAGCTGGAATCAAGATTGTCGAGAAAAGTATCAACCACCTCAGATTTGCAGATGACACCACTCTAATGGCAGAAAGCAAAGAGCCTCTTAACGATGGTGAAAAAGAAGAATGAAAAAACTGGCTTGAAACTCAATATTCAGAAAACTAAGATCATGGCATCTGGTCCCATCACTTCAGGGCAAGCAGAAGGGGAAAAAGTGGAAGCAGTGACAAATTTTACTTTCTTTGGCTCTAAAATCACTGAAGCCATGAAATTAAAAGACGTCTGCTCCTTGGAAGGAAAGCTATGGCAAACCTAGACAGCATATTAAAAAGCAGAGACATCACTTAGCTGACAAAGGTCTGTGAAGTCACAGCTATGGCTTTTCCAGTAGTCAGGTACAGATGTGAGAGTGGTCCATAAGAAAGGATGAATGCCTAAGAATTGATGCTTTCGAACTGGGGTGCTGAAGAAGACTCTTGATTCCCTTGGACTGCAAGGAGATCAAATCAATCACTCCTAAAGGAAATCAACCCTGAATACTCACTGGAAGGAGTCTTGCTGAAGCTAAAGTTCCAATACTTTGACCACCGGATGTGAAGAAGTGACTCACTGGAAAAGATTCTGATGCTGGGGAAGACTAAAGGCAGAAGGAGAAGGAGGTGGCAGAGAATGAGATGGTTAGACAGCATCGCCAATTCAATGGACGTGAATCTGAGCAAACTCCGGGAAATATAGAGGACGGAGGAGCCTGGTGTCCCCCAGGTCGCACAGAGCCGGACACAACTTAGCACGTGAGCAGCAACAGTGTGAGAAGCCTGACGATCTCATGTCGCGGGAAACCCTGAGTGAGGACAAGAACAGAACGGCTCTGCTGCTGCGCCTGTGTGATCATAGCAAGTCCAGATGAGAGGAAGCCGATGCAGTCACAGGGTTACCACAGGCAAGAAAACATGGCGCCCAACCAGAGTGTTCACACATGGCACAGGGAATGGTCAACAAACTTGCAAACAGTTTTCCACGAGGAAGGACAGAGTTCTGAGAGGCGACACACTGGAAAAGGGAAAACTTACCGGAAAACAACGTTTAATTAGGATAAGTTTCTGAACATTATAGCAAAACAGACTAACTCAATGTAATAGACAACTTTCTAACGCTCAGAAATAATGAAAGGGGTGCTTTAAAAAACAGTGAGCTCAACAGGAGGTGGAGGAGGTATAGGGAAAAATTCCTCTTGAAGTTTTGACTAAACAAAGCCCAAAGTTCTCTCCATTATGACAACTTAATTCCAAGCAATACTCCTAAAACAAATGCCTGTGAGGCACTGTGGATGAGTTATAAGAGAAAACTACCCGCAGTTCAGTCCAGTCCAGTCCAGTTCAGTTCAGTTCAGTCGCTCAGTCGTGTCCGACTCTCCGCGACCCCGTGAATCACAGCACGCCACGCCTCCCTGTCCATCACCAACTCCCGGAGTTCACTCAAACTCATGTCCACAGAGTCGGTGATGCCATCCAGCCATCTCATTCTCTGTCGTCCCCTTCTCCTCCCGCCCCCAATCCCTCCCAGCATCAGAGTCTTTTCCAGTGAGTCAACTCGTTGCATGAGGTGGCCAAAGTATTGCAGTTTCAGCTTTAGCATCAGTCCTTCCAATGAACACCCAGGATTGATCTCCTTTAGAATGGACTGGTTGGATCTCCTTGCAGTCCAAGGGACTCTCAAGAGTCTTCTCCAGCACCACAGTTCAAAAGCATCAATTCTTCGGCGATCAGCTTTCTTTCACAGTCCAACTCTCACATTCATACATGACCACGGGAAAAACCATTGCCTTGACTAGACGGACCTTGGTTGGCAAAGTAATGTCTCTGCTTTTTAATATGCTGTCTAGGTTGGTCATAACTTTCCTTCCAAGGAGTAAGCGTCTTTTAATTTCATGGCTGCAATCACCATCTGCAGTGATTTTGGAGCCCAAAACAATAAAAGTCCGACACTGCTTCCACTGTTTCCGCATCTATTTCCCATGAAGTGATGGGACCAGATGCCATGATCTTTGTTTTCTGAATGCTGAGCTTCAAGCCAACCTTTTCACTCTCCTCTTTCACTTTCATAAAGAGGCTTCTTCACTTTCTGCCGTAAGGGTGGTGTCATCTGCATATTTTCTTACAAATAGCTGTGAAAAGAAGAGAAGCGAAGAGCAAAGGAGAAAAGGAAAGATATAAGCATCTGAATGCAGAGTTCCAAAGAATAGCAAGGAGAGATAAGAAAGCCTTCCTCAGCGATCAATGCAAAGAAATAGAGGAAAACAACAGAATAGGAAAAACAAAAGATCTCTTCAAGAAAATTAGAGATATCAAGGGAACATTTCATGCAAACATGGGCTCCATAAAGGACAGAAATGGTATGGACCTAACAGAAGCAGAAGATATTAAGAAGAGTGGCAAAAATACACAGAAGAACTGTACAAAAAAGATCTCCATGACCAAGATAATCACGATGGTGTGATCACTCACCTGGAGCCAGACATCTTGGAATGTGAAGTCAAGTGGGCCTTAGAGAGCATCACTATGAACACAGCTAGTGGAGGTGATGGAATTCCAATTGAGCTATTTCAAATCCTGAAAGATGATGCTGTGAAAGTGCTGCACTCAATATGCCGGCAAATTTGGAAAACTCAGCAGTGGCCACAGGACTGGAAAAGCTCAGTCTTCATTCCAATCCCAAAGAAAGGCAATGCCAAAGAATGCTCAAACTACCGCACAATTGCACTCATCTCACACACTAGTAAAGTCATGCTCAAAATTCTCCAAGCCAGGCTTCAGCAATATGTGAACTGTGAACTTCCAGATGTTCAAGCAGGTTTTAGAAAAGGCAGAGGCACCAGAGATCAAACTGCCAACATCCGCTGGATCATGGAGAAAGCAAGAGAGTTCCAGAAAAACATCTATTTCTGCTTCATTGACTATGCCAAAGCCTTTGACTGTGTGGATCACAATAAACTGTGGAACATTCTGAAAGAGATGGGAATCCCAGACCACCTGACCTGCCTCTTGAGAAACCTGTATGCAGGTCAGGAAGCAACAGTTAGAACCGGACATGGAACAACAGACTGGTTCTAAATTGGAAAAGGAGTACGTCAAGGCTGTATATTGTCACCCTGCTTATTTAACTTCCATGCAGAGTACATCATGAGGAACGCTGGGCTGGAAGAAGCACAAGCTGGAATCAAGATTGCCGGGAGTAACATCAATAACCTCAGATATGCAGATGACACCACCCATATTCAGTTCGGCTCAGTTCAGTCATTCAGTCATGTCCGACTCTCCGCGACCCCATGAATCACAGCACGCCAGGCCTCCCTGTCCATCACCAACTCCTGGAGTTCACTCAAAGTCATGTCCACAGAGTCGGTGATGCCATCCAGCCATCTCCACCCATATTACCTAACCATAAATAATCAATAAAGGAACCAACCACCTCTACCATATGATATCAGCAAAATAGTAACATTTAAAATATCTCTACATCGATATCTATAAAAATACAGGACTGAAAAAATATATACAGGACTTAGAGAATCTAAAAAACGGAATTAAAAAATCAATTCTTCAATTCTAAAGGTTTGGAAACGGCTTCAGTCACTCAATAGTCACTTCACGTCTATCTTCAGTTAGCGTTATTTCTACTGTCACTGCTCAGTGGAAACGAAGACAGGAGACAGACACTAAACTGATTCCTGAAACTTAGGAAAGTGGAGACTCTTCGAGTGAAATAAAGAAAACTTTTCCCAAGGTAGCAAAGCCTACCTATAGAAGGGAAAGAAACAAGGAGGAGACATGTCAGCCACTGAGGCTACTCATGCACAGAAACAATCTCTGGTAAAAATCTACATTTCCCTTTTCTAAGAAGAAAGAAATGCAGCAAACAGAAACAAAGAAAAAGCCACCAAAGAGACACAGCATCTATGGAAGCAAACTACATCTACAATATAAGTTCAAATAGAAAATGTATTCGGAGAAACTGAAAGTGCTTATTTTCCTGGCAGACAATAAGCCAGAGAGATGGACGGGGAGAAGTCTTACATGTTACATAACCAACAGGGTTTCTGATTGCTAGGACAGGTAATTTAATGTGTCAGTTAATGTTTACTTGGATAAAATAGGAAGAAATGCCTTTGAATCTCTTATCTAAATGCTTCCCTCCCTTATCGTCCCTCTGCAGTTCAAAGGCGCTAAATCTCAACCAAGGTAAGCATGCCCTTGCCATTAAAAATAGAAGGGTTTGCCACCTTAACTGTAAAACAAATAAGAAGAAAATGTCATGAAGTAGCATATGACTTCTGTGAACGTTAGGACATTCCAATATGTACTCAAGATCAAGTTTAACCACTGAGTCTTAAGTTTAATTTTCAATTTCAAATCTACTCAATTCAATTTCTGCTTCAGCTTTAGTAGAAATTTTATTGCTTCATTCAACAATGAGAGTTACTCTGGAAACAAGAAAGGTGGTGTAAGTATCTAGGGACATGCTAAAGATCTTAACTACCTGTCCTTCCCAAAGTCTTCTTTAAAAATAAATAACATCATCACAAGAGATCATTTTCACATCTTAACTGCCAAGCAGTATTTCTTCTGAACCATTGGTATGGTTCTGTCTCGTGTTTTAGGAATGTTATGAGTAGCATTTCCCTCTTTCATATGGTAACCGGAAATCTCAACACCAAACCTACAGTTCTCCTCTAGTAACTAAAGTGTGGTACATACCATCCTACACTTTTTTCACTCTTCATGCTAATTTCATTAGCTACTTTAAAAAACTATTGTTGAATAAAATTCTAAAACCAATCTCAAACCCTCTTTTGAATGTATCAGAGAATAAACAAACACCAACAAAAACAACTGGCGCCTCTCTTAAAGTGAATAGGGTTCCAGAGCGAGGCAGAGGCTGGGGCTGCCCTGAGGATTTCAGTGACCATGGCTAAGAAAGCGGTGGTGCCACTGAAAAGACAAGTTTAAATACATTCTATCCTTTCCAATCTCCCTACTTAACCTCCGAAAATACTCTGCTTTATGACTCCCTTTTCTTTCTTTATAATACTAAAAGCGATGAGGCATCTTCCCTATCACTGAAGAAAAGTTTTAGGGGCTATTGAACTGAACTGAACTGAACTGAACTGATCACCTCAAAATTAACCAAGTAAAGCTTGCTTCCTCAACAGATTTGGAGTCCACTGTTCCTATCACTGCACTGTCAGATTTTCTTCTTTGAAACCTGAGCAGCAACAGCTGGTAAAGCAGCTGTGCAGACACTGTGTTTTGTGACTAGCAGGTGGAGAAGCTTCTTACCTGTCATCAAGTGCAGAGACCTAAACTCTACGCAGTGCTCTGTAACAGCCTATAAGGTGAAAGAAACTGAAAGAGATGACACGTGTAACGGACTTTGCTGTACACCTGAAGCAACCCAGTAAGTCAACTTCAGGAGCCCGCTCTTCCTGTGGAAACCATGAAGAGAGCATCTCACGGGAGGAAGCCTGCTTCAGGGACCTCCAGTGCTCTCCGAGTCCTAACACTCGTCAGGAACCCTGGTTGGATGGGAGGACAGCAGACCGGGGATCTTGGTCTGCATCCCTGGGGCAATTCATTCACTCATTCACTCTTACTAATCTTTGTTGAATGCCAAGTGATGTACAGGCCTCTGAGGAAACAGCAACGCACAAGGCAGGTCTGAAGTCTGACCCTTACTCTCGTGCAGCTCACTGGAAAGCAGTGCATTCAGACAATTAAACTAGTAACGGGCACAGAGGGTAACTGACGTTACGATGGGGAAGCACAGATAAAGCTCAGGTTCCCAGCTGGTCAGTTAGATGGACATAACAAGGCCTTTCTACTGCACAAGGGGTGATGAGCATCACACGGGACAGTGGGTTTGGGAAGCTGTACGACACGTGCGAGGTCTGAAGAGACATAACACATGGACGCGCTACACCTCCAGACTAGCCAAAATAGCACCGTGACTAAAAGGAGTTTATAATTTATTAAAAAACAGAAAGAGTTTATAGCTTAGGGCACTCTATCCCCAAATACTGAGACTCAAAGAAACGATATAATGCAATGCTATCAACGCATGCTATCAAAACTTTGAAAAAACAACTGCCTTCAAACATACTTGACAGTATTTCAGTTCAGTCGCTCAGTCGTGTCCAGCTCTTTGCGACCCCATGGACTGCAGCACACCAGGCCTCCCTGTCCATCACCAACTCCCGGAGTTTACTCAAACCCATGTCCATCGAGTCGGTGATGCCATCCAACCATCTCATCCTCTGTCAGCGCCTTCTCCCGCCCCCAATCCCTCCCAGACTCAGGGTCTTTTCAAACGAGTCAGATCTTCGCATCAGGTGGCCAAAGTATTGGAGTTTCAGCCTCAGCATCAGTCTTTCCAATGAACACCCAGGACTCATCTCCTTTAGAATGGACTGGTTGGATCTCCTTGCAGGCCAAGGGACTCTCAAGAGTCTTCTCCAGCACCACAGTTCAAAAGCATCAATTCTTCAGTGCTCACCTTTCTTCACAGTCCAACTCTCACATCCATACATGACCACGGGAAAAACCATAGCCTTGACTAGACGGACCTTTGTTGGCAAAGTAATGTCTCTGCTTTTTAATATGCTATCTAGGGTGGTCATAACTTTCCTTCCAAGGAGCAAGCGTCTTTTAATTTCATGGCTGCAATCACCATCTGCAGTGATTTTGGAGCCCCAAAAAATAAAGTCTGACACTGTCTTTAAATCAGCACAAATTTTACGGGGGCACAATCAAGTAAAATGTTAAAAAGAGCCATAAGAATAATAAGCAATCCTATTTTCGTAAGGAAATAATTCAAAGTAAAAGAAGAAAAAACCTAGAAAATAATTAGACAATCCACAGTATACTGAGTAAATGGAATATTGCTTGACCATAAAAACAATAACAAAGAGAAAACAAAATATTGAAATGAAAAATGCAGAACATAAAGCAGATCATTAAAAATATGTGTTTACTGATAAAATCAGAAGGAGCCTAGACAGATGCAGTATTTAAAGTGAAGGAATTAGGTATTTCAGACTATTTTTATATTTTACAAAGCTGTCAAATGTTTCATAGAATAAAGTAGTTTCTGCTCTATAGATTACAGTATCCCCTAATTCACTGAAGATCAGATTAATATCTATGAAACAAATTAAAAAAACAAAAGTAGAAAACTGGCTAAGAAAATTTATTTAAAGTTCTCTGATAAAGGAAACTCAGTAACTTACTATGGAAACCAGAGCCAGTAAAATTTCTTGAATCAAATGGTCAAAGTAGCAGAAGCAACATAAGTTATATAATTACAGAAAATAAATTGGGAGCCAGAGTCTGACAGCAGTCTAAGAGAACTATGATGAGAACAGATCCTTTAAGCATCATCAGCGCTCACAAGCGCGTGACTCACTGCTTCGATTCGCTGTGACACACTTCCAGGGTCGGGTCATTGTAGATAAAGGCGGCTTCCAAGTCATTGATCCTCACTCGGTAGATTCTGCACTGCTTGCTGTTCAACTTGATTCTGTTTAAGTTTGCAACTGTGGGAAATACAGTCAGTTCCACAAATCCCTGCAAAGAGAAGGAATAATAACTTCATTATAATGCTGGTATACTTCACAACGTATTTCTCTCATGTCTACTACTTATACACATACTACACCCCAGAGACAGACTCTCAAAGAGCTACACACACAAGTGCTCCCCAGGCAGCTTCACCTCAAGTATGGCTGCCCGAGTGACTAAATGGGTGTGAATTCTGTATACTATCATCCTGGTGTTTCACATGCACTGTCAGTGAAACTTAAACCAGATGCTGGAGAGGAAAGTAAAATGACTCAAACCTAAGAATTTTATATATAAGAATTTACAGACAGACTGAAACCCAAACGGGGAGGAAGGGGAAAAACTCCAAGAGCAAAAAGAGATCAAAACCAGTTCAGGGAGTAAAAGAGAACTGCCCCTGGGGACCTCCCTGGTGGTCCAGAGGTTAAGAATCCACCTCCCACTGCAGGGGACTCAGGTTCAATCCCTGGCCAGGGAACTAAGATCCCACACGCCACAGGACAACAAGGTCCGAGAGCTCCAACTACTGAGCACACACACTCTGGAGCCCCCGAATCACAGCAAGGAGCCCCAGCACCACAAAGACAGATCCCGCATGCCCCATCTAAGACCAGATGTGGCCAAAAATTAATGAATACTTTTTATAAAAAAGAAAGAAAACGGCCCCTCAAAACAGGGTAAAAACTATACTACCAAAGCTAACAAGTATGCATCTCTGCTCATGGGAGGTAAATCAGGACACGTGAACTAGCAAGAGTTACAAAAAACATTCAGGCAAGGAGGAAAAAATCTACTGCAGCCTCCAAGAGCAGCAGACACTTCAAAGTGCTGGATGAATTTCTACCAAGCAGTCCCAAAGGCCATACAGTTCTACCACCTCAGCCTAGTGGTGAGCAAGCTATCTGAAGCAAGTACGGAAGACACGAGTGACAGTTACATTCACTGTCCACTACGTTCTTGCTGTGAATCAAATGGGAAAGACAGACCAGTGAAACTTGGAATGTATGTCCAGTGAGTTTAATATTCTGGGTTGAAAACACAAAACATAGGAGGGCATGAAACAGTAACATTTCAAGGGTTGAAACAGGAATATCTAAAATAACACTCAGGCAATAACCATAAAGAACAAGATTACAACAATTATAAGGGCTATTATTAAGCACTACTATATGTTACACATTATACTAGATACTTTCGTATATTTTAATCCCATTAAAAACTTCAAGAGATAAGTATTACTTTATACAGATTAAGAATTAAGAAAATTAAATCATTACCAAGTGGAGAACTAAGATTCAAACCCACATCTACACGATTGCAACTGATCCCCACTATGCCACAATGTCTTGCAGTGCAATGCTTTTCAATAACATGCAAGAATGTTTTTTTTAGATAACATTCAGCCCAACCACTCAAAAGCCCATTGAGAGCCCCCTTTCCCTCAACTGACAAATAACCGTCATACATCTGTAAATTAGATCATCTGGACACATCCATCTGCCCAGAAGCAGTAAGAACAAAAAAGCAGGAGCAATAACACCGATGAAGTCTCCGAGTTGAAAGGTGTTAAACTGTGAGCAACTGTTCAGTTCAGCTCAGTCGCTCAGTCGTGTCCGACTCTCTGCGACCCCATCAATCACAGCACGCCAGGCCTCCCTGTCCATCACCAACTACCAGAGTTCACTCAAACTCATGTCCATCTCATTCTCTGTCGTCCCCTTCTCCTCCCGCCCCCAACCTTTCCCAGCATCAGAGTCTTTTCCAGTGAGTCAACTCGTCGCATGAGGTGGCCAAAGTATTGCAGTTTCAGCTTTAGCGTCAGTCCCTCCAATGCTCCTCTAGAATGAACTGGTTGGATCTCCTTGCAGTACAAGGTACTCTGAAGTCTTCTCCAACACCACAGTTCAAAAGCATCAATTCTTCAGTGATCAGCTTTCTTCACAGTCCAACTCTCACATCCATACATGACCACGGGAAAAACCATAGCCTTGACTAGACGGACCTTGGTTGGCAAAGTAATGTCTCTGCTTTTCAATATGCTATCTAGGTTGGTCATAACTTTCCTTCCAAGGAGCAAGCTGTACAAAGACCTAAATTCACTTAACTCGCACATCAGCAATCCAATGACCAACTGACATAAATGATCCTGGATTAGCTGAAAGACTGTAAGCAAAACTAAGATAACATCAAAAGTGAACCAAAACAGATCATGGAAACTGCTGTCAAGAAGTAGTAACCTGAGACAGAAGAATAAGCTCTGGCTTTCTAAACTAAGGTTAAGAGTAATAAAACAGTGAATGGAGTGTACTTCGTCACAACAGGGAAAGCCCAGCCTCCTTGAGTCATCAGGTCTCTGACCCCACCTAGAGCCCTAATCTGCACCTGCCTGCCAGGCGCAGACCCGCTGACCAGCCTGCAACCCTTCAGCCACAGCTCTGGCAGCCACAGTTGGAGCAGGACACAGCCTCCAGGGCCCCTAACTGCTCCCTCTTCCTGCTCCCGCTCCCTCCCCAGCACCTGACCCCAACCTTCCTCCTACAGCCTGGCTAGTCAGCCTTTCCAAAGCTCCTTTACTTCCCCGCTTTATGTGAAACATCAAGTAGCTATACACTCTCTTACCCAGGCTTTCGCGCAGCACAGGCTGTGGGGGCGAGGGCAGAGCGGCGTCCTCGTGCTCTTAAGGCCCCGGCCGCACTGCTCAGTAGCTGCGTGCGCGGGAGCTAAGTCACTCCAGCGCCCTGTGCCGCAGTGTCCGGCAGTGCTGCTGTACTCAGTCACGTCCGACTCTGCAGCCCCACGCACTAAGAGCCAGCCAGGCTTGTCTGTCCACGGAGCTTTCCAGGCAAGAATACTGCAGTGGGTTGCCATGTCCTACTACATGGCAGCTTCCTGACCCAGGGACTGAACCTGTGTCCCTGGTCGTCTCCTGCACTGACAGGAGGATTCTGTACTATGAGCCACCTGGGAAGCCCGTGCCTCAGTTTCCTCATCTGCAAAACAAGAACAGCAATACCACCTACCTTTTGGTATTATTGTAACTGAGCAATTTAAAACAAGGAAAGCACTTAAAATCACAGCTGGCATCCAGTACAAGTTTTTGTTATTATTCTTAGATTCTACTTCTTTTCCTATACGTTTATGCCACACAGAACACCATCCTCTGTTCCTTTCATTAATATCTCCCAAATTCTCCAGTATGTGTTGAAAGCTCCTACTTTCCCTTTCTAACCCATCTTAGCAACCACGCTGGGCCATGAATGTAGACACAGCTGATCTGGGCAGTAACCCTGCTTCTAAGTTCCTGCATTTTACCTCCTACCATCTTCACAGCCGTTCCAGGACAGCAATCAAGATCACACACTGAGACACTGCATCACTGCTCAGCACTGCTCCAACGCGGACATTTTAAATCTGACTGTCCGCAACGCCTGTCCCTCCCACCACCCCTCCTACCCAACCATGGGGCACTCTCCCGTTCCTTGGCCGCCTCCAGTCTCTAACACCCTCCCTGGTATCCTCAGGGCTGCTGTCTTCCTTGTCCGTTTAAGATCCTTACCTTGAACCACTCTTCTGTCAACCACCAAGTCTCTCGCCCTTCTGCTACACGCGCTTATCTCCTCCTGCTGTTTTGAAAAGTTCCTTCTACTCCTCTGCTAGAGGCCATCCTCTGTAGTGTTCTCAGAAATCACGCTCTATTAATCACCTTCTCCCGTAACTACAATCTCTCCTCTCACAGGACTTTTTCCCACGCCTACGAATATGTTCAACTCTCTTTTCTTTTAAATCTTAACTTCTATGTCACCTCAAATAAATTATTTTTTGCCCTTTTCCTGGAGTAACTATATTTTGGTTCAGAACTGACACTAATCCCTGGAGTCCCAGAACATTACAACAGTTTACTAGGCAGACTGGAAGTCAGGGGTGGGGTGGGGTGGTGTGTGTGTTTTGTGGCAGGGGGGGTGTGTGGAGTGGAGGCGGGTTGTTTTTGTCAGGCAGTGCAGCTTATGGTATCTTAGTTCCCTGACCAGGGATTGAACCTGGGCCCTTGGCAGCGACAATGCCGAGTCCTAACCACTGAACTGCTAGGGAATTCCCCAGACTGGCGACCTCTGGAGGTCAAGTAATAGAGGGGTTTAAGGGGTTCCCACATCTAGCTCAGGGTCAGTTCAGTCCAGCCACTCAGTTGAGTCCGACTCTCTGCGACCCCATGAACTGCAGCACGCCAGGCCTCCCTGTCCATCACCAACTCCCGGAGTTCACTCAAACTCATGTCCATCGAGTCTGTGATGCCATCCAGCCATCTCATTCTCTGTCGTCCCCGTCTCCTCCCGCCCCCAATCCCTCCCAGCATCAGAGTCTTTTCCAGTGAGTCAACTCTTCACATCAGGTGGCCAAAGTATTGGAATTTCAGCTTCAGCATCAGTCCTTCCAATGAACACCCAGGACTGATCTCCTTTAGAATGGACTGGTTGGATCTCCTTGCAGTCCAAGGGACTCTCAAGAGTGTTCTCCAGCACCACAGTTCAAAAGCATCAATTCTTCGGCGATCAGCTTTCTTCACAGTCCAACTCTCACATCCATACATGACCACTGGAAAAACCATAGCCTTGACTAGACAGACCTTTGTTGGCAAAGTAATGTCTCTGCTTTTTAATGTGCTATCTAGGTTGGTCATTACTTTCCTTCCAAGGAGTAAGCGTCTTTTAATTTCAAGGCTGCAATCAGCATCTGCAGTGATTTTGGAGCCCAAAAAAATAAAGTCTGACACTGTTTCCACTGTTTCCCCATCTATTTCCCATGAAGTGATGGGACCAGATGCCATGATCTTTGTTTTCTGAATGTTGAGCTTCAAGCCAACTTTTTCACTCTCCTCTTTCACTTTCTTCAAGAGGTTTTTTAGTTCCTCTTCACTTTCTGCCATAAGGGTGGTGTCATCTGCATATCTGAGGTTATTGATATTTCTCCCAGCAAGCTTGATTCCAGCTTGTGCTTCTTCCAGCCCAGCGTTCCTCATGATATACTCTGCATATAAGTTAAATAAGCAGGGTGACAATATACAGCCTTGACATACTCCTTTTCCTATTTGGAACCAGTCTGTTGTTCCATGTCCAGGGTAGGCCTGGTGTTTATTATATATATTATATAATGTATATATTATATATATATGTATATATTTATTATTAATACGTAGATTTATTATACAAATGTATCCAAACACACAGGATACATTTGAGTAACTGGCAAACCCTCAGTCATTCTCTGATCTCTCTCTGAGTGAGGTCCATGGTGGAAGGACTGAGTGACACCAACGGGCCACCTCTCCCCCTTCTCCAAGATGGTAAATCAACACAGCCTGACACCTCTGGGAATGGCAGAGATCAGCGCCCCCAGAGACGCGGACGATGCCTACTCCACCTTCATTTAACTCAGCCATGTGGCCAGTGCAAAAGCCAAGTGGGTCTTGCAGAAAGATCGTGAACTATCACAAACTTGCCAACTACAACCACGTTTACAGAAGTGATACTCTGACTGCAGCGAATTAGCACAGCTCCAGGTAGCAAATACTGCCATGAATTATCAAGCAATTTCCCACCGCTCAATTCCCATCAGGAAAAATAAACAGAAGCAGGTTGTGTTCGAGACATGAGAACCCCATCACTATCATCTAGTAACTCTATCAATTCTCTGCTCGGTCAAAACAAAATCCAAAAGCCCCCTGACTGCAGGGCAGCCCAAAGTGAATCACACTGGTATGCTACACTGACAACACTACACTATCTGGACCTGGTGAGAGAGGAAAAGCAAGTTCTCGACCCGCCTTCCTAGAGAACACACGGATGGCACAGGCTGAGAGTTAAATCTCATGCACGTTCAGGGGACTGTCACATCAACAGAGCTTCTAAGGTTCCAGTGGTCTGAAGCACACAAAAATAAACCTAAAGTGAAAAGTTATTGCACTTTGCACTTCCCATCAAGAGGGAGAAAAAAAGGCAGGAAAATTGGGAGGCTTCTTTGCATTCAGAGAGTCATCTTTACATTCACGCCTATCGCTTACTAGGCAATCATCAAGACTGTCATCTTCTGGAAGAGGTCCAGAACAAGAAAGGGCTCTGCAGTGGGTCCAGGCTGTGGTCCAAGCGGCAACCCCCTCAGGCCGTATGACTCAGCAGAGCCACCAGCACTGGGCCGTGCCCAGCAGACAGGGATGCTGCACTGACTCTGGCTTTCTCCAACAGGATGACACTGCACTGCCATTCCGGGGTTTCAGAGGACACCCGTGACCTCTTCTGCCAGCAAATATTTTCTATGTGCAAAGCAACTCCTGCTTTGCTACTAGACCCTGCAGCAGAGACCGAACACATGACCATGGGACTTTCAAAAATTTCAGGTAGTTTTTGTTAACTGAAATGGCTATCGTGAACAGAGTGTGTGCAGCAGCTTTCCACCTTTTAATGGAAACACCACCTCCGGACCAGGCCCAAGCAGGTTCCTAAGGCACAGAAAGCAAACGGCATGCGCCACTGACTCAGAACCCAAAGAGACTGGCTCCCATCGACTCTCCACCTCCCCCGCAATCCACACCCATGACCTCACAGAGAGTTCCCCGTGTTTAACAGCAGGACAAGACACAAGCCTGAATTACGAATAAGTCTGCACAGCATGCTAGCACAGTTGAAAATGGATGGTAACTGCCATCAGAACTCACTGAAGCGTAGTCCTGAAACACAGTGGAAGAAAACTCTACTGTGGACAGGACGCCAGCAAACACAACAGGTGGTTCAGTGTTTACAGAAGTAGAAATGACCCAAGTACACTTCTACAGGGATCCAGGGGCAGTTGCTAGGTTGACCAGCTGGTTAGGAATGTGTAAAGAACGAGACTAAAAGACTGAAAATAAGAGGATGATGGGAAAAGTAAGTGTACACATGAATTTCTCAGAGTAGGTATAATATGAAAATGTTATCACGTAAATGACCAACAGAGGCATCCTCAGAGACTGTGGAGGGGGCCCTCAAAAATCAACTGACAAGATTATCTATCCAGCAGATGTTCCCAGACTCTTTCCCTAGCCACCCTAATACACAAAGTGGTCACGGTAGCAAGAATGGAGGCTTCACACGAACCCAACAACATGCTCTGTCCTCAACAAAGCCTGATCTGGTCACCATCAATCCTGAGTGCCCGCCTCCCCACAGCAGAGGATCCAAATAAGTGTCTAACAAGGGATCCTCCCAGGAAGGATCAGTTAGTCACTCAGCAGTAAAATGATATTAGACAGCTAGTATAGTAGAGAGGAGACAGTAATTTATCCTTATAAAAACAGACACATACTCTACATTTTCCTTCCCTATTAATACAATTTACTTACAAAAAGCCATCTGTGTCAACATACTATCCCATACACACTTCCATGTGTATAGAAAAGTGTGGCAGAATTTACACATAAATTTTACATGCAAAATTAATTTTGTCCTCTCATCCAGAAGTGGCCAACATGATCAATTGCTAAAGGCTCAGCTACAGCACCAACCGAGACCTCTAACAAGAGGCCATCCTAAATCAGTGACCTATCGATATTATGACACTAGGTAATCTCTCCACAGCCAGACAGACCCGGGAGCCAATGGGCAAAAGCTGGAGGGACTATGTTCACGACTGCTTCAAAAAGCCACTGAAAGAATTTTGCTTCCTGTCTTGAAGACCTCAGGTTCAGGGCGTTCAGAAGCCTAGTGGCCAAAGGAGGAATGCATCCAAGAGGGCACAGAGCCACAGATTTATGAAACTGGAGGCTGAAACTAAACCACTTTGGGCTCCTCACGCCATTGAACCAACAGGCCCAGAAAGGAGTCACTGTCCTGGCTGAAAGACTAGCAGCAACTGGGATTCTGTTACACAACAGAAGCAAGAATTCCATTTGCAATTCAGGGGGGTCAATGGAAGGCCTCTGAGGTCCTGTTGACGAATAACCCTAACCAATGGAAAACTGCAACAACCCAAATGAAGTCAAAACCAGCAAGGATGCAAAATGAAGGTCTATGGCAACCCACTCCAGTGTTCTTGCCTGGAGAATCCCAGGGATGGGGGAGCCTGGTGGGCTGCTGTCTATGGGGTCGCACAGAGTTGGACACGACTGAAGTGACCTAGCAGCAGCAGGACAGACCAAAAGAAGTGCTGTCAAAAGGGAAGGGAAGACTGGAATAGGTAGAAGAATAAGAAAGCTGTGTCCATCAACTTTGACGGTGACATCAACTGAAGAAAGCAAAGGCCAGAGTAACTAATTTTCACATTCTTTTACCCGCCTTTCTTCCATTACAGGAAAGAGCTAATACTTCAGGTGGGAAAAGTGCTGAAACTGCTATTTCTTCACACAAATGGATTACTTCAGGGATCAGCAAACAAAAGGGCCAGAGGCTAAATAGATATTACAGGCCTCACAGTTTCACAGCTATTCCACTTTGCCACTGCAGCTTCAAAGCAGCCTTAGACAGTTTATAAATAAATGGGTGCAGCTGTGTTCAAATAAAACTTTACTTACAAAAACATGTAGTGAGCTAATGCCACAACACAGCTCAATGCTACAGCAGCTGATGGAACTTCCTTAAGCTGGAAGCACTGTCACCTAAACGGGAGTGCCGAGAGGGAGGTCTGGGGGCAAAAGGGCTGGCCTGCTGCAGACACCCTGCTTTCGCCCTTCCTGATCTGCCCTCTAGCCCTACTCGGTATCCAAGAAGATGCATTAACTGGGCACTAGCCTTCCGGCTGCTGGTCAGGGTGGTCAAACCAGAGGCATAAAGAGGCAATGGGAAACAGAAGAAAAGGGAGCTCCACAGATTCATAACCCTGGGTCTCAGGCTATCAACAGCGTTCCTAGAACAAATATATCAATCCACATGGATATCTGGATATATATCATATATGGATACATATATGCATATATACCAACCCATATGGGTATAACAATCCATACACCTGAATTGGCAGGGGGGTGGGGGGGGACGACAATTACTAGGTTTCAAACACCTTTGTCTAGAACTTTACTACAAAGCAATGCCAGGGAAACAGGGTCAGGCAAAAATCAGAAAACAAAAGCAGCCTCTGAACAGTCAAGTTAATAAGTCAGTTTGTGTATCAACCTTAATTTTTTCACAGAAAAAAATCTCACTGTGGACTTATTCCTGTTTCACACACAATTCTAAAATGTTTGGTAATGTAGACTTTCATATTCCACAACATATTAAGAGAAATAAATTTTATCTGGGAAACAGGAAAAAAGGAAATGGAGAATTGAGGTGTTGGCCAGTATAGTAGTAAGGCCATGGCTCTTGAAGTCATACACGTTTGAATTCTAATTCGTATCTATTCTCAAAACCCATGACCTGGAGTGGAATTTTTCTAAGTACTGTAAAGCATGGTGGTGTTATTGCTTATAATTGCTGAGAATATACTTACCACAACAGATTTTCTCTGAAAGTTTATGTTGTTGATGCAGACGACCTGATGGGTTGTACATCAAAGAATAAAGAAAATATTTCAATTATTAAACTGCATAATTCGATCCCAGTGTAAACAAGAACTGTGTTCTAAGCAGCTCATAATCATACTTATCTTTCATGCTAAAACCCTAGAAATTAGCGTAACTTGCTCATTTAAAATTCAGCAAAAGCCACGAAAATAAATTTTTTTAGACAAAAGTGCAATTTAAGAAAAAGGTATATTAATCTGCAAAGGGCAGTAAATCTGCTGAAATTACACTGTCATTCAAAACATTTTCGCCCTACAAGCCTGTGGGCGGTTTCCAGTTTCCCACTAGGCTTTCGAGGCCCTCTGAGTCAGTTTCAAGCGATCACTGAACCTGATTATTTATAACTAATGAAAACCAAACCTAGAAGTGTTAGTCGCTCCGCCGTGTCCGTTCTGTGACCCCATGGACTGTAGCCCGCCAGGCTCCTCTGTCCATGGGATGCTCCAGGCAAGAATGCTGGAGTGGGCAGCCTTTGCCTCCTCCAGGGGATCTTCCCGACCCAGGAATGGAACCTCGGTCTCCCGCGCTGCAGGCGGAGTCTTAACCGTCTGAGCCACCCGGGAAGCCCCAGAAGAAAGGGAGATAAAAAAAAAGAATACTTATAATTTATACGGCCTCGGGCTTTCAAAGCCCTTGTCCCCTTTCTTCCTGTTCATTCTGGCGGGGTCAGAGCCAGTCGGCGGCATGAAGGGGCCCGCGGAGCTCGGCTTCCCGGCCTCCCGGGCGGCGGCGGGGCATCACCGGCCTCGGGCACCCGGCGCTCCCCGCTCCCGCACGCTCCCAACAGTCACGGCCCGCGGCGGGGGCGCCCTGGGCACCGCGCCTGGCCCTGCCCGACCCGCCGCGGCCGCCCCTCACACACGCTCTGGGGACTCGGCTCGGCCGTCGTCTCTGCCGAGCGTCTGTCACGGAGACACTCCCCTCAGCAGCGCCCGACAGCGCCCGCCAGCCGACATCTTTCCCGGCACCTCTGACCCCTGACGTCAGCGGAAGTAGGGCGGAGCCGAGGCGGCAGCCGGAAGTCTTGCTGCCGTGGGCGGGGCTTGGCGAGCACCGGGGTCTGCGTTTGCCATTTAACGTGCAGACGGCGGCTGAGAACCGTTGAAGCTGAGGAGACTTGACAGAGAACTGCTGAAATTGAGGAAACTTGACAGATATTTTGTGGATGACGCGAGCACAGCAGGACGGAAAGGCGAAACATTAAATTTTAGAGGAATGAAGTTGTGGCGCAAACACTGAAAAGCACGGGGACGAAGTTTTCAAAGCGCCAGGGGCCGGGACCTAGCAAACCAGAAGGCGTCCCTCCGGGCGCTGTGTAAAAAGCTTAACTCCCCGGAGCTGCGACTTAGGCTGGAAGAGACGAGATTACACCTCAAGGAGTCTTAACTCGAATTCGAGTCCTCACTAGGCATTGCTGCCTCGGTATTTATTGAAAATTAATTAAATAAATGGATTATACAGATGCAGAATTTCTGAAACACCGGACTATTTTAAAGTCATCTGCATTTCATGTGCATGAGAATAAAACGGTTGTAAATTCCAGTGACAGTTAAATCTTGGTTAATTGTGGATTATCCATTAACTTTTTTTTTAAACTTTGGACCAGGTTTAACACTTCCAACAGTCCTGATGACAAGTTCATTCAGTTCAATTCAGTTGCTCAGTCGTGTCTGACTCCTTGCGACCCCATGAATCATAAGCACGCCAGGCCTTCCTGTCCATCACCAACTCCCGGAGTTCACTCAAACTCATGTCCATCAAGTCGGTGATGCCATCCACTCATCTCATCCTCTGTTGTCCCCTCCTCCTCCTGCCCCCAATCCCTCCCAGCATCAGAGTCTTTTCCAGTGACTCAACTCTTCGCATCAGGTGGCCAAAGTATTGAAGTTTCAACTTCAACATCAGTCCTTCCAATGAACATACTGGACAGATCTCCTTTATAATGGACTGGTTGGGTCTCCTTGCACTCCAAGGGACTCGCAAGAGTCTTCTCCAACACCACAGTTCAAAAGCATCAATTATTCTGCGATCAGCTTTCTTGACAGTCCAACTCTCACATCCATACATGACCAAGGGAAAAACCATAGCCTTGACTAGATGGACCTTGGTTGGCAAAGTAATGTCTCTGCTTTTTAATATGCTATCTAGGTTGGTCATAACTTTCCTTCCAAGGAGTAAGTGTCTTAATTTCATGGCTGCAATCACCATCTGCAGTGATTTTGGAGCCCCCAAAAATAGTCTGACACTGTTTCCCCATCTATTTCCCATGAAGTGATGGGACCAGATGCCATGATCTTTGTTTTCTGAATGTTGAGCTTCAAACCAACTTTTTCACTCTCCTCTTTCACTTTCATCAAGAGGCTTTTGAGTTCCTCTTCACTTTCTGCCATAAGGGTGGTGTCATCTGCATATCTGAGGTTATTGATATTTCTCCTGGCAGTCTTGATTCCAGCTTGTGCTTCTTCCAGCCCAGCGTTCCTCATGATGTACTCTGCATATGTTAAATAAGCAGGGTGACGAGATACAACCTTGACGTACTCCTTTTCCTATTTGGAACCAGTCTGTTGTTCCATGTCCAGTTCTAACTGTTGCTTCCTGACCTGCATACAGGTTTCTCAAGAAGCAGGTCAGGTAGTCTGGTATTCCCATCTCTTTCAGAATTTTCCACAATTTATTGTGATCCACACAGTCAAAGGCTTTGGCATAGTCAATGAAGCAGAAATAGATGTTTTTCTGGAACTCTCTTGCTTTCTCCATGATCCAGCGGATGTTGGCAATTTGATCTCTGGTGCCTCTGCCTTTTCTAAAACCAGCTTGAACATCTGGAAGTTCACAGTTTACATATTGCTGAAGCCTGGCTTGGAGAATTTTGAGCATGACTTTACTAGCGTGTGAGATGAGTGCAATTGTGCAGTAGTTTGAGCATTCTTTGGCATTGCCTTTCTTTGGGATTGGAATGAAGACTGAGCTTTTCCAGTCCTGTGGCCACTTATGAGTTTTCCAAATTTGCCGGCATATTGAGTGCAGCACTTTCACAGCATCATCTTTCAGGATTTGAACTAGCTCAATTGGAATTCCATCACCTCCACTAGCTGTGTTCATAGTGATGCTTTCTAAGGCCCACTTGACTTCACATTCCAGGATGTCTGGCTCTAGGTGAGTGATCACACCATCGTGATTATCTTGGTTGTGAAGATCTTTTTTGTACAGTTCTTCTGTGTAATCTTGCCACCTCTTCTTAATATCTCCTGCTTCTGTTAGGTCCACACCATTTCTGTCCTTTATGGAGCCCATCTTTGCATGAAATATTCCCTTGGAATCTCTAATTTTCCTGAGGAGATCTCTTGTCTTTCCTATTCTGTTGTTTTCCTCTATTTCTTTGCATTGATCACTGAGGAAGGCCTTCTTATCTCTCCTTGCTATTCTTTGGAACTCTGCATTCAGATGCATCTCTCCTTGCTATTCTTTGGAACTCTGCATTCAGATGCTTGTATCTTTCCTTTTCTCCTTTGCTTTTCACGTCTCTTCTTTTCACAGCTATTTGTAAGGCCTCCTCAGACAGCCACTTTGCTTTTTTGCATTTCCTTTCCATGGGGATGGTCTTGGTCCCTGTCTCCTGTACAATGTCATGAACCTCTGTCCAGAGTTCATCAGGTACTCTATCTATCAGATCTAGTCCCTTAAATCTACTTCTCACTTTCACTGTATAATCATAAGGGATTGATTTAGGTCATATCTGAATGGTCTAGTGGTTTTCCCTACTTTAGTTCATTAGCTAAAATTAATTTGAACTTTGGTCTAAAGGAAAACATACTAGGAAAATAAAGATGTAAAATAACTTTATCAAGCATTCCAAAACCAGAAATTACTTGTACTTTTTGAGTATTACTGTGTCAGTATCCTTCATTATAGGATTATAAACTAGTTAGTATTCTTCACAGGGGATTAGTATTGAAAAGGGTCTTCTTGAATTACCAACTTTTTAATACCATTTTGCATGGAAGATGGAGTATATTTAGCGAGATAGATGCAGTTGGGTTAAAAAGAGGTCACTGGGTTAAAGAAAGGATGGGAGGCAAATAAGCAGTGAAGCAGTACAGACTTTCATCCCAAAGTGCGTATCTGAGGTAGGAGATAGACGGGCCCCTGGGCTGGGCGGCTGGTGGCTGTCAAGTGAAGAAAAACTGAAGCTTTGTTTTCCCCACACTCCAAGGACAAAGCTAGTTGCAGAAGCTGAGCTCTGCTGGAACAGATTAGATGACCATTCCTGAGGTCAAGGAAACATCCTGACCGCACAGGTGCAAAAAGGCTCCTTGGAGGTAAAAAAGGGAGGCAGGGCACCAATACCCCCAGTGGTCTCTGTGGTGGAATCCATCTTCAGCAAAAAGTTGCGCATGGACCTTAGGGAGCACCCTGGAACAGATCAGATGTGGGGGAAGAAGTAAGAAGATGGGCCAAAGGGAAACAAAGACCAGGAAGAACTGTCCAATAGAAGTGACTGAAGCCGCCTTTACTGTGCTCCTCCGCATTAGGGAGGGTGGCCACACCCTTTCTTTCCTGGTGTGTTTTTCTGCCTTATTCTGTCTTAAACTGTTTCTCTCTGTGCTCCCCCACTTGTTAAGCTGTATCTCTGAAAATAAACTTTGTACCTGTTTTTACAGTTTTTGCTTCCTCAAAACATTTTTGTTTTCAAAGGAGGCGAGAGCCAAGGGAACTTTACTTCTTGCCTCTAGCTCCTGGTGCTTCCCTCACGGCTCAAACAGTAAAGAATCTACTTGCAATGCCGAAGACCAGTGTTCTCACCTGGAGAATCCCATGGACTGAGGAGCCTGGAGGGGCTATAGTCCATGGGTTCGGAGAGTCGGATATGACTAAGCGACTAACACTTTCAATTTCACTTCTAGCCCCTGGTGGTGGACTAGCAGCTAGGATTCTCGGTTTTTTACCCTGGCTACCCAGATTTGATTCCTGGGCAGGGAACTAAGATCTCTCTTCAGGACCACTCACTGCTGTCTTTCTGAAGTCATATCTACAGCAGCCAGGTGAGCAGAAGCCATTATCAAGCCAATTCCATCAAGACAAACAGCTACTGTAAATCATTGATAGCATCGTGTAATTCCTGTTTTGGTGGGAGGTCGAAAGTAGGGGGGAGCTCACTTGGGAAGTGATATTTAAGTAAATAAATAATTCTCTTCTAGGAAACTATTACTATTTAGTTCTCTGAAAACTTTCAAATTTATTAATGACCAGAATGTCAAATCCTAATTAAAGAAACGCAATTTTCAGTATAAAAAACCAAACCTGTTACTCTATACATGAACTTATATAGACTACCAAGCTATACTGAATACAGAAAATAACACTTTGTCCTTGCTTACACTGTCTACACGAGACAAACATATCCTGAAAGACAGAAAATATCCTGTCACCTTTAAGAAAAAAGAGCAGTAGTTTTAAAACACTTAAGATGAGGAGAAAAGGCCTCAAAGCATTGGGTTTTTCAAAGTCTGCAATACAAATACATAAGAAAACACTTTCTTATATCCAGCAACATTAGTCCAAAGAAAAAACTGTTGTTCTTTTTAAGAAATGGGTCTTCTTGAGTTATAAACTTTAACACCATTTTGCATTGAAGATCGAGCGTATTTTGTGAGCAGTGCACCAATGGTTTGCTTCTCTCCACACAAATCTCTGTGGGAACAATAAAAAAATAATGAGCAAAATAAAACAAAAAAAAGGAACATCATAAATAGTCTAGGGAACATAACACGATATTCACAGCACTAGTTCTTTATATCTCCCCCCTAAGTCCACCTTTCCAACAAACATAAGGGTATGTATTTGTGGGAGAGAGAAGTGTAAAGGGCGGTTACTAAGCCATAACTGAACTAGGTACATTACATGTATGTATTATCTCCAGCCTCCACGGTAAGAGTATGAGTCATGCATTATTTAACCCCATGTGAGATATGAGAAAACTGAGGCTGGGTAAAGAGAAGAGAGAGGCCCCAAGAGGCATGGGACACAGTGAGGAAGTGGTATTGTTTGTCAGTGGATTTTGGGAGAAGGAAATGGCACCCCACTCCAGTCCTCCTGCCTGGAGAGTCCTGTGGACAGAGGAGCCTGGTGGGCTGCTGTCCACGGGGTCACACAGAGTCGGACACAACTGAGCGACCTAGCATGCATGCATGCACTGGAGAAGGAATTGGCAACCCCCTCCAGCGTTCTTGCCTGGAGAATCCCAGGGACGGCGGAGCCTGGTGGGCTGCCGTCTATGGGGCTGCACAGTGTCGGACACGACTGAAACAGCTTAGCAGCAGCAGCAGTTGTGGATTTTGGGTCAGTCTTGCAAGCAGTGACTTCAGGGTGAACTTGTTCTTATGAATTCTGACTTCTCCCAAAATGTTAAGGCAGCAGGAAGAAAAGAAGATGGCCATCAGAGAGGGGCAGTGGCCTGACAGTCACAGAGAGCAAGCACACAGCAGACTGTCCTCTAAGAGCTGCAGTTTGCACGAAGAGCAGAGAAGGGACTCTACACACAGCAGAGAGGAAGCGCGGTGACACGGAGCCCCCAGCCAGGTCAGTACTTGTGCAGAATGGTAAGAGGAGAGCCAGCCAGGACTTGAGCAAGCTGGGAAGGAGGCAGAGTCGTCAGGGATAACTCACAACAAAACGAGACAAAACTGAAGCCGTCCGCTACCTCTTGTAAAAAGAACAATCCTCAAAATCCATCTGTAATAAATCACTTACTGAATATATGGAGCAATATCTTCTTCTGTCCACTTCTCTCTCAGAGAGAACAGACCATTGAAACGTTCCTGATCCCCCTCAGGTAAGTCTTCAGATTTCAACAGAAATATGATTTCTGGCCTTGACTGTCTATCTACCAAGGCCAAACCCTGTAAGAAATGAGAAAAATGAGAGCTCAAGTAATGGTTTAATGTTAAAAAAAAAAATGACATTCTTTTACCTTATATCCATGAAGCTTAGCATCATGAAGCTGAGAAGCCTTTTTCATAAAGAGAGCACCTCTGAGCAGTCGCTTTCCTTCCCTTCTAGAATCTGGCTTTTACCACCACCAGTTTAGTGAAAAGGCTCTAGTTTTGAAGCTCACTGTGAGCTGTCATTACCAAGCCCGTGGGCCATTTACTGGATTCATCTCACTAGCCCCCTTGACTTCATTAGTACTGCTCACCTCTTCCACTTTAAGCCTGCATCACGATTTCACGCCTTTTCTCCTGACCTGATGTTGTCATTCCCTGGGCCCCAGACCACCCCTCTAACTGTTTCGCTGTCACTGTCCTGGGTAACCTCCTCTAAACCTGTGACTCCATCCACCACTTACTTACTTGCTCATGACTGTAATATTTGCACTTCCCCTCAAATCCCTTGTCCACGCACCAGACCGCTTCAGCTGAACTTATACGTGAGCTCACTGTGTCTGCTGCCCAAACCAGCTCTAAGCCCCACTATCGCAGGAAACCTAGGAAGTGAAAGGCTCAGTCGTGTCTGACTCTTTGCAATGCCATGCATTCTCCAGGCCAGAACCCTGGAGTGTGCAGCTATTCCCTTCTCCAGGGGACCTTCCCAACCCATGGATCGAACCCAGGTCTCCCGCATTGCAGGCGGATTCTTTACCAGCTGAGCCACAAGGGCAGCCAAAGGGAAACCTAGTCCAAGGGAAACCTAGTCCAAGGGAAACCTAGGCATCAACCTAACTGTAAATGGGCCCAAGCGATCTTACTGAGGTGACAAATGTTCTAAAACTAAACTGTGGTGGCTGGGAACTCATTCAATTTACTACAAATCCTTTACAAACGGGCAGATTGTGATATGTAAATTAGACTTCAATTAAGTGGGGTTTGTGGGTTTTTGTTTTGTTTCTTTAAAGGATTTTTGTGATGGATTGAGTGCAGAGTGCACCGCTAAGGTAGGAAAATAAGTTGTCTCCTGTATCAGTTCCGATACAGGCCTCGTTTCACCCAGCAGCCTGCTGAGGTGCGCAGGTTATCGTGCGGCCGCCTCACCTTAAGCTGATCGAGCCGAGTTGCCATGCCTTCGGGAACACTCTGTTGCCATACCTCCTGAAACTCGGCGAGATTGAACTTCACTGCATTCTGCAGTAGCATCTGTGCTGTAGCTCTGCATACCTTGTCTGCACTCAGTTCAAAATAAACTTCACCTAAGGAAGGGGTGAAGACGCTTACTCCTTGGAAGGAAAGTTATGACCAGCCTAGACAGCATATTAAAAAGCAGAGACATTATTTTGCCAACAAAGGTCCGTCTAGTCAAGGCTATGGTTATTCCCGTGGTCATGTATGGATGTGAGAGTTGGACTATAAAGAAAGCTGACTGCTAAAGAATTGATGCTTTTGAACTGTGGTGTTGGAGAAGAGTCTTGGACTGCAAGGAAGTCCATCCAAAAGAAGATCAGTCCTGGGTGTTCATTGGAAGGACTGATGTTGAAGCTGAAACTCCAATACTTTGGCCACCTCATGCGAAGAGCTGACTCACTGGAAAAGACTCTGATGCTGGGAAGGATTGGGGGCGGGAGGAGAAGGGGACGACAGAGAATGAGATGGCTGGATGGCATCACCGACTCTGTGGACGTGAGTTTGAGTGAACTCCGGGAGTTGGTGATGGACAGGGAGGCCTGGCGTGCTGTGATTCATGGGGTCGCGGAGAGTCGGTCACGACTGAGCGACTGAAATGAAGTGAAGGAAGGGGTAGCAGCTGGCGTCACACTGCCTTCTGAACTACACTCCCATCCCCTTCCCTCAGTGCTGATTCATGGCAGGAGTCACACACAACTCACCCCCATCCCCCCAGGGAGGTCTCAGCTTTAACAGGAAGGCACTTCAAAAGGCAAGCCGAGTTTAACACACCAAGAGTTAAAACACCCGTTAAAATATTCTCCCAGTCTTACCTTCCTCTGTGTATTTCTTCCCATAACATTTAAGACAGTGTTCAATCATTTCCCTGAGAAATTTTAAACACTTATTTGAAAAGTTTTCACAATTTTATGCATTAACTTTCAAACACTATTGCTAACTATAAACTAAGATATAAATTTGAAATACTGGAACTTCCCTGGAGCACAGGTTTGATTCCTGGTCAGGGAACTAAGATCCCACATGCTATGTGGTGCTGCCAAGAAAATTTAAAAAATAAAAACTAAAATATAGTGGAAAACTACGATGTGCCAGGCCCCATGTTGAATGTTTTTATACAAATCATGTGAGCATACATTTATTATAAAATAACGTATATAATTATTTCTTTATATTTTAAATGGCAGGAAAAAAAAGTGACATTTATTCTCCCCAGTGACCAAAATTCCCAAGTCCTTTTTAGTTGTATATTTTTCAGATTTCTATAAAATATTAAAATATAAATAGTATATGCCCTGAGTTTAGTCCTACCCTGGATAATAATTTTCTTTCCCTTAAAATCTGGAAGGATGGGGAATAAATACTTACTCTGGCTCCAATGGTCCAAGTTCCTGAAGGCATGTATTCAAAGGAACTTTGCTAAAAGACCAAGATTCAGAATCCACAAGCTGAGTTATATGATTCAGAAGTTTCATCTCATAATCAAATTCGAGAATCCTCCAATAACCTATAAATTGCCAAAGTTACATTTACTAAGGAACATTCATTTTAAACAAATTTAATGTAAACAAATGCACTGACTGATAAGACTCATACAGTAGCGGTATACTCTTGCCCACTGCAAAAAAAGAGATATGAAAAGTCTTAGCTTTCTTTATAAACAATGCTTCTGTTTCAGCTTTCCTCCCAGTCGTTGCAAACTGTGTCAAGGGAGGTCAGATAGTTTTTAAAGAGTACTTTGCACATGATCAACATTTTGACTTTTTTTCCAAGTGCTTTAATCCTCAATTATCTCATAATAATCTTGTTCTAAATGGAAATGGGGAAACCGGTAGCTGGTATGGTCCATTTCTTAGAGGATCACACAAATGAGCTGAGGTCGCAGGCCGGATATTCCACACGGTGACCTCTGCAGCAGGGCACTGTCATGGGTACACCCCTGCCAGCCACCCTGGAGAGGTGTTCTCGTGCTCGTGAAGAAGTCTATCAAGGACTATCCTGGTGGTCCAGTTGTCAGGAATATGCTGTGCAATGCAGGGGATATGGGCTGGATCCCCAGTTGGGGAACTGAGATCCTGCATGCTGAGGAGTAACTAAGCCTGCAAGTCACAACGAGAGAGCCTGTGTGCGCCAACTGCTGAAGCCCGAGTAGCACAGCTGGAAAATCAGGGCACCACACTGAAGGATCCCGTAAGAGGCAGTGAAGACCCACACGCCGTAAGCAACTAAGACGCCAGGCAGCCAAATGAAAGAATAAATATGTTTTTAAAAAGAAGTCTAGAGAGGGTGAGGGTGGGATGATTTGAGAGAATGACACTGAAACATGTATGTTGTCATATGTGAAACGAATCAGCAGTTCAGGGTCAATGCATGTTACAGGATACTCGGGGCTGGTGTGCAGGGATGACCCAGAGGGAGGATAAAGGGAGGAGGGACGTGAGAGGGGGGTTCAGGAGGGGGAACTCATGTACACCTGGGGCGAATTCATGTCAATGTATGGCAAAACCAACCAATATAATATTGTAAAAGAGAAAAAAAAAAAAGGAAGGCTAAAAAAAAAAAAAGAATAAATCCTTAAGGAAGCATTGAAAAGTTTGTCTATTTGCAGGTTAGTTATCTTTTGATGATGAATTTATGGATTTTAAAATAAAGCAGCTCCTAATCAAAAAAGCAACTTCCAGATAAATATGGTCAATTGAATACATGTGTTTATTTTCACACTCTTGAAAACATACTAAAATGAAAATCAAGGAGTAAAGAAATGCACGAATGCCCAAAGGACAAACAGAACTTGAGAGGCGATGTCAGGAGAATCTTGGAAGCTGGGACATCAGTAGGTGAGTGGTAGCTAACTTAGTAAAGAAAGCAGAAGCCTTAGTCTGTGCAGCTGCCTTCCATCTGCCACACCTGGATAGCCTAGACAGCAAATGATGGACACCAATGGTTTCCAGACAGGTGACCAGCATGAACTTGGTAGGGAACCAAAGCTCTGTCTTAGATGATCTGTTTTCAGTACATGCGTCTAAATTCTGAATCTAGGAATAACAGAACATTTGTCGCTGAAGTATATGCTATATAAGCATATATTATGAATGACTGCAGCAGTAGGATGATGGCATTTAAGAAGGACCTTCATTGGCTCTGTTAATTCAACAAGGATGTCATAATTCTAGATATTATACAACTATAATATCTAGAGCTACACAGTCCAGTATGGTACCCACTAGCCACATGAAGCCTTTGAACTATTGGAATACAACTGATGTGGATGGAGATAGAATGTAAGTATGGGCGTCCCAGGTGGTGCTACTGGTAAAGAACCCGCCTGTAAGAGATGTAATAGATGCCGATTTGATCCCAGGTCTGAAAGATCCCCTGGAGGAGGGCACAGCAACCCACTCCAGCATTCTTACCAGGAGCATCCCCGTGGACAGAGGAGCCTGGTGGGCTACAGTCCATAGGGTTGCATAGAGTGGGACATGACTGAAGCAACTTAGCATGCATGTATGCAAGTGCATGAAGTAAGTATTAGATTCACCCTGAGTTTCAAGACTCAGTATTTTAAACTATCTCATTAATAATTTATATTTTGGAGTTGTTTGTAGAAATGTGTAAAATATATTGTGTTAAATCTATGAATAAAACATTTCACCTGTTTTCTGTGTGAATGCTGAACAATTTTAAATTAAAAAAAAAAAAAAAAAAGAAGAAGTCTAGTTCATTCACGAGATAACAGACTCAGGTACAATGTGGACCAGCAGCAAAACAAAGGCTGGGTGTCCAGATATAGTTCCCAATCCCTGTGAAAGATGATGAAGTGCTATCTTATAACCGAAGGCACTGCCACCATCCCTGGAGAAACAAATCAAGTGCACACCTATCATTTCCAAGGGAGAATGTTCCTATTCTTATTCTGAATAAAAGCAATGTTAAAACATGGAATGTGTGATACAAAACTGAAAAAGAAAACTAGGAAAAAACCTGTGCATCCCACCCCATCGTGCACACACCAAAACACTGTCCATTCCCATGCAATAAACAAAAAATAGAGGGCTGCATTAAAGCCACGTTTCCATTCTTAACCTTAATATTCATGGTATCCCTGCTGCTGCTGCTGCTGCTAAGTCACTTCAGTCGTGTCCGACTCTGTGTGACCCCATAGACGGAAGCCCACCAGGCTCCCCCGTCCCTGGGATTCTCCAGGCAAGAACACTGGAGTGGGTTGCCATTTCCTTCTCCAATGTGTGAAAGTGAAAAGTGAAAGTGAAGTCGCTCAGTCGTGTCTGACCCTTAGCGACCCCACGGACTACAGCCTACCAGGCTCCTCCATCCATGGGATTTTCTAGGCTACACCATAGTAATTAGAATCAAGCCTCCACAATTAAAAACTCAAGGAACCACAACAAAGAACTAAGTGCTTCTGAAGCACTAACTAAGTTACAGAAATAACTAAGTTAGTTCTGAACTCATGTGCAGCTGCTTTACTCAGCAGAATTGACCACAGAAGCTAATCTTGCTTGGAAGATTGTGAGTAAACTGAAAAGTGCATCCACCAAACCATGCCAATTTTCTCCTTCCTAACACATGCATGCAGAATTAAGCTGCTTCTCTGGGCAAGTTTGAGGGGGCTGAGAAACGCACACAAACATCTACTCAAGTATTAATGCGGGCCCAGACGTGGCGGGTGGGGAGGGTAGGGGTTGTGGGGAGACTCCCATTCCACCATTCCGGACCAGGAAAAAAAATCAAAGAACATTGAAGAAGATTCTGCTGGGCTACTCCATCAATCTCTTGCTGCTACCACTTTTACACAGGTTGATTATATAAACTACTTCACACTTATTCAAAAGCATGTTGAGTGATCACAAGAATAAACAGATCTTCCAAGCAGTTTGGAAATTCCATGAGTTAATTCTGAACCAGGAGCTCAAGTACCTGGTTTGATGCCTCAACCTGTCACCATCTTGACATAGAGCCCTGGACCAGTCTGTTTCCCTTCACAGACCTTGGTTTCCTCCTATTAAAGACAACGAAGGGAACAGACTACCTGATATCTAAGACCTTTCCTGATCAAATGTGGTTCTTCCATTACCATGTACTCCAAAGGAAAAGGCCTGTAAGGAGTGAATCAAGTCACTGGTTAGAGAATGACGTCCGTGTTAAAGGTGATCACATGGAGTCTCTACCCCACACCCCAAAACACAAATATCGTCATCTCTAAGACCAGAAGAGGATTAAATAAACAGCATGCAACAGCAATAAACAGAAGATGTACAAAAACCTCTCTCTCTCAAATGATTCCCAATCCCACCATTATTGATAATAGTAAGTAATGCTACCTCCGATCTCACAGGCATTGAGAGCTTGTAACTGAGTCATTATTTCTTCCTCACTTGCCTGAATTTGATCAAGCAAATCTTCAGTCGTATACTGAAACAAACAAAAAAAATGCATTTTAGAACAAAGAATTTTTTTCAGAATTATTGAATTTTGAGGGAATAAATACATAGGGACAGAAAAGGCAATATTTATAGCTTAATTTCTTTAGTTAATGTGTAATGATAACTAGACAAAAGCAAAGAATATCTTAGAAGAAAACAGAGCAAATCTTTGTGTTGTTGAATGTGGCAATTGTTTTAGATATGATGCTGAAAACACAAGCAATAAAATGTAAACACATTATGTGGACTTCATCAAAATGAAAACTTCTGTACTTTTACTTACCACAATTTATAAAAAAAAAAGTCAAGAAAGTGAAATGATAACTCATAAAATAGAAGAAAATATTTGCAAATTCTGTCTGTCAAAGAGCTTGTGTTTAGATTACATAAAAAACTCTCCAACAATTTAATAATAAAGTAACCCAACTGAAAATTGGCAAAGGGGTTTCTGCATAAACATTCTCTATAAAGCCCATATAGAGTGACCACAGGACCCATCAATTCCACTCGCACATGTGTGTATATATCTCCAAGAAAAATTAAAACACAGGTTCACTAGACACTTGTACATGAATGTTCACAGCAGTGTTATTCACAATTAGCAAATAATCAACAACAATCAAAAAGTAGAAACTACCCAAATGTTCATCAACCGATGAATGGATGCAAACAATACGGCATACCCATAAGACAGGGTATCATTCAGCAATGAAAAGGAATGGATGAACCCTGAAAACAGCATGCTAGGTTAAAGACGCCTGCCAGAAAAGGCCACTTATTGGATTCTATTCACACAAAATGCCCAGAAGAAGCCTAGGGCTGAGGTGGGAGAGGAGAGAAAGGCGGGACTGAGAAGGAACAGCTAAGGGTTCAGAGCTTGCTTGGAGGGGTGATAAATATATTCCAAACTTCAAGTTGATGATCGCACAACTCTGTGAATGCACTAAAAACTGTTGAATTACACACTTTAAAATAAGCAAATTGCTTGGTATATGAATCAGATCTCAATAAGGCCGTGACAAAGCAAAAAGGTCAATCAGTTGAACTTCTAATACAAATAACGATGGAAGGCGGTAGGGGGACAGAAGAAATGAGATTGACAAAATATTGATAAATGGTCAACAGAGTGAACATGAGTCCTTCTGCTTTGGGGTACGTTTGAAATTTTCCTAATATGAACTTCAAAAAGAATGTCACCATTAAAGAATGTCATTATAGCTCTATTTTTAAAATTCCAATTAAAAAAATGAAAATAAGTCTTACTTTTAAATGACTGGAATCCTTTTCTTTTTCACCGTCAGGTCCTTCATAGGTATTTTCCATCAAAAGTTTCTTTAACTTCTTTAGTTTAGGTCTACACCTTCTTAATTCCCAGTAATTGTTAGAAAAACCAAAGATCTAGAGATAGACAAATACATCATAATCTTTTAGAGGCCATTCTAAAAGAAAACTTTATATAAAATTTCATCCAACACATCTGTCCTCCAACAGAAGCAAGAAAAGGGAGCCAAGGTATTCTGCTTTCTGCCGGGAAGGTACTCATCCAGCCATCTGCTTGAGACGGATACCCATCTTCAGGTCACATCTGTTTAAATCTCAATCAAGAAGACACGGCCAATATAATGAGAATGGATAATTAAGCTTCCATTGTCGTCGTTGTTCAGGGGCTAAGTCAGGTCCGACTCTTTGTAACCTCATGGACTGCAGCACGCCAGGCTTCCCTGTCCTTCATTATCTCCCGAAGTTTGCTCAAACTCATGTCCACTGAGCTGGCGATGCCATCCAACCATCTATTCCTGTCGCCCCATCCTCCTGCCTTCCACATCTCAAGTGTATTCTGGAAACTTAAAGATGTGCCCACAAAAGAATGACCAGGAAGGTGAAAATTCTGCAAACCAGGTAGAAACCACAGAGAAAGAATATATTTAGGCGGAAAAACAGAAAGTAAAGAAGAGACATTATCACAGCCTTCAAATTATGCACGGACGTTAAAGTGAAGAGGGAGCACTCTTGCTGTGTTGCTCAAGACACTAAAATTAAGCAGATGTTAAAAAAGAAAGACTTCTATTCAGTGCAAGAGCTTCTACAGGGAGAACAGCAACTAACTCCTTACTGGATCTGAGAAACAGTAAGAGGCCTGTCACTCAAACCAGGGGACAGCGGCCAAGTGGCAGGTGAACTGCTGTTACCCTTCTCTTCAGTCTCCAGGGTTTGTGCAATCAACACCAGCGCTTAGGTGCTCAAAAATTGTTTCACATGAAAGAAATGGACACAGGCCGAAATGGACTCTCTCTGGGTTACACTGTAGCTCTAAGACGGACGGTCAGGGGCAGCACCCACTCTCAAACCGGTAGAAGCTGTGACTGGCGAGACAAAGTCCAGAGCCTGGTGGAGATGCCGCGGAGTCTACGCAAAGCTTAAGGACCAAAACAGAAAGACTACTGAGCTCATGCACAGCTCACAAAAGGGCTGGACCCAGCACACAGATGGTGCTGTGTGCTTTTGTGTTGAGGGAGAAAAGGAAGTTTAGGATGGACTTTTAATTCATTGCCAACATTGAAAAATAAGGAGATTTTGCCCCCTAAAACCTAAATTTTAAGCTTCACTTGGACAAAAGAAATCAGAAGGTCTGGCAATGCTGGGCTGCTTTCCCACAAGCCCAAGAAGCGCCTGCCTACCTGCCTGAGGCCTGTGCACCCCAATCTGTCACAGACCCCCATTCCCTATCACCCCTGAGTCTGGGCACCCACTGCCATTTATCAATGCCAGTCTGCTCTGCTCAGGTGCATTCCTGACCAAGCCTTTTTAAGCATCTGAAGTGCAACCCAAAGATTCTGAAACTCTGGCTAGCAAATCTCTGTTAAGTTTTACTTGGTTCCAGAACACAGAACTCTGGTAAGAAGAGCTCAAAGGTACTCAGGGATGTTTAAACCCTCTCCAAAACACCCACAAGACAGGTACATGATGAAAAAAATAACAGCTTTTCCAAAAGGATGAAAGTCAAAATTTCTAGCTCATCACAATCAAAGACCTAACTCTACAAAAACCAAAGTACAATATTTACTGGCAGTTCCTCTGTTCTAGCAACATCATATGAACCACTCAAGTGTCCCAGTATTTTCCCTTATTTCTATTCCAATTCTATTTTTAAGAAGTGGTTGCTTTGAAGTTAATCTAACAGAATTAACGTGCTTTGACTGAATATGTGTAACTATCGAGCCAGGATAGAAACTTCTGTTTAGCATCTGCCATCAGCAGTCTCCAAAGTACTTAAGAATTTGTTATACATGGCTACGGGTAGTAATGAACTAACCAACCTCAAAGGTGAGAAACACGCTTCCCTCAAAAGCATGTTTTTTCCATTTCCCTACATCACCTAAGACGAACTAAAAAGCCTCTTGTTGAAAGAGGAGAGTGAAAAAGTTAGTGTAAAGCTCAACATTCAGAAAACTAAGATCATGGCATCTGGTCCCATCACTTCATGGGAAATAGATGGAAAAACAGTGGAAACAGTGCCAGACTTTATTTTTGGGGGCTCCAAAATCACTGTGGATGCTGATTGCAGCCATGAAATTAAAAGACGCTTACTCCTTGGAAGGAAAGTTATGACCAACCTAGACAGCATATTAAAAAGCAGAGACATTACTTTGCCAACCAAGGTCCGTCTAGTCAAGGCTATGGTTTTTCCCGTGGTCATGTATGGATGTGAGAGTTGGACTGTGAAGAAAGCTGAGCGCCGAAGAATTGATGCTTTTGAACTGTGGTGCTGGAGAAGACTCTTGAGAGTCCCTTGGACTGCAAGGAGATCTCTAAAGCAGATCAATTCTGAGTGTTCATTGGAAGGACTGATGCTGAGGCTGAAACTCCCAATACTTGGCCACCTCATGCGAAGAGCTGACTCACTGGAAAAGACTCTGATGCTGGGAGGGATTGGGGGTGGGAGGAGACGGGGACAACAGAGGATGAGATGGCTGGATGACATCACCGACTCGATGGGTATGAGTTTGAGTGAACTCTGGGAGCTGATGATAGATAGGGAGGCCTGGCGTGCTGTGATTCATGGGGTCGCAAAGAGTCAGACAAGACTGAGCGACTGAACTGACTGAACTGAACTGTCTTTTTCAAATAAGTCAGGAAACAGAAGACAGTACCTCAGTGTGAATAATATCACAGGGTGTTTCTTCCATCTTCAGCTGCTCTGGAATTTTACAACCAGGAATAATAAGCAACAAATTGGAAGTGTCTGCTACTTTCAAATCATATGTTTTGTCTTCACTGCACAGAACGGCCTGCTCATCCTTATCACCACGAATCACTAGACTGCAGGAAAACAAGAGAAGAAAATACACGGTTTACTGAGACACCATTGGCCAGCCTCATTACACACAGTTCCAAAACCCTCCAGGTTCCTAAAATTTACAAGAAAGTCTTGAGGCTATGTCTGGCCCTGCCTTTCACAGGTCACCCCCGCCCCCTGGGCCAACTGACTCACTAAGGAAAAATAACTCCATACAGGCCAAAAAAGAAAAGAAAACCAAAGAGGCCAAATGTTACCACATGGCATCTTTGTGTAAACCTCTGGGAAGAGTATCCATCACCTGCAGTCAAGATGTCACAACTTTCTAAAATCGCTAAAGCAATACTTTTCAAACTTATGAGTATGTATGTTAGGGAACCCTGTTAAAAAGCAGGTCAGGATGCAATTGGTCTGGGGTGGGACGTAGGATTCTGCATTACTAATAAGCTCCCTGATGAGGACTATGCTGCTGGCCATGGTACCACCCAAGTGGTCCTTCCTGTTTTGGCCTGAGCAACCCCTCACCATCAACTGAACACATCCTGGCCTAATCATCACCTACGCTGCAAAGAAACTGGGACCTTGAGAAAAGGCCGCAGTGCTGAAAGAAAAACGTGCAATGGGTATGTTTACAAACTAGAGGAAAACGATGTCTCTGACAGGGGGTCACAGGTAGAAAAAAGCAAGAAGGAAGAGGGGAAGGTCAAAAGTGAGAAGGGGAAGAAGAAAAAAGACAAAGGTAATGGAGACGACAGAAACGGAGTTGATTCTAGCAATCTTCCTTGTCCATGTTTAACCCTCCTGTACCCAATTCACTGCTTTTAAATAATTAAAAAACCTGAACTAAAAGACTGAATTTTCTCTTTTTTTAGAAACACTAATCCTTCATTTAAGTGAAAATATAGTTTTGTTTTTTTTAAAGCTTTCTGGTGCTAACAACATTCAATAGTCCCAAGTACCTACTCTTAACATATATGACCACATTGCACCATCTCTGCTTTCAAATACTTTGTTTAAAACAACAACCCCTTCCCTCACCAAAAAAAAAAAAATTAACACATTTTCATTGTTTTTTGCCAGCTAGATTAACTGGACAAAGCAGGTGCTCACACCTTAAGTCTTTTCTCGAAGTCTTGCCAACTCAGCTGAGATGAAAACCCACAGTGATGCTTCTCCCTCAGTTCCCTGAGAAATCCTTCACTGAAGACTAGCCTATGACTATAACAATGTTCGATGAGTAAAGTAAGAAAAGTGAAAGTCTGAAGGCAGCATAATTTAAAAAGAGAACAAATTTATTTATTTAGCTGCACCAGGTCTTAGCCGCAGCATGTGGGATCTAGCTCCCTGATCAGGGATTGAACACCGGCCCCCTGCCTTGGGAGCACAGTCTTAGCCACTGGACCACCAGGGAAGTCTCCTAATTTAAAAATGCCTACAAGATAACAAAGGTGAAAGTCACTCTAGTTGTGTCGGACCCTTTTAGACTCCGTGGTCTGTAGCCCACCAGGCTCCTCTGTCCATGGGATTCTCCAGGCAAGAGTACTGGAGTGGGTTGCCATGCCCTCCTCCAGCAGATCAACCCGGGTCTCCTGCATTGCAGGCCGACTCTTTGCCACCTGAGCCACAACTATGTAATAAAACACAGGTGTCAGAGGAAAAGCAGGGCAGAAGAGAGTTAAACAAGAACGCCTAACTCCTCATTTTCCGGGACTGCACAAGGTTGAGACAGAGGATGGACTTCTCCTGTATGTTTTTTAACCCATGGTCTTGCAGCAAATGTGTAGCGGACCTAGAATTAGAAAACTGCTTCAGATTCTCAGTAGTGACCCCAAGCAAGTCTTTTTTTTTTTTTTTTGAGGGCCTTTCAATTACCTAATCCGTGGGGAAAAAAAAGACAGTTTTAAACCTATTCCCCCAAAGTCCTAACTACGCCCTAGGTAAAATAAACCTAAGGAGAAGGCGAGAGGAACTCTGTAAATGTTGACACTATCAGCGGGCCTCACGGTAGAACGCAGGCGCTCGGCGCACGGCCTGGGCGCGCGGCTCGGGAACACCCCCGACTTCCGCCGCGCCGCTTCCGGACTCGCGCCCGCCCGCGGGGCCGCCAGCGGGATGGGCCGGCCGGCCCGCTGGCCCCGGCGAGGGGCGCGCGGGCTCCTCCCCGACTCCCCGCCAGCCGCCGCCGCTCGTCTCTGCGCCCCCGGGCCCCTCCCCGGGTCCCCACCTGCGCCCCGCGCGCAGCCGCCGCTCGTCTCTGCGCCCCCGGCCCCGGGGCATCTCCGCTCCCCCGGGGTCCCCCGACCCGCGCCCCCGGGCCCCTCCCCGGGTCCCCACCTGCGCCCCGCGCGCAGCCGCCCGCACAGCGCGGGCTCCAGCTCCAGCAGGCACACGTCGCCGGCGGCCGCGGGCCCGAAGCGCAGGCAGTGCGCGGCGGGCAGCAGCTCGGCCGCGTCCAGCTTGGCGGTCTGCAGCGTCGCGTCCACCTGGGCGCGGGTCCTCTCCATCGCCGCCGGGGGCGCGGGAAACGGCGCGGGAAAGCGGCCGGCAGGCGCGCGGCCTCGGCCGGCGGGCGTCCCCGGGCGGGGCCGGAACCGGGGGCGGGGAGACTGGGCGGCCCGCCCCGGCCCTCCGCGGCTCCCCTCGCCCCGCTTCCGGCGGGGACCCCGCCCTCGCGGCCGTCGGCACAGCGGCGGGCGGGCCTTGACAGACGCGTTTTGCCCGCATCTCTGCGGGACTCTTTCATCACGGGAAGCGCTTCCCTGCAGGCTCAGCTAGTAAAGAATCCGCGTTCATTGCGAGAGACCTGGGTTCGACCCATGGGTGGGGAAGATCCCCTGGAGAAGGGAAAGGCTGCCCACTCCAGTATTCGGGCCTGCAGAATTCCGTGCACTGCGTAGTCGGACCCGCCTGAGCGGCTCTCGCCGACCTAACCTTCCCCGCGTGCGCGCTGCCGCCCAGCTGGGCCGGACTCTGAGTGACCCGTGGACGGGCCCCTCTGCCCACACCGCTCTGCTGTGGTCTCAGGTGGGCTCCCGGTGCCCGGTGTCTGGAGGACAGCAGACGTGACCTTCTCTGGGATGAAGAATGCGAGCATCTTCCATTGCTTGGGGGTTTGCATTCTGTCACAGAGCCCAGAGATTCGGTGACCCTTGCGGGGGAACCGGGACTCTGCCCCAAGGCCGCGCCGTTGTTTCTTGGCTGTTCTCTTGTCTCTTCATCCACTCCCATCCCCAGTTAGCACCTGCTGGAAAGGCCTCCCTGCACAGGAGCTCCACAGAGTCCTGCTCCATTTTGCCTTCCTTCACCACGACCTGGTGCCGCTGGATTGGCTTTCTACACGTCAGGCGAGCAGTTCGGTTTGGTAACAAGATCACCCAGCGAGAGTCGGATGCGCAACTGAAAATTCGACTGAAGATGCCGCTGCTGCTGCTAAGTTGCTTCAGTCGTGTCCGACTCTGTTCGACACCATAGAGGGTAGCCCACCAGGCTCCTCCGTCCCTGGGATTCTCCAGGCAAGAACACTGGAGTGGATTGCCGTTTCCTTCTCCCGACTGAAGATGAAACCTCACCAAATATTTGAGGCAGAAGCCTTTCAAGATATGCCTCCCTGGAGGAGGAAAGAATTGCACGTGGTACAAGAAGCAGAATAAAGCAATGTCTTGCAAAGCACATTACCTTGTATTTACTTAACAGTCACTTCAGATAAGGAAGTTATTATTCATAGCAAGATTTATTTCATTCTGTGGGAGCTACAGTAGCTTAGATGTTTAACGCCACATCTTTAATTAAACTTTTTAGGCTTTGCTTGTGGAACAGTTAAAATTTTCCCCACTAGATGGAGGTAGTGTTTCATGTCACACAGAGTAGCCTGATTTGCCACTCCAGTACTCTTGCCTGGAAAATCTCATGGATGGAGGAGCCTGGTAGGCTGCAGTCCATGGGGTCGCTAAGAGTCAGACATGACTGAGCGACTTCACTTTCACTTTCTCCTTTGCTTTAGAAAAGAGAATAAATATCTATTAAATATTTACTGAGTCAAGCACTCAGCTGTGTATCCCATATACATTATCTTCTACTATCCTGGAGGAGCAAAGGCTACGCGGTCCAGTATTCTGGCCTGGAGAATTCCATGGACTGTATAGCCCGTGGTGTCACAGAGTCAGACACGACTGAGCGACTTTCACTTCACCAACTTCATCCTTGCAATAATCTAAGTCAGATCACGGCATTCCGCTGTGCAAAATCCACCAATGGATTCTGATCACTTTCAGAAAGTCTTGCCATTGTTATTCAGTGCTAAGTCATATCTGACTCTTTGGGACCCCGTGGACTACAGCATGCCAGGCTCCCCTGTCCTTCACTGTCTCCAGGAGTTTGCTCAAATTCATGTCCACTGAGTCAGTGATGCTATCTAAATAAAAGTAAATAATACAAAAATAAATAAACTCTGGTAATTTAAAAATACACAGAGTGAGAGTTGTGAATTTTAGTTTTATCAGGGTCTTTATGAAGACTAGAGCCTGGGCGGTAACCACAAAACATAAAGGAGGTAGGGGAGAAGCCAGTTTGTATATGATTTTTGGCTAGGAAAGTCAAGCATAGTTACTGTTAGAGTTAGTCGCTCAGTCGTGTCCGACTCTTTGTGACCCCGTGGACTATAGCTGCCAGGCTCCTCTGTCCATAGAATTCTCCAGGCAAGAATAGTTGAGTGGGTAGCCATTCTCTTCTCCAGGGAGTCTTCCCAACCCAGGAATTGAACCCACATCTCCTGCACTAGCAGATTCTGAGCCACCAAGGAAGCCTACAGTCTTGCATACATCTCGTTAAAAGACTGCTGCTGATCACAAAGAACAGGTGTATCAGGTTAATGATCTTAGTGCTTTTCTATGTCTGGGAAGATGCAGGAGTCTGGAGTCACTGAAATTCTTCTGAGATATGCATCTGACTATCTAAGGGCCTGCTCATCCAAAGCGTAGATTGCCTCCTTGAGTTTTTTATCCTGAATTCCTTTCAGGTTGCCCTGGCCATGGTCAACCACAGTGGGTTATAATTTAACCCATATAGAACAGGGTGGTAAGCAATGTTCTTTGTCTTCGCGATCTTAACTTGTGTCCACAGCCTCAAAATCCTTCAGTCCAGTTCAGTTCAGTTCAGTCGCTCAGTCGTGTCCAACTCTCCGCAACCCCATGAATCACAGCACGCCAGGCCTCCCTATCCATCACCAACTCCCGGAGTTCACTCAAACTCATGTCCACAGAGTCGGTGATGCCATCCAACCATCTCATTCTCTGTCGTCCCCTTCTCCTCCCGCCCCCAATCCCTCCCAGCATCAGAGTCTTTTCCAATGAGTCAACTCGTCACATGAGGTGGCCAAAGTATTGCAGTTTCAGCTTTAGCATCAGTCCTTCCAATGAACACCCAGGATTGATCTCCTTTAGAGATCTCCTTGCAGTCCAAGGGACTCTCAAGAGTCTTCTCCAACACCACAGTTCAAAACCATCAATTCTTTGGCGCTCAGCTTTCTTCACAGTCCAACTCTCATATCCATACATGACCACGGGAAAAACCATAGCATTGACTAGACTGACCTTGGTTGGCAAAGTAATGTCTCTGCTTTTTAATATACTGTCTAGGTTGGTCATAACTTTCCTTCCAAGGAGTAAGCGTCTTTTAGTTTCATGGCTGCAATCAGCATCCACAGTGATTTTGGAGCCCAAAAAAATAAAGTCTGACACTGTTTCCACTGTTTCCCCATCTATTTCCCATGAAGTGATGGGACCAGATGCCATGATCTTTGTTTTCTGAATGTTGAGCTTCAAGGCAACCTTTTCACTCTCCTCTTTCACTTTCATCAAGAGACTTTTGAGTTCCTCTTCACTTTCTGCCATAAGGGTGGAGTCATCTGCATATCTGAGGTTATTGATATTTCTCCCGGCAATCTTGATTCCAGCTTGTGCTTCTTCCAGCCCAGTGTTCCTCATGATATACTCTGCATATAAGTTAAATAAGCAGGGTGACAATATACAGCCTTGACGTACTCCTTTTCCTATTTGGAACCAGTCTGTTGTTCCATGTACAGTTCTGACTGTTGCTTCCTGACCTGCATACAGGTTTCTCAGGAGGCAGGTCAGGTGGTCTGGTATTCCCATCTCTTTCAGAATTTCCCACAATTTATTGTGATCCACACAGTCAAAGGCTTTGGCATAGTCAATGAAGCAGAAATAGATGTTTTTCTGGAACTCTCTTGCTTTCTCCATGATCCAGCGGATGTTGGCAATTTGATCTCTGGTGCCTCTGCCTTTTCTAAAACCTGCTTGAACATCTGGGAGTTCACGGTTCACATATTGCTGAAGCCTGGCTTGGAGAATTTTGAGCATGACTTTACTAACGTGTGAGATGAGTGCAATTGTGCGGTAGTTTGAGCATTCTTTGGCATTGCCTTTCTTTGGGATTGGAATGAAGACTGACCTTTTCCAGTCCTGGGGCCACTGCTGAGTTTTCCAAATTTGCTGGCATATTGAGTGCAGCCCTTTCACAGCGTCACCTTTCAGGATTTGAACTAGCTCCTCATCAAGGCTCATAAGCTTCTGTGGGATCTCCACACCACAGCCCTCACCCAGGTGCCCCTGCTGTCTCCTAAATTGAGAGGAGGCTCTGCTGCCTCAGGCCTTTTTTGTTTTTAAATCAACTTTCTGTTAGTCACTCAGTCGTGTCCGACCCATAGCGACCCCACGGACGGCAGCCTACCAGGCTCCTCCATCCATGGGATTTTCTAGGCAAGAGTACTGGAGTGGCTTGCCATTGCCTTCTCCAGCAATCCATTTAAAGGGTATACATTAACGATTTGACAAATTTACACACCGGTGAAACCACCACCACAATCAAAATGCACAGAACATTCTCAGTACCCCCAAAAGTTTCCTTATGCCCATTGGAAAAAGGACAAGAAATATTTTAGTATTAACTTTTAATTACTTGGGGTTTGCTTTACTCTTCTTTTCCTGTCTTCTTGTAATTGATTTTAGGCCTCCTTTACTAATATACACACTTAAAACTATAAATTTTTCTCAAAGCTCTGCTTTAGCTTTAGTATTGTACACATTTTGAAAAGTTAACTTTCGTTATCACACAGTTCAAAATATTTTCTGATTTTCTTTGTGATTACTTCTTTGACCTATGAATTATTTAGGATTGCATTGTATTTCACATTGTATTTGTATATGTGATTTTCCAGGTATTTATTCATTTTTAATGTTGTATGGTATACCCACTCCAGTGTTCTTGCCTGGAGAATCCCAGGGATGGCGGAGCCTGGTGGGCTGCCGTCTGTGGGGTCGCACAGAGTCGGACACGACTGAAGTGACTTAGCAGCAGCAGCAGCATGGTATGACTTACACATGGAGAACATACTCTATGTGATTTCAATCATTTTAGTTTTATGGAGACTTGTTTTATGGTCTTATTTTATTTTCAGGTTTATTACACTGGCTGTGACCACCATGTTCTACCTCTTTTAATTCTTTCCTTCCTTTTCTGTCCTCCTGTGGATTTCTTGAAATCTTTAAAAAAGAATTTCATTATAATTTATCAACTGATCTTTTAGTCTTTTCTCTTTGCATTTCTAATGTAATTGTCGTAGGGATTAAATTATGCATCCTTGAAAAGGGAACCTCCTGTGCTTTTGGTGGGGATGTAAATTGGTACAGCCCCTATGGAAAACAATATGGAGGCTCCTTAAAAAATTAAAAGTAGAATTTCCCTAATGATGAGGTGTTGTCTCAAGAAAATGGGAATACTTAGCTTCCATAGTCCATGCTCACCAAGAGCCAGGAACACTCCCAATAAGGAGACAAGCCACCGCCACCCCGCCTCCACCCAAGTTTCCCAAAAGCCTTCTTGAGTGGCCCTTTTCCTGCAGAGACCCAGTATCGTTTCAGTTCAGTTCAGTTCAGTCGCTCAGTCTTGTCCGACTCTCTGCGACCCCATGGCCTGCGGCACACCAGGCCTCCCTGTCCATCACCAACTCCCAGAGCTTGCTCAAACTCACGTCCATCAAGTCTGTGATGCCATCCAACCATCTCATCCTCTGTCGTCCCCTTCTCCTCCTGCCTTCAATCTTTCCCAGCATCAGGGTCTTTGCCGATGAGTCAGTTCTTTGCATCAGCTGGCCAAATTATCGGAGTTTCAGAAACCGGTACTCAAGAAACCAAGCACCACACTTGGAGAGTTGGAGAACTCAGGTTTATTACACCGGTGGGCCCAGAAGAGTTAACACTCTAAGCTCTGAGCCCTGAACAAAGGGGTTACAGAGTTTTTATAGACAGAATGTAGTGAGCAACACTAGCTGTTAGTAGGCTGGTTTACACTGAGAGGTTTTGTGCGCCCGGGAACAGTGGTCAAGATGGGGAGGGGAATGCCTGGCCTGGACAGGCACGATTAAGCAGGTTTGCAGGGGCTGTGCAATTGCAAAGAGCAGGACAAGGGTGAGTAAGATAAACTCCAGTTCCTAGTATTACAAGTCCCCACTTTCTGAGACTATGTGACCCACGTGATCCAGACTTTGCAAGGGGAAGGTGAGTTATAGAAGCAGAAGGAGGTAAAATTTTAACTTTTCTTCTTTACTTCCAATGAATATGCAGGACTGATTTCCTTTAGGATGGACTGGTTGGATCTCCTTGCAGCCCAAGGGACTCTCAAGAGTCTTCTCTAACACCACAGTTCAGAAGCATCAATTCTTAAGTGCTCTTCTTTCCTTATAGTCCAACTCTCACATCCATACATGACTACTGGAAAAACCATAGCTTTTTGACAACAAAGGTCCATAGATGGATGTTTGTTGGCAAAGTAATGTCTCTGCTTTTTAATATGCTATCTAGGTTGGTCATAGATTTTCTTCCAAGGAGTGTCTTTTAATTTCATGGCTGAAGTCACCATCTGCAGTGATTTTGGAGCCCAGAAAAATAAAGTCATCTACTGTTTCCCCATCTATTTCCCATGAAGTGATGGGACTGGATGCCATAATCTTAGTTTTCTGAATGTTGAGTTTTAAGCCAACTTTTTCATTCTCCTTTTTCACTTTCATCAAGAGGCTCTTTAGTTCTCCTCACTTTCTTCCATAAGGGTAGTGTCATCTTCATATCTGAGGTTGTTGATATTTCTCCTAGCAATCTTGATTCCAGCTGTGCTTCTTCCAGCCCAGCATTTCTCATGAGGTACTCTGCATAAAAGTTAAATAAGCAGGGTGACAATATACAGCCTTGATGAACTCCTTTTCCTATTTGGAACCAGTCTGTTGTTCCATGTCCAGTTCTAACTGTTGCTTCTTGACCTGCATACAGATATCTCAGGAGGTAGGTCAGGTGGTCTGGTATTCCATCTCTTTAAGAATTTTCCAGTTTGTTGTAATCTACACAGTCAAAGGCTTTGGCGTAGTCAATAAAGCAAAAGTAGATGTTTTTCTGGAACTCTCTCACTTTTTTGATGATCTGGTGGATGTTGACAATTTGATCTCTGGTTCCTCTAAATCCAGCTTGAACATTTGGAAGTTCATGGTTCACGTACTGTTGAAGCCGGCTTGGAGAATTTTGAGCATCACTTTACTAGCGTGTGAGATGAATGCAAGTATGTGGTAATTTGAGCATTCTTTGGCATTGCCTTTCTTAGGGATTGGAATGAAAACTGATCTTTTCTTGTCCTGTGGCCACCGCTGAGTTTTCCAAATTTGCTGGCATATTGAGTGCAGCACTTTCATAGCATCATCTTTCAGGATTTGAAGTAGCTCAACTGGTATTCCATCACCTCCACTAGCTTTGTTTGTAGTGATGCTTCCTAAGGCCCACTTGACTTTGCACTCCAGTATGTCTGGCTCTAGGTGAGTGCATCGTGATTATCTGTGTCATGAAGATCTTTTTTGTATAGTTTTTCTGTGTATTCTTGTCACCTTTTCTTAATATCTTCTTTTTCTGTTAGATCCATACCATTTCTGTCCTTTATTGAGTCCATCTTTGCATGAAATGTTCCCTTGGTATCTCTAATTTTCTTAAGAGATCTCTAGTCTTTCCCATTCTTTTGTTTTCCTCTGTTTCTTTGCACTGATCACTGAAAAAGGCTTTCTTATCTCTCCTTGCTGTTCTTTGGAACTCTGCATTCAAACAGGTACATCTTTCCTTTTCTCCTTTGCCTTCTTTTCTTAGCTCTTTGTAAGGCCTCCTCAGACAGCCATTTTGCCTTTTTGCATTTCTTTTTCTTGGGGATGGTCTTGATCCCTGCCTCCTGTACAATGTCACAAACTTCCGTCCATAGTTCATCAGGCACTCTATCAGATCTAATCCCTTGAGTCTAGTTGTCACTTCCACTGTATGATCGTAAGGGATTTGATTTAGGTTGTACCTGAATGGTCTGGTGTCCTTTAGTGTCACTGCAGAAGAAAACCACGCGGTGGCAGCATACACCAAAGTTGAGTATTTCTGACACACAAGGTCAAGAACTTGGGAATGAATGAGCTGGGCTGAGACAGGAGGCCCTCAAATTTATTGATAATGTTTTATTTCTATCAGTACAAAAAGGTGGCAGAAATGCTGAAACTGGTGTGAATGATGAAGACATCAAAATTTAATCTTCTTCTATTTTTACATTTAACTTTTAAAAACAAGTTCCCTTCTTTAAAGGATCAACAGAAAGATATGGGCAGGATATTGCTAAGCCATCAATCTACTCCATTCCCAAAAAGAGAATAAAAATTGTGGCAGCTGGAGACTCTAGACTTGTATTAATGGTTACTAATAATGTACATCTTCGAATGCCATGAGGATGTGTAGACAGAAGCAAGAAGCCACTTGGAGGAGTGCAAGAACATGGCACCGAGAAGGTGGGATTTCAGTCCACCTTCAAGATCAAGTGGCAATAATACAGGTGTATAGGAAGAGGCAATAGCAGTAATGGTGTGTGTGTGTGTGTGTGTGTGTGTGTGAGTCGCTCAGTCGTGTCTGACTCGTTTGCAACTCCATGGGCTGCAGCCCGCCAGGCTCCTCTGTCCTTGGAATTCCCCAGGCAGGAATACTGGAGTGAGTTGCCATTCCCTTCTCCAAACAGTGATGACAGCTAGCATGTTATTAAGTTTGTCGTCGACAGTGTTTTTCACAGATTTTATTCATCTTCTCACACTGCTGTTCACCCTTTTCCAGAACTATTCGAAGCGTGGTCTGCCAGCCGATAACCCTTCCTATATGGAGAGACGCTGAGACTCACAGATACGGAGAGAAGTCGTTTAGAAATGTTTACAGCAATTTGACAATTTTCTGTCCATTCACCAAACAGTAAAAACTTGGGGCTTCCACTTTGTATCTTTTTTAAAATTCATTTTTATTGTATTTTTCCAAACTGCCAGTCTTCAATGGATTAAAAATGCACACACTCATATGTCCGTGCAAGCACACATCTAATCCATATCTACCAAAAGCCTGAGCAGTACTGGTCCCAGAGTGTGAAAACAGCAAAAGGCATGACGCGGGTGAACAGGGAGAGCAGGAGGAGAAGGCTCAGGCTTAATAGCTTCTGCCTGTGACAGGTGGGCTCATCTGATTTTATTTAACCCTTCCAGCAATCCTGTGGGATCGGTGCTATTATCCTCGTTTGCAAAGGAAGACAAATTTTAGAAAAGATAATGGACTTGTCTCAGGGGAGCCACAATTCAAATCACGATCTGCTGAATTTTCCGTCCTTCGGAGGTTCCGCACGGATCGCCGTGTCCGCGCCCTCTTCTCGTGCAGGGGGACCTGCACGTCACATGCTGTTCCGGGCCAGCTGTGCTTGCAGGTCCTCTGGAGTCAGATCACAAGCCTTCCCCTTAGTTAGCAGAAAGGGTCTGTTTTCTAGCCAAGGGGAACATGGTGTGTTTCCTACGTGAAAAGAAAGATGAAAACAGTGATAGCCCACTGGCATCCCAGCTCCTGTTCACATACACACACACACACACACACACACACAGAACCTTCTCATCCAGCGTGAACAGTAAATTCTACACTACCTCTCCCTGGACTAGTGGCATCAGCTATACCACTGACTTGATCTGCCCCCCTTATGTTAAGGGGTTTTTTAAATAGTTTTTTAATCATAAACTTTTATGATAAAAGTTTTTATCATGAAATTTTAATCACAAACTATTAAATAGGAAAATATTTTACATAATTTTTTTTCATTTTCATTTTTCAGATGAAGAAAGCTGTCTGAATTCAAATGAAAACATTGCTAGATTTAAAGGTAGAAAAGCCAAAAGACAATCATAATAGTGATATGATTTACAATATGTAGTTAGAGCTTCTGGATAAAACAAAATATTGTTTGAACAATGAATAATTAGGAATAGGTAAATTTTTTTTTCATTTTACACTTTCAAAAAGCTTAAAACTATTCATCAAAGAGAGATTTAGTGGGGCCAGGTCTGCCCTTCTCTTTTCTTCATATTGAAGACCTGTTTATAATCAAATATTAATTAGAGATAACTTGAGAAAAATGGATTTGTCTGGAAACAAAAACACAATGGAAAGTATCTGGCAAGAATTTCTTCACCTTTTTCTCCTTCTTTGTCTTCTTCTTTTTCATATTTAAAAGCAATAATGAGGGACTTCCCCGTGGCCCAGTGGTTAAGAACCCACCTGCCAATGAGGGAGACATAGGTTCGATCTCTGCTCCAGAAGATTCCACGTGCTGCAGAGCAACTAGGCCTGTGCTAAAGCCCAGGGGCCCTAAAGCCCAGGCTCCACAGGAAGAGAGGCCCCAGCAACAGGGAGACCAGGCGCCGCAGTAGAGTAGCCCCCTCTCGCCACAACTAGAGAAAAGCCCAAGCAGAAACGAAGATCCAGCTCAGCCAAATATAAAGAATAAATAAAAGTATTTAAAAAACAAGGAAGTTAAAGAGAACAGCTATTGAACACATAGCATATACCTGGAAACTTTACATAATGTTGTCTCACTTAAGTCACACAACATCCCTATAAAGTAGGAATTACTCCTGCTTTACTGATGGAAAATGGAGTCTCAGAGAAGTTAAGTAACTAGCACAAGGTTGCAAAGTTAGTAAATGACAGGATCAAGATAGAAACTGCATGTTTGAAGGTGAAATCCATTCAAGCTCTTGATAGTCTTTGTAGCAATTTTAGAATAAAAACAGGAGCAAAAGCAAGCTGTTGATCTAATTAACCCTGGGCACCATACTTATGTTAAATGATTCTCATAGTTTTTGGACAATGAGGCTCAAGTTGCCTCATCTCTCTGGGCCTGCTTCCTGAGTAAAATAAGGGCAATACTCATTTTACCATTTGTTGCGATTAAAGGAGGTAACAACTACCTGAAGCATCTTTAATGAAGCAGATGTCAACAACGTGGTAGCCACAATTATTATTTTGTAAAGGAAGAAAATGGGAATTAAGCACATTTAGTTAGGAAATTATAGGTATGCCACTGGATCCCAAGTCGGTCTGATTCCAACCCAGCATTCTTCATTGATTACCCCATGATGCTGAAGATTCTTGAGAGTCCCTTGGACTGCAGGGAGATCCAACTAGTCCATCCCAAAGGAAATCAGTCCTGAATATTCATTCATTGAAAGGACTGATGCTGAAGCTGAAACTCCAATTATGTGGCCACCTGATGCGAAGAACTGACTCACTGGAAAAGACCCTGATGCTGAAAAGATTGAAGGCAGAAGATGGGGGCGACAGAGGATGAGATGGTTGGATGGCATCACCAACGCAATGGACATGAGTTTGAGCGCACTCCGGGAGTTGGTGATGGACAGGGAGGCCTGGCGTGCTGCGGTCCATGGGGCCGCGAAGAGTCGGACACTCGAGTGACTGAACAGCAACAGCAAAGGTAGGTACGCCGTCTTTGGTGAGAAGGTTGGGCGAGAAGCATGGTTAATTTTTTGAAACCCTACAGTGACGTGTACATCGTTTCCAGTTCACTGCTTAGGGAAATGATTATTTCTACCCTGGCAGTCGGGGACGTGGACGATATAATAAAAACGCCTGCACCCGAGCCTCCCTGCCCGTGCCCAGGACCTGGCAGACCAGCTGCGCGCGTCAAGGAGAGGCCTCCGGGCCGGCCCTGCAGCCCCAGCCCGCGCTCAGAGCCGCCCCGCCCCGTGTTGATGTTTCCCTCTCGGCCCCGCCCCCGGCCACGCGAGGCTCAGCCACGCCCCCGGGTGGGCGGGCGCCCTGGGCACCGCCCACCGCCTCTCCGCGGTAGCCAATGGCGTGCGAGCTCCGCACCGCCCCTAGCAAAGATGGCGGGGGCGGCGTCAGTGCGGGCAGGCAGGGACTCGGAGCCGAGCCCACGGCGGACCGCGGAGACTGAGGGCGCGGCGCGGGCCATGGAGGGCGGTGGCGGCGGCGGGGCGCGGCAGCGCGAGCTCGAGCGCACGGCGGAGGTCCTGGTCACCGGAGAGCAGCTGCGGTGAGGCGGGGGCCCGGCTTCGCTGCGGCCGGGCGGGGGGCGCGCGCGGGCTCCGGGGTCTTGCCGGCCGGGCCCCCGGGCCGGGGCTCGGGGCGCGTGGGCAGCCCGCAGCCGGCCTCACCGCAGCCCCGTTCCTGCAGCCCTCCGCCGCTCGGACGCTCGGGGGCGCGGGGGGCTCGGGCAGTGAGCGCGCGGGGGCTCCGGGCTCTTGTCCGCCGGGCCCCGGGCCAGGGCTCGGAGCGCGTGGGCAGCCCGCAGCCGGCCTCACCGCAGCCCCGTTCCTGCAGCCCTCCGCCGCTCGGACGCGCGGGGGGCGCGGGGGGCGCGGGGGGCGGCGGGGGGCTCGGGCGGTGGGCGCGCGACGGGCGCGCGGGGCGGCGGGAGCGGGGACCTCGGGCAGTGAGCGCGCGGGGGCTCCGGGGTCTTGCCGGCCGGGCCCCCGGGCCGGGGCTCGGGGCGCGTGGGCAGCCCGCAGCCGGCCTCACCGCAGCCCCGTTCCTGCAGCCCTCCGACGCTCGGACGCGCGGGGGGCGCGGGGGGCGCGCGGGGCGGCGGGGGGCTCGGGCGTTGGGCGCGCGCGTCCCTGTCCGGGCGCCGGGGTCTTGCCGGCCCGGGCGCGAGGGGCGCGTGGCAGCCCGCAGCCGGCCCCGCCGCGGCCGGGCTCCTCCGGGTGGAAGCCGCCAGCCCACGACGCTGACACTTAAGGTGCACGTTTCGCCTCGCTGCCCTGAGCCCCGGTGTCACCATCAGTGAAGCGGGGCTGACCTCGGCGCCCCCGGAAAGGTCCCTGGGGGCCAAACCGAAGGCTGGAAACCCTGCGCCTGTGCCGGCGTCCGCACGCGCGCGTGGGTCAGCGTCCGGGTCCGCAAGGGGCGGGAGGCTCGGGTCCCACCGCGTCCCCGCGCCCGCTCCCCGCGCACACCTCGGGCGGAGCGCACTGGCCCGGGCGGCCGTGCCCCGACTGCGTCCCCGCGCCCGGCACAGGCGGGGCCCCGGGCTCAGACCCCATCACTCCCATCCCATCGCGGTCCTTGGATTCGTCTCTGAGGGTTGTACTGACGGTCTGACCGGTTCCGCAGCTGCTGGGCTTGTGGTCATAGATCGGTTTGCCAGGGAAAACAGAACTCCTTGGCTATAGCGTCAGAGCCACTCGCATGTGGGCCGCTAGTCCCATCAGGCGGCGTGCGCGCCTCTGCCTTCTTATTGGCCTGAGTCTCCAGGTTCGTTTTGGTGTCTAAAACGCTGGTTTCAGAACCCGGAGGGGAGAGATCCTTGCAAAGATCCCTAAAGGTTTGGCAGCCACTCTGCTTGCTGCTCTTGGATTGAGGAAGTAAATATTGGAGGTCAGAATTAATTGAGTTTAACGTTAGGAAAGGCAAATTGCACATTTCTATTCCTTGGTGGTTTTTAATGTATAGCCAAAATTCAAGAGAATAAAAGCTTTTTTTCCATCAAGAGATTTTCTAACTGAAAAAAAAAATAAAAGTAAAGCTTTTCTGATTCAATTTGAAACACTAAAATTTTAATTTATCGGCTCAATTGGGTACGTTTCACTTCCTTTTAATAAATATGGTTAAAATGTTATGTTCTAGATTTTGAGACTTTTCAGTTCGGTTCAGTCCCTCAGTCGTGTCCGACTCTTTGCGACCCCATGAATCACAGCACACCAGGCCTCCCTGTCCATCACCAACCCCCGGAGTTCACTCAAACTCATGTCCATCGAGTCGGTGATGCCATCCAGCCATCTCATTCTCTGTCGTCCCCGTCTCCTCCTGCCCCCAATCCCTCCCAGCATCAGAGTCTTTTTCCAGTGAGTCAACTCGTCGCATGAGGTGGCCACAAGACATTTAAAAAATACAACACATTATGAAAGATTGTTTTCCAAAGGATACTCAATTGTTTTCCAAAGGATTCTCAATAATGAAAAAACATAATAAAAGTAAAATATTGCTTGGTGCCTCTCTCCAAAAAGCACCTTCTCCTTCAAACATGCGTGATCGCGCCGTCCTTGGGGGGGTCCCTGGAGCACTTTCCCTCTTTCCCCCTGCACCCCTCTGTGCTACGGCAGGTTTAGTGTAGGAAGACAGAGGACTCTCTCTCACTCGGGTTAGGTAGACCTGGGTTTGAACTTCTGTGCAGCTACTTTGTTGCCAAGAGTCAACATTAAGTTGTTTTGAGGAAAACTGTAAAGCCCGGTGAACTGGGTTTGCTACTTTTACTGGTGCCTGAGGCCTTGGACAAGTTACTTAACTAGGAATGAGGGCTAATCATGGAACATACCTCATGGTGTTGTGATGAGGGTTAAATAGATGAGTTGGTGCTTGAAGCAGTACCTGTCATGCAGTCAGCACCCTGCCAGCCTTAGTGTGACGGTTCTGCGACTTCGGACAAGTTAACTCACTTGTCTGGGCTTGTCTCCTCACCTGTAAAAAGGCAAGAAAAGTGCCCCATAGGGTTGATGACTTTCCTCTGGGCTTCAAGTGTTAAGGAGCATTCAGCTGGGGGTTGCCGTAGTTAATGAGGTTATTGGTCACCTTGCATGGCCACAGGTGCCTTCCAGCTGAGCCAGATCTAGCAGGAAGGCCTGCTTGCCGGTTGAGAACACCGGTTGAGAACCAGCTTGCCGGGGCTTCTGATTCTGGCTCCACCATTTGTTAATCCTGTGACTTGGGGACAGTTTGCTTAACTTCTCGGTGCCTCAGTTTCCCTTCTCTTGCAGGGATTTTGTGAGGATTGAATGAGGAGATGCTACATGTAAAAGGCTTAGTAAATGTTGTTTAATTTTACTTTGGAAACGTGTCATCGTTGCTTTTTAAAAACCTCTACCATCTTAGCACTGTGCTGAGTACCAAGTACACAGCAATTCCTCAAATGTTTGAATGAGTAGTGTATGTAATTCATTATACTATTGTAAATGTGATCTTCAGAATTTAGGGATTTAAGTGGCTGTGCACGCCAGTGGCTTCTTGGTTACCAGAGGAACCTCGCACGAAGGAGTAGGGATGCAAACCTCTTTGCTGTCACTGTCACATGTTTTCACATACTGCTCTCTTACAGGCTGATTGTGGGGACTTTGTGATGTCCAGGCCTCCTGCCTCTAATTGCTTTACACACACACACACAGAATTACTGTCTTCCTTCTCTTTCTTTTCCGTTGCTTTCTGGGCCATCAAAGATGAGGCAAATAAGTGATGAGGAAAGCAGGCACTGTGCTTGGCAGTGGAAATGCAGAATTTGGCTTCCAGTCCGGCTCTGTGAGTGCTATTTACTTAGCATTTGTTTGTGAATGTCTGTATGGATGTTTCGTATATGTGTGAGGTATTTATGTTTAACTATGCTTACAAGTCGGTCCCTCACTTTGGGCCTCAGTGACTGTGCCTGCAGAATGGGAATAATACTACTCTTCCGAGTAAGATTTGTGGTTTTGGATCAAATCGGGCATAACATGGGAAGGAACTTTGTAAAATAAATCAATAAATCAAGAGTAGTGGTTGCTATGATTATTATAAGCTCCAGATGTGGAATTGGGGGCTGGCTCCACAGTCCTGACACTTTGGTAAGGGCAGCTGGTTGCATAAGGGTATGAAATTGAGCAACATTTAAAGACATATCCTGCTTTCTTTTCTAGCCTGACTGTGGAATCATTTTTCTATTCTCTTTGTGCTTTCCCTTGTCCTAAAAGATTTAGTTCTTTGCCCCATGTATTTGCATGTTTTAATATCTTTTTTTTTTGAGTGATGACCTTAACAAGAGCAGGATTTTTTTTTTTATTAAAATAAAATTTTTTTTAACGTATGTATTTATTTTTGGCTCTGCTCAGTCCTCGCTGCTGTGTAGGCCTTTCTCTTGTGGTGAGCAGGCTTCTCACTGTGGGGGTTTCTCTTGCCGTGGTGCACGGGCTTAGTTGCTCTGCGGCGTGTGGGATCTTCCCTGACCAGGGATTGAACCTGCATTGGCAGGAGAATTCTTTAGCACTGAACCACCAGGGAAGCCCATGTTTTTGTATCTTAAAGATGTATTTGGATACCACTTCATATCCCTGGGATGGCTACGATCAGAAAGACAGATAATAACAAGTGTTGGCAAGGTTTTGGGGAAATTGGCATCCTTATACACTGCTGGCAGAAATAGATGCAACCACTTTGGAAATCATTCTGGCGTTTACTTAAAGACTGAACATAGAATTACCATGTGACCCAGCCATTTTGCTCCTAGGTATATATTCAAAATAAATGAAAACACATGGCTATATAAAAATTTGTACACAGATTTTCAGAGCAGCGTTTTCCCTAGTAGCCAAAACCAGGAACAACTCAGATGCCTGTCAGCTGATGAATGGGTCAGTTATGTGTGATATATCTGTTCAAGAAGTGGTATTCAGAGGGAAAGAGTACTGATAAAAGCCCCAGCATGAATGGGCTTTGACTTATGCTAAGTGAAAGAAGGCACAGAAGGACACATGTCCTCTGACGCCTCTGACACGATGTGTCCAAAACTGGCAGATCTGTGGAGGCAGAAAGTGGCTGCAGTGGGGGTGGGGGGTTGGTTGCTGATGGGTGTAGAGCTTCCCTGGGTGACAATGAAATGTTTTCAACTTGACTGTGGTAATGGTAACATAACTCTGTGTATATGCTTAAAACCACTAAATTGTGGTCATTCAGTGAGTGAATTATGTGGTGTATGAATTATATCTCAATAAAACTATTACACAAATGCGTTCGGATGACACATCAGAGTGATGAAAGACAAAATATGAAAACTTTTCAAGTAAGTTTTTTGCTCTCTTTTTGGATTGGCCAAAGAATGCAGTGATATTTATCATCAGCTTGATAATAGCATGACTATCACACCAGATGAGATGGGACTGATCCTTTACATATATCTTTTTAAATTAGATTTATTTTTTGGCCACACGGCACATGGCGTCATAGTTGCCTGACCAGGATCAGACTCGTGCCCCTGCATTGGATGTACAGCGTCCTAGCCACTGGGCTGCCAGGGAAGTTCCGGCACGTGTCTTTTTCAGTATTACTCTTTTTGTTTTACACTATTATTCTTGATTCAGCACAGTGAAAACATGCCATAAACTGTCTCAACACATTCTTAATTTGAAGATAATTAACTATATGTAAATCATTCATGATAGTGACGTTTCATACCATAACTTTTAAAATCATTACTTGTTTTTATATGTTTATGTATAAATCTCTTATTTGGACATTTGCCATGCAGCCAGCCATAATTATGACATTCTAATGACAACATCCAAAATCCTCCTTATGTTTCTGCTATAGGTTAATTCCAAAGATACTTAGCAAGAAAGTGGTTTGTAAAGGAGCATTTAACAGAATATCCCTCTTCTCTCTGTGGTGATGGTGGGTGTGATGGTAATAGCAACAGTACTTGTGTGTGCCTGCTAAGTTGTTCAGTCGTGTCCAACTCTTTGCGACCCCATGGACTGTAGCCTGCTGCGCTCCTCTGTCCATGGGGTTCTCCAGGCAAGAATACTGGAGTGGGTTGCCCTGCCCTCCTTCAGGGGTCTTCCCAACCCAGGGATCAAACCCGCATCTCTCATATATCCTGCATTGGCAGGTGGGTTCCTCACAACTACCGTCACCTACTTATATGGCATTTATTATCTGCCAAAGACTCTTCTAGGCGCTTATGTGTGTCAGGAATATATGTTAATATATATTATATATGTATGGCTTTAAGCTTTCTAGCTACTCTGTGTAGAAGATATGCTTGCAATCCTCATTTTACAGATGGGAAAACTGAGGAACAGAGCATGTAAGCTCACTGGCCATAGATTATTCAGCAAGAAAGTGCTAGAGCTGAGAGTTCTTGCTCTTGAGCAGAATGCTAGACCTCAGTTTAATGGTGTCTCTAATGAGTAATTTAGAGGGTTAGGAAGTGTCAGGTTGAGACCAGTGCAAAACAGAATCATGTTTATAAGAGTATCAAAGTGTGATAACTTTTGCAAACAAGCAAGGAGACAAATGATTTTTCCCTTCTGCTGGGAAAAAGCTAATTAATTTCTAGAAGTGTTTATGCTTTGACAAGATAAAATGGTCACTTTCTCCATTAACTTTTAAACCGGATGTTCCTTGCCATGTGGTTTTGAAAACTTAATTTGAACTCCACTCATTCTGAATTTGTAATCATTTTATTGGGAGGATAAATTACAGTGCACTGTTTTGCCAGCTGTGAGGATGGGCGGGTGGGAAGGAGAATTAAGAGTGTAATGAGGAATGCTTAATTAAGAAGGAAAATGCTTTAAGCTTTTCAGTTATGCTCATCTGCTGCTGCTGCTAAGTCGCTTCAGTCATGTCCGACTCTGTGCGACCCCATAGACGGCAGCCCACCAGGCTCCCCTGTCCCTGGGATTCTCCAGGCAAGAACACTGGAGTGGTTGCCATTTCCTTCTCCAGTGCATGAAAGTGAAAAGTGAAAGTGCAGTCGCTCAGTCGTGCCCGACTCTGAGTGACCCCATGGACTGCAGCCTACCAGGCTCCTCCGTCCATGGGATTTTCCAGGCAAGAGTACTGGAGTGGGGTGGCATTGCCTTTTCCGTATGCTTATCTACCTAGACTAAATATGCTAATTAGAAAAATTTCATCCAGTCGTTAAAAGCTGGGTCCTTAAAAGCAATTTACTAGGCAGTGAACTTTAGCTAAGTTGTAGGAAATTGCAGTTCTTTCAAATTGTCTGCCTTTCCAGACTCCTACAGGCTTGGTGTTGCCTTGGTCATAAAAACATATTAAATCAATATTGAGTAGCTTTTCTGAATTTGCTTTGCCAATGTTAATGCAGTATGCAAACTAAAGGTAAAAAGTCAGCTGGTGGAACCAAAGGCCGATCTACAATAAAGTAAATATGAGATCCGGAATTTAGAGATGCAGAATAGAATGAGGAGAAAAACAGTAGACCCTTGAACAGTGTGGGGATTAGAGCAACTACCCCCTGCACAGTCGAAAATCGAGTGTGACTTTACAGTCAGACTTTCTCTGTATCCCTGGTTCCACACCCACAGATTCAACTCACCGTGACTTGTGTAGTAGTGAAGTATTTATCTTTAAAAAAGTCAAATATAAGTGGATCTGAGCTGTTCGAAGGGGTCAACTGTAGTTAATTTTACTGCACTTTGAGCTTAAGGCACTTGATGACTGGCTTAGAGCAGGGGTCCCCAGCCATAGACCAGGACCGTCTGTGGCCTGTTAGGGGCTGGGGTGCCCGCCGGAGGTGAGCAATAGCAGAGGAGCCTGGCTTCACCTGTGTTTACAAATCCCCCACTCCTCAGAGTGCTGGAATCTGCCTACAGCACAGGAGACCCAGGTTCGATCCCTAGATCGGGAAGATCCCCTGGAGCAGGGCATGGCAACCCACTCCAGTGTCCTTGCCTGGAGACTCCCATAGACAGAGGAGCCTGGTGGTCTACATTCCATGGGGTCACAGAGTCGGACACGGCTGAGGGACTGAACACATAACCGTGACTCCTGATACACACTCCATCACTCCTGATACACACCCATCACTCACAATGCACACCCCCTCACTCCTGACACACACCCGTCACTGCTGATGCATACCCCGTCACTCCTGACGCACACCCCGTCACTCACAGTGCACACCCCGTCACTCCTGACACACACCCGTCACTGCTGATGCATACCCCGTCACTCCTGAGGCACACCCCGTAACTCACGGTGCACACCCCGTCACTCCTGACACACACCCGTCACTCCTGACGCACACCCCGTCAGTCCTGAGGCACACCCTGTCACTCCTGACGCACACCCGTCACTCCTGACGCACACCCCGTCACTCCTGAGACACACACCGTCACTCACGGTGCACACCCCATCACTCCTGACACACACCCCGTCACTCCTGAGGCACACCCGTCACTCCTCACACACACCCCGTCAGTCCTCATACAGACCCCGTCACTCCTCATGCACACCCCGTCACTCACAGTGCACACCCCGTCACTCCTGACACACACCCGTCACTCCTGAGGCACACCCCGTCACTCACAGTGCACACCCCGTCACTCCTGACACACACCCATCACTCCTGACGCACACCCCGTCACTCCTGAGGCACACCCGTCACTCCTGACGCACACCCCGTCACTCCTGAGACACACCGTCACTCCTGAGATACACACCGTCACTCACGGTGCACACCCCATCACTCCTGACGCACACCCGTCAGTCCTGAGGCACACCCGTCACTCCTCACACACACCCCGTCAGTCCTCATACAGACCCCGTCACTCCTCATGCACACCCCGTCACTCACAGTGCACACCCCGTCACTCCTGACACACACCCGTCACTCCTGAGGCACACCCCGTCACTCCTGAGGCACACCCGTCACTCCTGACGCACACCCCGTCACTCCTGAGGCACACACCGTCACTCCTGACGCACACCCGTCACGCCTGACGCACACCCCGTCACTCCTGACACACACCCGTCACTGCTGACACATACCCCGTCACTCACGGTGCACACCCCGCCACTCCTGACGCACACCCGTCAGTCCTGAGGCACACCCGTCACTCCTCACGCACACCCCGTCAGTCCTCATACAGACCCCGTCACTCCTCATGCACACCCCGTCACTCACAGTGCACACCCCGCCACTCCTGACGCACACCCGTCAGTCCTGAGGCACACCCGTCACTCCTCACGCACACCCCGTCAGTCCTCATACAGACCCCGTCACTCCTCATGCACACCCCGTCACTCACGGTGCACACCCCGTCACTCCTGACACACACCCGTCACTCCTGAGGCACACCCCGTCACTCCTGAGGCACAACCCGTCACTCCTGAGGCACACCCGTCACTCCTGACGCACACCCCGTCACTCCTGAGGCACACACCGTCACTCCTGACGCACACCCGTCACGCCTGACGCACACCCCATCACTCCTGACACACACCCGTCACTGCTGACACATACCCCGTCACTCACGGTGCACACCCCGCCACTCCTGACGCACACCCGTCAGTCCTGAGGCACACCCGTCACTCCTCACGCACACCCCGTCAGTCCTCATACAGACCCCGTCACTCCTCATGCACACCCCGTCACTCACAGTGCACACCCCGTCACTCCTGACACACACCCGTCACTCCTGAGGCACACCCCGTCACTCCTGAGGCACACCCGTCACTCCTGACGCACACCCCGTCACTCCTGAGGCACACACCGTCACTCCTGACGCACACCCGTCACGCCTGACGCACACCCCATCACTCCTGACACACACCCGTCACTGCTGACACATACCCCGTCACTCACGGTGCACACCCCGCCACTCCTGACGCACACCCGTCAGTCCTGAGGCACACCCGTCACTCCTCACGCACACCCCGTCAGTCCTCATACAGACCCCGTCACTCCTCATGCACACCCCGTCACTCACAGTGCACACCCCGTCACTCCTGACACACACCCGTCACTCCTGAGGCACACCCCGTCACTCCTGAGGCACACCCGTCACTCCTGACGCACACCCCGTCACTCCTGAGGCACACACCGTCACTCCTGACGCACACCCGTCACGCCTGACGCACACCCCGTCACTCCTGACACACACCCGTCACTGCTGACACATACCCCGTCACTCACGGTGCACACCCCGTCACTCCTGACGCACACCCGTCAGTCCTGAGGCACACCCGTCACTCCTCACACACACCCGTCACTCCTCACGCACACCCGTCACTCCCGTCACTGAGCTCTACCTCCTGTAGATCAGCAGCAGCACTAGGTTCTCAAAGGAGCGCAATGAATGTAAGGCGCTTGAATCGTCCCCAAACGTCCCCCAGGCCCCAGGGAAGCATTGCCCTCGCGGAGCCGATCCCTGGTGGCGGAATGCTGGGGAGTGCTGGCTCTAGCGTGTGTGAGACTAGCCCCCATCGGTGTCCATCAGTGGTCGCTTAGCTCTACTAGACGTGGTGACCAAAGGGAACAGCAGGAAACCTGCTACCTAGATGCTCCTACTGAAATGTAGAGATCCACACGGAAGGAATATGCCTTTATTTTCCTAAACAGCAGAGAGGATATCCTGGCGTCTGGGAAATCACCACCTGTTCAGATTAAATAAAGGGGGGGCTTTAGAAAACGGAGAGTCGCTCTATTTGGGGTTGAGCAGAGGAGCTGTATGTGGAGCTGAGCTGCCTTGGAACCAGAGGCTTTTCCCACTTACTGACCCTGTTCCATGAGCATCTTTTCTGCTTCGCCCCTTGGATGTGGGGACAGCGCACACAGACACTCAGCGAAAGGTTCCTTTCTTTCCCGGAGAGGGAGCCTGGGAAGGAGCTTTGTCATTTGCAGGAACCCTTGTGCAAATGGAAGACAGTGTGTGCTCAATAAATGATTGTGGAATTATTTCACTCTTTTCTGCACTTATGTAAGCCTGTTTCTGAAATGACGGCAGTGTTGCTTATGAATAATGTTTGTGATGACTTTTCTAAAGGGCCAGTGCTGGTATTTAGATCCTGCCTTCTGATGACTTCGGAATCGATAAACCTGAAAATAAGTCAAATGCCTACCCCTCAAAAGAAGAGAGTAAGAGGTGATGGATGATTCATCTCTCCTGTAACTTCCAGTATTTAGTTGGATCAGGGACTCGCATCCCTTTATCAGACAGCGGCTCTTAATTGGTTGGTGTTTCTGAGTTTAGTGATGGGGAAAAGACACGGGAAACAGCATCAACCCTCTGTCTGCCTGGTATGTCACCACTGTTTGCTCTGTTCCTCATTACGTACTAAGCAGAGAGGTCGTTCCAGGTCTCCCAGTGTTACCAGCTTTAACCACACTTGGAGGCTTATGCCTGTGACTTTTATGGATTGTGAGATGCTGGGAGGCCACGGTGGGGCTGGGCTGGTTAAACGGACGTGCCCCACGGCGCCGCCAGCGAGGGCGACGGGCCCGCTCTCATCCGGGCTGAGATGGTCTGTACTGGATGCAGGACTTACCTGGGTCTGCACGAAGAGTTGCTTTGCTGTAGCTTTTCAGACATTTTTAAGGGTGACGAGGAGAGGCGAGATGGAGCAAGAACACACGCCAGGGAGTGGGGGACAAGATGGCCTTTCATCCGTGCAGTTCTCTGATAGCAGCTGTTGCCGGGGTGTAGTGAGAGCGGAGGAAGCCAAGCAGCTGCACGGGCGGGCTGGCAGCTAGCGTCATCAGAGCAGGGCCCAACTCTTTCCACTTGGACCCTTTAGTTGTTGCTCGTGGTTTTGTTATTGTTGGTGGCGTGGGTTATTTGCTTTAGTCTTGATGATACTGTCTCCTTGCAATACTTGTACCTACAGATTTCTGATTCTGGTCTTTACCCTGAGGTTCCTTTCATGGAGGCGAACTGTGGCCCAGCACCCACTCAGGTCCTGGGCCCTCCTTTGATCATCCAGCTCTGTGAGCTCCCCCTTGGGTGCTGAAGTTGTTACAACTCTGCCGAGCCGAGCCTTGTGCTCCGTGGCGGACCAGGTAGGCTTCTGAAGGAGGCGCATTCAAAATGCTCAGAAGCTTCTCCGGTCACGACTTCAAGTATGAGAAACAAAACGTCAGCGGGAACATCCTCTCATTAAGAGACCAAGCCGTATCTCACGCTGTCCTGTTCTCCTATGGTTAGGTTAGTGCCTGTACTTTATTATGTGTGAAATTTCGCTGTTTTCTAACAAGTTGTAAAATTCTGGAGGAATGCACTATGAGTGGTGTGGCCACAAAAAAAAGAAAAAAAAAAGCAAGAGGAACGGGAAGAGGGCAGTGCAGAAACGGATAGTGAGGTGCTAGGTCAAGAATGACCAGGGTGTAAACGGGGGCTTCCGGCTCAGTCAGTAAAGAATCCGCCTGCAGTGCAGGAGACCCAGGTTCGATCCCTGCGTCAGGAAGATCCCCTGGAGAAGGAAATGGCAGCACCCTCCAGTATTCTTGCCTGGAGAATCCCATGGACAGAGGAATCTGGCAGGCTACAGTCCATGGGGTCACAAGAGTCAGACATGACTTATTGACTAAACTACCAGGGTATAAATGTGCAAATTTGCAAAGAAGATATGTTAAGAAAGGACTGTTTTTTCCATCTTAAAAGAAGATTTAGCACATTTTCAGTAGAGGATCCTGGGTTAACTTTCTATCAAAAAACAGTTCTGTTTATAAGGTTAGTACACTGTTTATAAAGAAAGCTGAGCGCTGAAGAATTGAAGCTTTTGAACTGTGGTGCTGGAGAAGACTCCTGAGAGTCCCTTGGACTGCAAGGAGATCCAACCAGTCCATCCTAAAGGAGATAAGTCCTGGGTGTTCGTTGGTAGGACTGATGTTGAAGCTGAAACTCCAATACTTTGGCCACCTGATGTGAAGAGCTGACTCATTTGAAAAGACCCTGATGTTGGGAAAGATTGAGGGCAGGAGGAGAGGGGACAACAGAGGATGAGATGGTTGGATGGCATCACCGACTCAATGGACATGGGTTTGGGTGGACTCTGGGAGTTGGTAATGGACAGGGAGGCCTGGCGTGCTGCAGTCCATGGGGTCTCAAAGAGTCAGACATGACTGAGTGACTAAACTGAACTGGATGGGCTCATCTTCCCTAACAAGCTTGGGCAGTAGATTGGCTCAGTACAGACATCTTCTCATGGCGTGTAGGGAAGTTTGGTACTAAAGAGTTAGAGATGATGATTGTCATCATTGAGCAGGGCGATCACGGTGTGTGTTTTTATACTAAAGAGAGGGAGCGTTGTACAGTTCAGGCGTTCACTGAACAATAACAACGGCAGAATATCAGGCCTTGTCCTGTGCATTAGCATGTACTTACACTGTGTTATTGAATCCTGATGATAATTCTGTTATCCCTATTTTTAGATGGAAGAAACTAAGGCATGAGCACTTTGACCAAAGTCACACAGGTAGTAAATGTGGGAGCTTGGTGCTGAATCCAGGGCCCTCGGGGTTTCTGTTAGATGCAAACAAGTATGGAAATAACTCTGTAAACTGTCAAGAAGTGAGGCCCGTCCTCTTGCCTTCAAGTCACAGACTAAGCTGGGTGGAGAGTGGACATAATATATGGGGGCAGTATAAGAGGCGTGATATGTTGGAGTGGTTTAAACAGTGACGGGAATTTCTTGGCTTAGGTAATGTTGAATTTCAGAGGTGAGGCGACTTCACATGAGAACCCCAGGTCTGTTTCCCTTAAACTCTCTTGATTCTGCCTTTCTCTGTGCTTTTACTTTGCCTTCGTGAAGGCTGCTTCTGTACCCGATGGTGGCCACCAGTGCCAGTCCAGATCGGGGAGAGAGGACTTCCTGCCGGCCCAGTGGGGAGGCTCTGTGCTTCCGTCATAGGGATTCAGGTTTGCGCCCTGGCTAGGGAAATTCTGCATGCCACAGGGAATGGCCAGAAAGAAAGAAAAAAGATTGAAGAGAGGGTTGCCTGCCATCAATCACCTATGGAAGTCTCGAGGAGCTATCATGTTCTTGGATCATCTTGACTCATGAGATGTTAAGACAGAGCAAAGTCCTTCACTGGCTTACCCATCTGCAGTGTTGCAGCAGGAAGGGTGGTGTTACTCTGACTGCCTTAAGTCGAGCAGGACGCCTGCCCCCCACCTTGGGGTTACAGGTGGGGTCATAGCTGCCATGCTAAGGTGAAGGATTCATTGACTGTTCGGGGGATAAGCCCGGTGTCCTTCATAAAAGATTACTTGGGCTCAGTGATGAGAAAACACTGCAAAAAAATTGTACAGGGTATGATGTCATTAAGGCCAAATTTTAGGAGAAATAAAGTTGGGAGGTACGGAGCTTACAGAGAAGAAAAATTGCTCACAGAAAAGCCACAGGAAGATACAGTTTGGGAAAGGTTAGGAGACCTTGGTGGGGCTTCCTTGGTGGCTCAGTGGTAGAGAATCCACCTGCCAATGCAGGAGGCGGAGGTTTGATCCCTGGGCTAGCAAGACCCCTGCGGATGGAAACGGCAACCTGCTCTAGTATTCTTGCCTGGAGAATCCCATGGGCAGAGGAGCCTGCCTGGCAGGCTACAGTCTGCAGAGCTGCAAAGAGTTGGACACGACTGAGCATGCACGCGGGCAGGAGATGTTGGCGTAAATCCTGGACACCCGTGCTTTCAAAGTCCTTTTCCCTCTAAACCTCCCCGCCGTGACGGTCACCTGCTCACCATCCATATGCTCCCTCCCTCATCTCCCACCCCTTGCCACTGGCCATTGTGTGAATTGGAAGAGATGCCTCTGGTGTTTGGGTTTTGCTCAGTAATAGAAGTAAAATAGAACTCTCAACAGATGACTCAATTGGAGATGGCTCAGGTTCAAATTGTAGAGAATGATTTTTGCATCACTTGGGTTTTGATGTCTTTCCAAGTAACACCTCCACCCAGAAGGACTCCCAACCAAAGCTGTAGAAAAGTCGTCTTTTTGTTTAAGCACTGCTGCTTTAGGAATAATTAAGTTGCAGGTTTTCTGGGGAAGCTGCAAAAATGTTCTCTACTTACATAACTAAGAAAGGTCTTTCAGGTCTCAGGTTTCAGTATATTTTGTTAGTGTTCCCCCTGCCTTCTCCAGAAATTGGAAATAGAAGGTACCTTCAGTGATCAATAAGGCAGGTTTTTTTGCCACTGTTAGGAAGATTTAAGGTTATATCTCATTACATGATTGCATTGACTTCACAATAGCGACTTTGGCATCCATTTTATACCACATCTTACCATAAAGATTTGTTACCATAAAGATAACTAATAAAAATAAATCCAAATTTATTCTTCTGGTTTTATTCTTGGATAATAACTGCATGAGTTTAGCTTTTTATCCTTCAGAATGGGTGGCGTGTGCACCGTTGCAGCAAACCCTTCGTCCTCGAGTCCTGACAAGGAACTGTGATCTGAATTGGGGCTTTTCTTATGCCCGTGTTGGCTGCAAAAGAGAGACGCTCCAGAGAAACCCATCGAGAAGCGTCCTTGGAACCTAGGAAGCTAGGCTCAGAGAAACCCATAGAGAGGCGTCCTTGGAACCTAGGAAGCTGGGCTCGGAGCCAGCGCGTTCCCTGCATGTTTGCCGTTGCTGACTTCGCAGGAATCGGGGCTTTAAGCTGAGAAGAGCAGTGTGTGATTACTCAGGTCTTTACCATAATTTCCAATTGTACCTCTCCAGTGGAGGTTCAGTGGTTAGGGCCGGGAATGCCTTAGAAACCATGATCCGAAGGCGCCGGCGGACAGAACCTTCTGATTATTTAATGAGCCAGAGGGGCTCGCTTCAGTTGTCTTCTGCAGCACCACTTTGGGTGGTTATTTTGCTGCTAGATAACTTGATTTCTGAAAGGGGAACACAGGGAAGGAGAGGAAGTTGGTTTTGGCTCTTTGTCAGCAGTTCTGGAAGAATGTTTATTCAGGGCGGAGTTTGAGCACTGTGAGAATTCGGGGATTATCGGAACATTTTCAGTCCTTTGATGTCGTGCCTACCCAGCAAATGCTCCTTAGCTGACCTCCTGCCCTCTGCCAGAGAAGCTCCTCCTGGCCGGGACTCAGTGTGTGCCTCACAAGCTTCTAAGTGTGGGGGTGGGGAGGGGTGGGCCCCATTAGCGTTGCGATCACACTTACGGAATCTGACATACATTTGGGGAAATCACTGCAGTCCTTGTTGGTGGCTTATGCGGGGAAAAAAAAAGATTTTTAAATGAAATTCAGCCTAGCATTCCTTAAAAGAACACCCCCAATTTTTTTTGTTTTACTCTGCAATCAAAAATGCTCCTCTAGATAAGAGCAGAGCAGTAGATATTAAATTATGTAGCTTGGGGCTTTCTGGGAGAGAGGCCTTTATGGAGATTATAGTACAATATGTAAAAAAGAAAAAAACACACTTATTTAGAGTTGTTTGGTAGTCTATTCAGAGGTGTGTTCAGAGGTTGAATCTGAGATAGTCAGAGTGTCACTTAAAACTGCGTCTCCTGGAAGGCAGATGTTTTTCAGTATTTCCCCACGAGGCCTTGAGAACGGCGTCTTCTCTGTGGGCCTGGACCACCTCCTGTACCAGCAGGATTAGTCAAGGCAAGTGTGTTTCTCACGGGGCAGATGAGAAGGCTCTTTCTTCTCCAGAAACTTGCATCCAGTTTGATGGGGAGGGTCACAGTGATTGCATCTCTGCCTCCTCCTCCCCTTCGGACTTAGGGATGGAAGGTGTCAGCAAAAGGCAGCACCTTCTCAGTCTATTTTTTTTGGCCATCCATACCACAGGGTGTGTGGGGTATTAGTTCCCCGATCAGCGATCAAACGCCCTGCACTGGGAGCACAGAGACGTCACCGCTGGACACCAGAAAAGTCCACCAGCTTCTGAAAGGAAGCGTCCAGCTGTCACTGCCAGACTGCTCCTGTGACTTGGGAGAATGGGTGCTTTCAGTCATCTGGTGCCTTGTACGACACGAATCAGGCTGTCTACAACCCTTTCGATGTTTGTCCTCCTGTGTGGTGAGCGGGGAGAAGGTGAATTCTGTGGTTTCTGGTGTGGGTTAAAGAACCTCTCCTGGGGGGACACGTCGTCCTCCACCCCCTCGTTATCCGGAGTTGGGCGTGAGCGTGAAGCGGCCTGACACACCACGTGGTTCTGCCTCGCAGGAAGGATGCTGACCCCCGCTTCCCAACCTCCCTGTAATGCAAGCAAAAGCATAACCGTGTTACAAATAACGTGAACTCAGGCACCCAAGAGTCAGAGCTGGGAAGTACCAGATACACTGCCCCCGGAGACCTCCTGCTGGGGATGACCGGGCTCCAGTCCAGGGCAGCCCACCCGCCGGCAGGGTGACGCCCACAAGTCCTGCTGAGTCCTTCTGAGGACCCTCTGCACACTCTGAGTGACATGTAGCACCTTCTTCTTTCTTAGATCCAGAATTTCTCTGCCTCAAGTCCAGGAAGAGGCGTTTCAGTGTGCCAGGTGCATTTTGACTTACTCTGAAGTTTTGAAATGAGGACTTTAAACTTGACCTTATTTTATAAATGAGGGTCTTTAGTTCAAAAGTCAAACTCAGTTAGGTCTTTTAACCTCTGGCCCTGTCTTTAATTGCTTCATACCCAGCTTCCTGGGGACCTTTGAAGTTTGACTTGCCTCTGAATATTCTGTGTTGGGCAAAAATTAAACTTAGATCTATGATGATACTTATGTCTACACACATGAAAAAGATGAAGAGCAACATTAATACATTGAGAATTTTATTAAGAAATATTTGAAAGCTAAAGGGACTTCCCTGCTGGTCCAGTGGGTAAGGCTCGGTGCTCCCAGCGTAGGGACCTGGGTTCGGTCCCTGCTGGGAAACCATCCCTTCTGCTTCAACCAACAGTTCTCATGCCCCAGCGAGGATCCCATGGGCTCTAACTCAGACCCAGTGCAGCCAAAATCATTTCTTTTTAAAAGGAACCTGTAAGAGCTATAAAAGCTTGGGTTAGTCGTGTGACTAAGTGGCTGTCTGCACTGCTGCGGATGGCCCATTACCAGGAGGCATCTGATAAGTGCATGTACATGCCCTGTGTCAGGTTAACTTGTGCATTTTACTTGAAGATAATAGTAAATGTGCTTCACCTGTGGATTAACTAAGACTATTAGCAGTTTTGGACTGTAAGTCGAGCAGGTCGTATTTTGGGCCCTGGAAGGATACTTATTTATTACCACTTCTCAGCGACATAAAAGTTGCATATCCCCAGATTTGTGTTTTGCGTGTGAGAACTGGATTAATAGTAGGATCTCATGTGAGAAACATTAAAAAATGTTCCAAATATTATTTTGGAGCTTTTCAAAGGGATTGATCAACTTCTGTTTAGAGCTAGAATGAATTTTTATTTAGTTAACTGTAGAGCCTTTAAATAGACTAATACAGAGATTTTGACTCGTTGCCCTCAAAGAGCATTCATTGAAATAGCCAAATAAGCACTGGGCATTTCGCTCAGGGTCCTCTGGTTTCCTTTGCAGGAATTCGTAAGGCATTTACGATTATAACTGAACTTTCATACCAAGCCTTTAGATTTGTAGGAAAATAGGTCCTGTAGTTTAGGTGTTGATTTTAGGATTAGAAGAACGCAAAACTCTCAGGGTTGGGGAATTTTGGATTCAAGACAGAATAAGTAGAAAGATTTTCTAAGCTCTCAGGGGAAATCTGGGCGTAATACCAAAATTTTCAAGTATCCTGAGAGAAAAAAAGTAAAGACTTTCCTTAATTAGCCATATAGAATCCTAAACCATTTGTTTGCTAGTTATTTTCCCCATCGTGTGTGCCTCAGACCTGTGTTTGGTACAGAAGATGACACGGATAATGTATGACTTATGTTCTGCATGCACTCTTGCCCAGAAGCTCACATTCCTTTTGGTAAAAGCCATGGCAAGACTGTAATGCTGTTTTAACCAAATGTGAAATGTTTACTTTATTTTCTCGCATATATTTTTTTCCTTCACCCAACCCTCTGTCAGCCGCTTTAGATAGAAAATAGTGTTATAGGTATAAGGTCGTATTATTCTTTAATGTCTCCTTTTCCTGTGATACAGCACTTTCTTCACTTTTGTCCTTCATTGAACAGTTTCTTGTGTGTATACATATGTTTTCAGGATTCTTCATAGCACTAAACAAGAAATTACACTAGAAATTAGTTATTACTTAGCTGGTTTGCACTTTAACCACTTACAACTCTTCTCACCCCTGTTAATTCTTACTCTTAGTCTCAGGACCTAATCTAGGAACTGAATAAAGAAGGAATTACCTGCTTTTTTCATTCATCTCCATGTGTCCTGTTAGTGGGAAAAGTTGTGTATCAGATAGGAAAGAAGGCATATCCGCATTCATTTAGACACTTACCATAAACTTATAGAAGTTAATGCTTTACATCTATGCAGAAATCTGTATGTATTGTTAGTCAAGAACGTCAATTCTATAAAGTATCTATTCTCAGAGACGAGTCTTTTGTCATTAGCAATTGGAGTAGCTTTTGCTTTGTAAAACCTTTTTTAAAAAACCTAACAAATCTGTTATGAAACAACCGTTGTCTATACTCTTTGAATCTCTGTACAGCTCAAAGAAACTTGCTAGCCTGTGTCAGGATCTTGCAGGCACTTGCCTGGTGGTCCAGAGGCTGAGGCTCTGGGCTCCCAATGCAGGGGCCCCAGGTTTGGTCCCTGGTCAGGGAACCGGATCCCATGTGCCACAACTCAGAGTTTGCATGCAGCAGCTAAAGATCCTGTGTGCCATGGCGAAGATAGAAGATCCCACATGGTGCTACTGAGACCCATGCCGCCAAATAAGTAAATATCTTGCAGTGTCTGTCTGTCTCGAAGGTCCTAAATATCATCCAGATATTTCTTGCCTATCTGATTGGAAATCCTTCCAGCAGTTGGCCCTGTTCCCTTAGTGAGAGTCTTAGGCATATTCTCAGTGCACTGTATACAGTTCCTGTTTTCTAAGCTTCCTTCTGCAGCCTTCTGCCGAATTTGTAAGAGCCTCTATATCCTTTCAGTAAAATCCCTTTTTGCTTAAATTGCCAGAATTAGTTTTGGGTTCTCATAACCATCATTTACACAGAAATTAGTACCAGGAATGAGGCATCTAACAGAAATCACAGATACCTATTACATAAATGTATTTTTTTAGTTTTCCTTTTTTTTTTTTGGTGCTGAAAGCACAAAGTCAGGGATATTTATATAAAATATTGTTGGCTACAAGTGTCAACAAAGACTAACTCTACTTGGAATAGAATAATCATCTTACAATCCCTCCAATTTGTTTGAGCTTTACTCATACAAAAAGTGTTTGACTTGTAACCACATTTGTTATGTAGAAGGCTGTATGCGATTCTATTTTTGAAATGCATGGCATCTCCACTGTTTCGGAATAGGGTAGAATATAAATAAATGCTTGTTGACTGATCCCTTATGGAAAGTGAAATTGCTTTTAGATTTGAAGTCATGAAATTTCATTTTTCTCTTTCCTCCTTAAAAAAATAGGGAAATTGAGGTTTTAGGAATTGAACTCTCTGCTTTAGATTTGACATTGAGCATAAGAAGCAGGGTGTTTTATTTAATTCATTTGGTCGTGTGCAGTTTTAAATCTCTTCATGGACAAGAACACTTATGCAGTTCTATTGTGAGCCAGTTAACATTTTTGGTCTGTTTATATTTTTAGCCTCTGGCTTCAGCGTGCTGTTTAAATTGCTACATATTTGGGTACAGACATAAAATCCCGCTTTAGAGTCATGCAATGGCATGTAAGATGGCACACAAGCATATTAATATTTTTAGCTTTCACAGATGCTATTACATAGATAATTACAGCCTTGTGGATCCACAGCACCTATTAGTTGATGGTTCAGATGCCTTCAGAAGAAATGGAAGGAAGTCTTACTGTGAACCTTTGGTCTGTAAAGTCAGAGTACTTGCTGGGTGAGATGAATATATAAAAAAATTCCACAATAACAATTCTTTCCTTTATCTTAGTTATGTGATAAGTATTTGTGATACAAATTACAACAACTGAACATGTAAACTGCATTTTTTTTTAATTTTAGAAAGAGATTTTATATGTATCATTATATTGATTCTTAACATTTTCTTGATCCTTAACCTGTGAGTTAGGAGGAATCTGAGTGATTATTCTGATTTAGAAGAAATTTAGAAGCTCTACTGAAGTTCTTGTTCATTGTTATATTCCCACAAAGATGGGTTCATGGAAGAAAATATGCTAAGTGATAAAATAAATGCAGCTCAGGGAGATTAAGTGACTTGGGCCAAGGACACACAGTTATTCGGTGATGGAGGCAGAACTCAGGCTTAAGGCTTTTGATTCCAAACACCACGTTCATTTTTGCAATGCGGATGCCCCAATAAGGGTCGCTGAAGTTGTGTTCAGTGGTAAGAGGTGAGGTGAAGAAATATGTCTGAAAGCTTAGAATGCATCTCTCTTAAGTTGAATGAGGGATTATTTTACAGTTAATACTAAGTTCTGATGCATTCAGATGAAATTTTAAAAAGTCGGAGAGGCGCTCTTGAGGGCCATGCCACTTTGGTGTTCACCCTGAATCATCACATTTCAGGGTCCTTAGACATAAAAAGACCTTTACATGGTGGACTTCCCTTGTGGCTCAGCTGGTGAAGAAGCCACCTGCAATGTGGGAGACCTGGGCTCGATCCCCGGGTTGGGAAGATCCCCTGGAGTAGGGAAAGGCTGCCCACTCCAGTATTCTGGCCTGGAGAAGTCCACGGACCACGTAGTCCATGAGGTCGCAGAGAGTCAGACACGACTGAGTGAGTTTCCCTACCTCGCTCACTCACTCACGTGGTGGGGGCGAGGAGAGCGAAGTCTGCGGAAGCGCGCGCCCCGGGAGGGCGGAGCCGCGCAGGAGCGCGCGCCCCGTGAGGGCGGGGCCGCATAGAAGCGCGCGCCCCGTGAGGGCGGAGCCGCGCAGGAGCGCGCGCCCCGTGAGGGCGGAGCCTTGGTGGAGCTGCACAGGAGCGCGCGCCCCGTGAGGGCGGAGCCGCACAGGAGCGCGCGCCCTGTGAGGGCGGAGCCGCACAGAAGCGCGCGCCCCGTGAGGGCGGAGCCGCATACACCTTGCTTCCTGTTACTCACAGCGCCGATGGGCGTTCAGTTAACGCTTACTGACTGGACAAGGTCCAGGAAACGAACGCAGCTGCTCTCAGTCAGTTCAGTGAAGCTCTTCCCACAGGATTGCTCGTAACATGGTTGACTGACATGCCATGTCCACGTCATCAGCATGATCAACTGGTTGAACTTCAGGCTGCTGGGACCTGGTGATAGCCTGTCTAGTCAAGCCTTTTGAATGACTGCTGCTTGGCCATCTGACTTGGTGTCAGAGTAAGGATGGGACTGACCTGGGTTCCTTTCTGCTCCCACTTTCGTCATGTCGTCTCTAAAGGGTGTAAGAGGAGTCACGATGATCTTCTCTGCTGGAGACCAAGTGGCCCCAACGTCGTCACGCGCCCAGCGTGGCGGCCCAGACGTAGTGAGTGTGTGCAGGGCTGCGCGCCCCAGTGTGGTGGCCCCAGCGCAGTCTGCAGGGCCGAGACAGAACCCGAGCCCTTGGCCCGTCCCGCAGGCATCCCCGCAGGACTGGTGTCTGAACTGTCTGAGCTCAGCATGTCCCTGCATTTCTGATTTGCTCTTTCCAGGTTCCGCAGTGCTGGGTCTCCATCTTGAAGTCAAGATTGAGACTGGCCAGCCCTCACCGGTAAATTTTGAATCTGTCTGGATGGACCTAGCGGCTATCATGCAGAGTGCAGTAAGTCAGAAAGATCAAAACAGATAGCGTGTATTAATGCCAATATGTGGAATCTAGAAAGATGGTGTGGATGATCTTATTGGCAAAGCAGAAGCAGAGACCCGGGCACAGAGACAAACACATGGGTACGGGGCGGGGCGTGGTGGGTGTGATGAGTGCGCTCGGGACTGACGTTTAGGCACTGTTGATCCATGTGTAAACAGATGGCGAGGGAACCTGCTGTTCAGCACCGGGAGCTCCTCAGCGTCCTGTGGGGGCCTAGTCGGGGAAGCGGTTCAGAAAGAGGGGAGACGTGTGTGCATGTAACTGATGCACTTTGCTGTACAGGAGAACCTGACAGCATGGTGAAGCCTCCGTAGCCCAATAGAGATTCAATTCAGTTCAGTTCCGTCGCTCAGTCGTGTCCGACTCTCCGCGACCCCATGAATCACAGCACGCCAGGCCGCCCTGTCCATCACCAACTCCCGGAGTACACTCAAACTCATGTCCACAGAGTCAGTGATGCCATCCAGCCATCTCATTCTCTGTCGTCCCCTTCTCCTCCCGCCTCCAAACGTTCCCAGCATCAGAGTCTTTTCCAGTGAGTCAACTCGTCGCATGAGGTGGCCAAAGTATTGCAGTTTCAGCTTTAGCGTCAGTCCCTCCAATGAACATCCAGGATTGATCTCCTTTAGAATGGACTGGTTGGATCTCCTTGCAGTATAAGGGACTCTCAAGAGTCTTCTCCAACACCACAGTTCAAAAGCATCGATTCTTCGGCGATCAGCTTTCTTCACAGTCCAACTCTCACATCCATACATGACCACGGGAAAAACCATAGCCTTGACTAGACAGACCTTGGTTGGCAAAGTAATGTCTCTGCTTTTTAATATACTATCAAGGTTGGTCATAACTTTCCTTCCAAGGAGCAAGCGTCTTTTAATTTCATGGCTGCAATCAGCATCCACAGTGATTTTGGAGCCCCAAAAAATAAAGTCTGACACTGTTTCCACTGTTTTCCCATCTATTTCCCATGAAGTGATGGGACCAGATGCCATGATCTTTGTTTTCTGAATGTTGAGCTTCAAGCCAACCTTTTCACTCTCATCAAGAGGCTTTTGAGTTCCTCTTCACTTTCTGCCATAAGGGTAGTGTCATCTGCATATCTGAGGTTATTGATATTTCTCCCGGCAATCTTGATTCCAGCTTGTGCTTCTTCCAGCCCAGCGTTCCTCATGATGTACTCTGCATATAAGAGATTACGAACATTTAAAAGCATTCTGGAGGTACCGCTTGCCCTCAGCCCGTCTGTAAGCTTTCTGCTGACCTGGGCTCAGGGGCTGTGTCCGAGAGCTGGCTGTGGGTGCTCTCCTGCCCTGCCACCTCTCTGCAAGGGGACGGAGGAGGAAGGAAACGGCTGTTTGATTGCCCCCCTGAAGCTTCTGTCTTCAAGGTGACTGCGATTAAAGAGAAAAGGCCATGACTAAATTCCTCACGTGCATCGTGAGAGGCCCTCACGTGCCAGGCCTCCTGAGGACCGACGGTGAACCCCAGGAGCGCTGTCTTCAAGGAGCTCGCAGACCAGAGAGTGCAGCCAACTGGTGCCAGTGGTGGAGTGTAGGTGGTTACGACACAGCAGGATGAGGTCCGGGGCAGGGGGGTGTCCAGGGTCCCTGTGGGAGCTGCAGGGAGACACGGCGGACTCTGCCTCTGAGGCGCCTCTGAGCTGGGCTTGGAAGACGTTTCCTCAGGAAGGAGGGCTGTGAAGGGAGGAGACGCCTTTCAGAGAAAGAGCAGGTGGAGAGACCTGAACCTGGGGCATGTCACAGCTTGTTCAGGAAAGTTCGGGTTGCCCTGCAGCCCAGCAGTTTTCAGATGTCCTGCTTGCTCGTCCATACCTGTGCAGGTGTCTTGAGCACAGGTTCCCCCCGACGTCAGCATGTTGCCTGTGATATCCATGGGCTGCTGTATGGACGTGTTATGCATATCATAAACATACCCCCAAAGTAAAAATGCAAAAGAATCCTTGTAAAGTGGGGTAAATACAGATGTTCTGGTGTTGTCTAGCCATACCCCAAAGGATGGTCTTAGGTTCCTCCTGTGGAAGCCGCTGTCTAGACGCTCAGCCCCACGAGGGAGGTCTGGCTTTTGTCCTCACGGCTGTTTCTCTCCCATCTGGAGCTGTTTCTTGCATTACTAGGCACCCAACAAGCACTTGTTGGTTTGCTGATTTCTCAGTGTCCCTGGAGAGTAAGCCTCCCTGATGGCTTCACTTGTGGCTCAGCTGGCAGAGAATCCTCCTGCAATGCAGGAGACCTGGATTCCATCCCTTGGTTGAGAAGATCCCCTGGAGAAGGGATAGGCTACCCACTCCAGTATTCTGGCCTGGAGAATCCCATGGACTGTATAGTCCCTGGGGTCGCAGAGAGTCAGGCATGACTGAGGGACTTTAACATTCATTGGAGAGTAAGCCTAAAGTGGTGAACTGGAGACAGTCGCCCCCCGGCTTTCCTGAAGGATGACATTGGTGGGTTTTCCCAGGACCCAAAGCAGAACACCAGTTTCGGTTCAAGCTCTGACTCCTGCCGTTTGTCTTAGGGAGGGCAGGCTCCTCTCAGAATTTCTCTGTGCCTTCCAAGGGCGTCTGCGCTGTTTAGCAGGGGCAACACTGTTCGCTCCTGTCCCGTGGCGCTGGTGGTGGTGACGAACCAGAGTGGCAGTGGAAGCGCTGAGCACCGACGAAAGACCTTTCGGAGTTGTGAACAGCCCTTGTATGAGCAGGCGGGCACACGGAGGGCTTTCTGCTCCCACCAAGGCCCTTGTGGATAATGGCAGCACCATCAGAAGCATATTTTCTGTTTTGACTTTCAACAGTAAGGGTCTGTGATCTTCCAGCCCCAGAACTGTCTTTTTCACAGGCAGCACACAGAACAGAAGGTCTGTCACAGTCCTTGCAGCTAATAAATGAATTTAAACAGGACTTAAAGCAGTGTATGAACTTGTTAAAAAGCACAGTTAATATTTTATTATGGATTAGTTAAAATTATAGGGTAGGGGAGGGATAAATTAGGAGTTTTGGATTAGCAGATACTACAGTTAGCAAAAACAAGACCAGGAGCTGACTGTGGCTCAGATCATGAACTCCTTATTGCCAAATTCAGACTTAAATTGAAGAAAGTAGGAAAAACCACTAGACCATTCAGATATGACCTAAATCAAATCCCTTATGATTATACAGTGGAAGTGAGAAATAGATTTAAGGGACTAGATCTGATAGATAGAGTGCCTGATGAACTCTGGACAAAGGTTCGTGACATTGTACAGGAGACAGGGACCAAGACCATCCCCATGGAAAGGAAATGCAAAAAAGCAAAATGGCTGTCTGAGGAGACCTTACAAATAGCTGTGAAAAGAAGAGAAGCGAAAAGTAAAGGAGAAAAGGAAAGATATAAGCATCTGAATGCAGAGTTCCAAAGAACAGCAAGGAGAGATAAGAAAGCCTTCCTCAGTGATCAATGCAAAGAAATAGAGGAAAACAACAGAATAGGAAAAACAAGAGATCTTTTCAAGAAAATTAGAGATTCCAAGGGAACATTTCATGCAAAGATGGGCTCGATAAAGGACAGAAATGGTATGGACCTAACAGAAGCAGAAGATATTAAGAAGAGGTGGCAAGAATACACAGAAGAACTGTACAAAAAAGATCTTCACGACCAAGATAGTCACGATAACGTGATCACTGAGCTAGAGCCAGACATCTTGGAATGTGAAGTCAAGTGGGCCTTAGAAAGCATCACTATGAACAAAGCTAGTGGAGGTGATGGAATTCCAGTTGAGCTATTTCAAATCCTGAAAGATGATGCTGTGAAAGTGCTGCACTCAATATGCCAGCAAATTTGGAAAACTCAGCAGTGGCCACAGGACTGGAAAAGGTCAGTCTTCATTCCAATCCCAAAGAAAGGCAATGCCAAAGAATGCTCAAACTACCGCACAATTGCACTCATCTCACACGCTAGTAAAGTCATGCTCAGAATTCTCCAAGCTTCAGCAATATGTGAACCGTGAACTCCCAGATGTTCAAGCAGGTTTTAGAAAAGGCAGAGGCACCAGAGATCAAATTGCCAACATCCGCTGGATCATGGAGAAAGCAAGAGAGTTCCAGAAAACCATCTATTTCTGCTTCATTGACTATGCCAAAGCCTTTGACTGTGTGGATCACAATAAACTGTGGAACATTTTGAAAGAGATGGATAATACCAGACCACCTGACCTGCTTCTTGAGAAACCTGTATGCAGGTCAGGAAGCAACAGTCAGAACTGTACATGGAACAACAGACTGGTTCCAAATAGGAAAAGGAGTACGTCAAGGCTGTATATTGTCACCTTGCTTATTTAACTTATATACAGAGTACATCATGAGGAACGCTGGGCTGGAAAAAGCACAAGCTGGAATCAAGATTGCCAGGAGAAATATCAATAACCTCAGATATGCAGATGACACCACCCTTATGGCAGAAAGTGAAGAGGAACTCAAAAGCCTCTTGATGAAAGTGAAAGAGGAGAGTGAAAAGTTTGGCTTGAAGCTCAACATTCAGAAAACAAAGATCATGGCATCTGGTCCCATCACTTCATGGGAAATAGATGGGGAAACAGTGGAAACAGTGTCAGACTTTATTTTTTTGGGCTCCAAAATCACTGCAGATGCTGATTGCAGCCATGAAATTAAAAGACGCTTACTCCTTGGAAGGAAAGTTATGACCAACCTTGATAGTATATTAAAAAGCAGAGACATTACTTTGCCAACCAAGGTCCGTCTAGTCAAGGCTGTGGTTTTTCCCGTGGTCATGTATGGATGTGAGAGTTGGACTGTGAAGAAAGCTGATCGCCAAAGAATCGATGCTTTTGAACTGTGGTGTTGGAGAAGACTCTTGAGTGTCCCTTGGACTGCAAGGAGATCCAGCCAGTCCATTCTAAAGGAGATCAATTCTGGGTGTTCATTGGAAGGACTGATGCTAAAGCTGAAACTGCAATACTTTGGCCACCTCATGACGAGTTGACTCACTGGAAAAGACTCTGATGCTGGGAGGGATTGGGGGTGGGAGGAGAAGGGGACGACAGAGAATGAGATGGCTGGATGGCATCACCGACTCTGTGGACATGAGTTTGAGTGAACTCCGGGAGTTGGTGATGGACAGGGAGGCCTGGCGTGCTGTGATTCATGGGGTCGCGGAGAGTCGGACACGACTGAGTGACTGAACTGAACTGAACTGTGTATAACAAGGTCCTGCTGTATAGTGTAGGGAACTATATTCAATATTTTGTAATAAACCATAATGGAAAATAATATGAAAAAGAATGGGTATGCATAAGTGAATCACTTTGAAATATACCAGAAACTAACACAGCATTGTTAAATCAAGTATGGCTCAATTAAAAAAAAAGATTATATACTTATATGTATTTATAGAATACAGATTTCTTCTGCATATTTCAGAAGAACCTAGATATATCCTTTTTTAAAATCTCTTCCTCCCAGAAAAATTTCTTATACACATGGCTGCTGATTATATTTTATCTTTAGTTAATCAGCCTACAAATATTTATTGAGAGCTTGTGGGGCCAGCTTTTGTTTGCATTGGAAAAGATGTCAAGAAAGAAACAGCATGATTCTTGCACCAAGAAGACAACTTTTTAGCTAGAGAAATGGGAGTCTGTGAATAAATGGAGGATAATTAAACAAAATATTGTGAAGAACCCTGGGAAATTAAAGCAACAGTTTTAAAAAGGAGAGCTCCCCATGATCTTGAAAAGGAGGCGATGGCTTCGTGGGACGAGAGGGAAGATGAGTAGGTTTTGTGGAAGTGGGAGGGCAGAAGACGGATTCTGGGCAGTGGGAAAACCACGGGTAAAGAAACGGGACTCTTAGTCCAGGATGGCTGAAGAAAGATACTGCCTGGGTGGCCGGAATAGAGAGGGGGTCATTCCTAGAAGTCGGGTGTTCGGGAGGAGGCCTAGTTTGGCGGGGAAGGTGATGAGAGAGCGTGTGTGCTGAGGGGTGGGCGTGTGCAGGGTGGGAGAGAGACGGGGAGCCGTGGGATGGCTCGTGTCCGGCGTGTTCTGTGTGTGTGGAGTTTGGTGGAGCCCCAGTGAGGGTGCTGGACTCTGGCAGTGCAGCGGGAATGCAGTGGGCGTACACCCTGTCCTCTCGGTGTCCCTGAGCTCGAGTCAAGAGAGGCTGGTTCTGGAATCAACTGTGACGTTTGGAAGTACCGTGGGATATAAAGTAAGACCATAGAACATGCAGGAAACATGCATATCCTCCATGCAAATAGTGCTTTATTGTCTGGCTCTGCGTTTTTCACTCCTTACTGTTAATCTAGGATGTTCATCTTTCTTTTGCTCACCTCCTGACCTTCAGCTCATGTTTTCAACGAACGGCAGAATAAACATCATATTAAATGACAGTTCGGTGATCTCCTGTGAGACTCGAGCATAGTGGTACATTACAGAGACAAGAGGGATTCATTCTAAGTTCTGATCGCCGCACTGCCAGTCCAAGCAGCAGAGTAGTTGTGCAGCGATGTGATGCTGGACTTTAGTCTTTGGTACATGAGTCATCAGGGCTTCTCCCCAGGTGGCTCAGTGGCAGGGGATCTGTCTGCCAATGAAAGAGACTTGGGTTCGATCCCTGGGCCGGGAAGATCCCCTGGAAAAGGGAAAGGCAACCCTTTCTACTATTGTTGCCTGGAAAATCTCATGGACAGAGGAGCCTCGTGGGCTTCAGTCCATAGGGCTGCAAAAGAGTTGGATGTGTTGGATGCGACTTAGCAACTAAACAACAACATGAATCCCTGTGGAAGGTTTCACTGGTTGAGTTTGGTTTGGGTAGCGGCTTACCCTTTCTCTGTATTAAATGTTCAGAAAAGATTTGGGAAACTAGGTAGCATGGTCGGTCATTGCAGCAAATAAAAAAATAGGAGAAAGACTACTGCTAAGTCGCTCCAGTCATGTCCAACTCTGTGCGACCCCATAGACGGCAGCCCACCAGGCTCCTCCGTCCCTGGGATTCTCCAGGCACGAATACTGCAGTGGGTTGCCATTTCCTTCTCCAAGGCATGCATGCATGCACGCAAAGTCTCTTCAGTCATGTCTGACTCTGTGTGACCCCATAGACGGCAGCCCACCAGGCTCCTCTGTCCACGTGATTCTCCAGGCAAGAATGCTGGAGGGAGAAAGACTAGAGGAAGCACGATTCTTTGTTGTGGAGAAGAGTTTTGGGCGTAATCGTGATCGTCCAGGAAGGACTGTAACGTATTGTGCTGCGCTGAACTCAGACGTGTTGTTTAATCGTATTGGTTCAGTAGCTTATGTTCACCAACTATTAATTACATCCAGATGATTCTTTTTCTATTATTAAACTAACACAAACCCCTACTGCTTGGTTTATATTAGATCCCTTTATTAAAATGCATATTTAGGCATTTCCCTGGTGAGTCATGGGTAAGACTGTGTGCTCCCAATGCAGGGGGCCCAGGTTCCATCTCAGGGGGAATTCAGATCCCAGATGCAGCTTCTAAGCACACACACCACAAACAGAGAAGCTTGTGAACCCGACGGAGACCCAGCACAGCCAAAATAAATAGTTAATTAAAAACGAAGCAAAATGTGTATTTAATTGTTTGGTCTGAACCCCTGTTATTCTGGGCTGGCTCCACTTTCTGTCTGCAAGGAACCTGAAAACCTGAGTGGCTGTTGAATCAAAGAGCAGTCTAATCAAACTGCGTATTATCCCATCATTATGTCATCAGTGGGAAAGTTACACGTCTGATGAATGGGGCCTGATTTGCAGGACATTGTAAGTTTTCTCCAGGACTAAACCAAATAATTTAACATCTCAAACACTTATAGGACAGACACTGTGATGTAAATGAGTCCCCTTGAGCAGACTCTAGGCTTAAACACGTGCCAACCATTGGGACTTCCCTGGTGGTCCAGTGGTTAAGACCCTGTTCTTCCAATGCAGGGAGGCTCGGGTGTGATCCCTGACTCAGGGAACTAGGATCCCACATTCCCCTTGGCCAAAATAAATAAACAAACATAAAACCCACTAATTCACAGAGCGCAGGTATCATTTGCTTTTTGGAGAACAAGAGTTTGTTGTATTGGCTTCACTTCCTAGCCTCACGCACGCAGTAAGCAAACGCTGGAATGGAAAGACGCTAGACACAGGCGCAGTGGCAGAGTGAGTGTAAACTAGGAACGGCCTTTCAGAGACCTGGAATCTTAATGGTGATCAGAGCCCACTTTGAGCTTTGCTCCCTTGGCTCTGGTTGCCTAATTAATAGTGTGACTTTTTAGCTGTGTGCAGTTCAAGTGACCGGTGTCAGGAGAACGTGGCTGAGAGCTGGCAAGATCTTTAGGCATCAGGCTATCTTTAGAAGACACCGTCTTCGTGTAGTGAGTGTTGTAGTTCATAAGTAGCCACAGGTGTTTGGAACCATGTTAGCATCTGGGGCTCTAAATAAAGTTTGGTAAGTTTTCAGATTCTTTATATAATCATCAACGGACTTTAAATACCTGCTCATCCACCATAGCAAAACAAGGAGTTGGAGAGAAGGTGGAGTATTTGGGGGTACTTATAAAATAATGGAGGACCCTTGAAAAACATAAATCTGTGTGTGGGAGGGTTGGGAGAAGGGATCGACCCTGCTGTGTTTAGGGTGGAAAACCAACAGGCCCCACTGGAAGTGCAGGAGCTCTGCTCAGTGCTGTGTGGCAGCCGGGATAGGAGTGGGGTGTGTGGGAGAGGGGTGCGTGGATGTGCATGGCGGAAGCCCTGTGCTGTCCGCCTGAAACTGTCCCAGCATTGTGAATCAGCTATACTCCAGTATAAAACAGTTTTAAAAAAGAACTAGTTTGGATGCCAATAAGGTTTGATTAAATTATATATCTATAAGAAGTCAAAGGACCAAAGTAGAGGATTGTTAAAACTTCCTCCTTTTCTTCCTTATGAGAAGTTTCATAATTTGTGTTTTCCTAGAAGTCTGGATGTTTAGACCAGCTTTTCTCACTTATTGTAATGTTGTGTGAGGCGTCTTGTTATCGAGTTTTATCTCTTTTGTAATGTGTCCAACTTTGTTTTCTCTGTTTTAGTTCATGACTTATGTATTTATTGCCATTTCTAATAAATTGACTCCTGAATTTATCATTTAAAAAAAGAAAATAAAAACATAAGTATGCAATAACACTACAGATGCAACCACTGATACGACCAGCTGCCGTCATGCAGGGATATTCTTACTAACGAGTGAGGTTAGACATACTCCACAAGTGTGGTGTCTCAGTGTGTGAAATATCGTAAGGTCTACATATGACATATAACTTTGCCACTTGGAAACTATTAGTGGCCAGTTCCAGCCGCCAGAGTAAACCTTCTCGTCTAAAGATAGGGATTCATCACCTCTCCCCTAGCTACCTCCATGGCTGTTTGCAAAATCAAATAAGATGAAGAGAATGGAAATCATTGATCAGCCATAACGTGCTCAGCATATGACTTTATTATTATGGAGAACCACGCTGGGACTCAGACACATGGGAAACCACGTATGCGCGAGTCAGCGCCAAGAGCCTGTCTCGCGGGCAGCGTAGTCCCTTCCTGGCCATGGATGATGGTTTGCTGCACTTCCACCCTCCTCTCTGACCCTCAAACAGTCTGAGTGAGCTGAAACCCAGGTAAGTGTGGGTCCAGGTACATGAGGTTGTATGCACCAAAGGCAGCACACACCAGGTGTGCTCAGCAACCAGAGCGGCACACGAGTAGCCTGAACTGTGTCAACTGCAAGGGTCACTGTGTCAAGAGAGGTGATCCCAGGCAAGAATCCTGGAGTGGGTGGCCGTTCCCTTCTCCAGGGGGTCTTCCCAGTCCAGGGATGGAACCCAGGTCTCCCGCATTGCGGGCGGATTCTTTACCAGCTGAGCCACAAGGGAAGCCCAAGAATCCTGGAGTGGGTAGCCTATCCCTTCTCCAGGGGATCTTCCCAACTCAGGAATCGAACCGGGGACTCCTGCATTGCAGGCGGATTCTTTACCAACTGCGCTACCCGGGGTGGGGGGGGAGTGGTGTGTGTCTGTGTCTGTGTGTGTGTGTGTGTGTAACTAAGGAATCGAACCAGGGACTCCTGCATTGCAGGCGGATTCTTTACCAACTGCGCTACCGGGGGGCGGGGGGGGGGAGTGGTGTGTGTCTCTGTGTGTGTGTGTGTGTAACTCAAGAATCGAACCGGGGAGTCCTGCATTGCAGGTGGATTCTTGACCAACTGTGTACGTACCAGGGAAGTGTGTGTGTTTACATCACTGCACGTGGAATTATCAGTAGTCTCTGTTTATAATGTTGTAAAAGGAGGGCTGTATGACTTATTTGTTTATGGCCGTTTTCCCTTCTTCGTGTCTGTGCTTTGTCACCTTTTCCCCACGGTAGAGCTGCCTTGGCCCTCGGCATCTCAGGACTTGAGTGAACACAGGACCTTCAGGTTTGGCTCCTTGGGGCTGCAGATGCCGGGGCCTTCTTCCGACTCCCCTCCTGTCTGGTGGTCTGGCTCCTCCATCTGTGGATGCCCAGGGGGCCCCAGCCACCGGCCTGAGGCCTTCCTGCCCAGACCTGCCTGGGTCCTGGCAACAGACAGACCTGGAGCTAAAACCAGACCCCTGCTGTTTGCACGTTCTGTGAAGGATGGCATGGGCTCTTCCTGAGGGAAGAGTTGCTTGCCGTTTCTTTTCCAGGGAACCAAACACACACAGATGGTCCAAGGACCCCTTTCATGTTCATGGAGAGGCAGGGGAGGGACGCTTTGAAGTACTGCCCAGTAAGGGCAACCTGGATGGTCTGCAGCCAGTAAAGGACCCAAGACTGGAGACTCAAATCTGCATTCTGTTCCGTGGTCACATTTCTCTCTGTCCAACTAAAAGCAAAGATGAAACCCAGGCTCGTATTTTGAGCATCATTTAGCGTTAGCCTTGTCCTAGACACTGGGAAATGTGAAGGAAGGAGAGAGTTTTCTCCTCATTCAATTTGTGCTGTAAGTGATACAGAATCGTATATGGGTGGACCTGAGCATCGTAGAAAATATGTCATAGAGGCTTCAAGGAAAGCAGGTCATGTCTAGTGGTTGAGAGAAGACATTACAGAAAAAGACTGAGTTGAGCTAGGCTTTAACAGATCCTGAAAAAGGAAGAGCATAAATCTAGAGACAGAGGCAGAAAGGAAGGTGATGCGTTTGCTAAGACAGAGGAAATAGATGAAAAGGAAAACCCTGTCGGATAGATTCAGTTTTAACCGGATTGGGAATATTATGGAGACTGTGACTGAGGTATGTGTGTACACACATAGGGCACAACATTTTCACTTGAAGAAGCAACATCTGTTTCGGTTTCGGAAACTAGGCCACTCTAAGCGGTTTAAGCTATGCCTGGTATGCAGTTGGAGCTCCATAAATGTACATTGGTTGAGGAGTCTTTCAGAAGCCCCTCAGCTGAAAGCTGCCTCCACCATAACCACAGATGTCCCTGACAACACTTTGGAGGGCTCTTGGAGTATTCCTAAGTAATACTCTGCTTTATCTGTTCCCTGTTGTAGACCCCCCACACACAAAGCCTGTAGCAGTTGGGCAGCTTCCGCTGCTGTCCTGGGAGCTGAAAATAGCCACTGGGAGCCTTAGACGGGGTTTGGACAGCCTGCTTAGCACAGGATTCGCTCTGGTACCTTCATCCTTACTTGGAAGCCCGAAGGAAATGAAATTTGCTATTTTGTGCTCTTCAGCTTTGTGGTTTGTGGCAGATCTTTTCAGTACAAAATGTGCCCCAAACGGTCTGTTCTATTTTGATCTGGTGAGTGGGGATTTACCCTGGAGTCTCTTCAGAATGTCCATTAAAAAAAACCCAGAGAAGTTAAGGGGCGAAAGGAAGTTTAGAGATAAATCTGGTCAGTTTCCTCCTTTTCCGGATTAGGAAACGGGGGTCCTAAGTTGGTTAGAGCTTTCCTCTGGGTCGCGTTTGGTTCCCTTCAGTCAAGTCCAACTCATTGCGACCCGATGGACTGCAGCATGCCAGGCCTCCGTGTCCATCACCAACTCCCGAAGCTTACTCAAATTCATGTCCATCGCGTCGGTGATGCCATCCAGCCACCTGTCCTCTGTGGTCCCCCTCTGTCTAGGTCACGCTACCTGGACGGGAACCACACACACTAGGGCTCTGGTGGCCTCACACCTCCCAGAGCCAACACAGCACTTGGCATCCGCGGATCCACCCCCGGGACGAAGGAGGAGCCAGCGTCTGAGCCCCGTTTCTGCTCTGAGTATCCTTCTCCCTAGCGGACCAGCCCTTTCCTGCTCTTTCCTCCAAGTTGCGTGTCTGCGGGGATCCCTGGCGGTGCAGGGGTTAGGACTTCGCCCTTTCTCCGCCATGGACCTGGGTCTGAGCTCTGCTGGGAGATCTGCGATCCCAGGAGCGGTGCAGCGAGCATGGCGCACCTTCCTTTCTGAACTTCCTCCCCATCCACGTGGGGACAGGCTGACAGCTATCACTTACACTTGCTGCTCAACTGGTTACATGTAACGTGAGTGAGCTTGTTGCCTGTTTCTCGGCCAAAGACCTGTCTTTAAAAAGAAAAAAAGAAACCTTACTGTGTGGAAGGCCCTGGTCCTCCTCAAACAGGAGTGGGCATCGGCGAACGGGTGGACAGACGTTTAAAGGAAGGGGGCCCTGCAGCTCGGGTGGTGAGGCCGCCGAGTGAGGAGGTGTGAGCCCGCAGGGTCACTTCCTGCCCCCCGGGGCGGGCACCCCCGGGCCTGGAAACGCCAGTGGCGGAGAGAATGTCCCGCTGCCCCACCCCGCCCCGCCCCCAGGCCTGGGCGCAGCTGAGGGCCCGGCCCTCCCCGCCTCCCGTCACCCTGCCCTTCCTTTTCTGCCCCAGCCCCGTGTTGGTTCTGTTCCCCTCCAGCCCAGTGGTTCATGGAGGTGCCCCCTAAAGTCGCATCTGCGTCAGCGGGCCTTCGTTAGAGATGCTGCCCCTGTGCTGACCCCCGCTGCTGCCTTAGAAGCTCGCAGGTGCGGCCGGCCTCCTGTGGCCCCTCAGGCCTCCAGGTGACCTTCCCGGAGGGTGGCCCTGCCCCTCCCTGCGCTCACCTGCTCTCACTTGAATCTCTGCCTCAGTCTGCACGTCACCCGGCTTGTAGTTTCTATATTTCAGTGGGGAGCGGTGTTTTGTGTGTGTGCGTGCTCAGTCGTGTCTGACTCTGCAACCCCGTGGACAATAGCCCACCAGCTCCTCAATCCATGGGATGCCCCAGCGAGAATTCTGGAGCGGGTTTCCGTATCCTTCTCCGGGGAATCTTCCCAACACAGGGACTGAACCCGCGACTCTGTCTCCTCCATTGGCAGGTGGACTCTTTCCCACGGTGCCGCCTGGAAAACCCAGGAATCGTATATTGAACAATGTTTTAGGTCCTATCTCATGGTCTTTGTACTTAATTTTTATGCACATTGCTTTTCCTCAGGGAAGACGTTTTCGGTTTCCAACATTGAATGTTCTGTTGGGACGCAGTGGTCTGGGTGTCGGCAGAGATTACTCGCAGGCTCTTGCAGACAGGGTCCAGGCCCGTGTTCTCATCTGTGACAGAAGTGCTCCTTGGGCTTCCCTGGTGGCCCAGCGGAGAGTCTGCCTATCTGTGCAGGAGGCAGGGGTTCGATCCCTGGTGTGGGAGGATCCCACGTGCCTGAGAGCAAGGCCGCCCATGTGCCCCAACCCCTGAGCCTGCACGCTAGACCCCGGGCACCCCTGAGCCCACTGCACCCCGGCTCCCATTCCCTGAGCCCAGAGCCCCCGTGCCCCAATCCCTGAGCCCCCGCACCCTGACCCCTGAGCCCCTGAGCTCACATGCCCCGACCCCTGAGTCCCTGAGCCCCCAAGCCCACACGCCCCAACCCCTGAGCCTGCGCGCTAGACCCTGGGCACCCCGGAGCCCATGCACCCCGACCTCCGAGCCCCCGTGCCCTGACCCCTGCGCACAGAGCCCCGGAGCCCCCATGCCCCAACTCCTGAGCTCACGCGCTCTGATCCCTGGAGCAGGCTCCACAAGCAGCGAAGCCAGCAAGTGAGAAGCCTGTACCCACAGCTGGAGAGCAGCCCTGCTCGCCCCAACTAGAGAAAATCCGAACAACAGTGAGGACCCAGCGCAGCCAGATGTGAATGAATAAACTTAGTTTAAAAAATGAGTAGGAAATTAGGTTAAAAAAGAAAAAGCACTCCTTGACAGCGCGCTGGATTGGCCGCAGCCTCTTCGCCGCTGCCCCGCTGTGGAGGTCAGCAGGTGGCCTGGTCCGAGGCAGGACTCCAGGGCGGAACTTGCAGCAGGGAAAACACGGGCGGGTCACCGCACTTCTCCGTCTGTTTTCCCGTCTGTGAAACAGCGATGCTGGGGACAGCTGGAAGTTTCTTGCCAGTTAGAACCGTTCAGTGATATTAGTTATCAGTTTGGCTGAGACTGTAGAAGAGGTGGCATGGATTCTCAGAAGCCCCACGGAAAGCCAGGCTGTGATGTGTGTTCAGGGAGCGACTGAACCCTTTCTCACCTTCAGCGCTCTCTGCTCCTCCCCGGGGGCTCAGACAGCAAAGACTGCCTGCAGCGCGGGAGACCTGGGCTCAGTCCTCAGTCGGGAAGATCCCCTGGAGAAACGGCTAACCCACTCCAGTGTTCTTGCCTGGAGAATCCCACGGACAGAGGAGCCTGGCGGGCTACAGTCTGTGCGGTCACAAAGAGTCGGACACGACTGAGCAAATAACCTTTACCCAAGAAGAAGGCGCTTAACAAAGAGCAGCCTTGTCTCCAGCAGTTGCTAACGCAGCCCGATCATCCCGAGGTTCAGTCCCAGAGACAGGAAGCAACTTCATTTCAGAGTCCTTCGTCCATACTAGAAAACAGTGATCGTCAACTGAGGGGTGCGTTTGAGTGGTGTTTTGATGGGGTTTCTGGCACAATCTGACAAAATATATTACATGATAATAATAACATCAGTAAGAGTTGACGTTTATTGAGACCTGAGTGTGTGCTCAGCGCTCAACATATAATCTCTCATCTCATCCTCAGAGTATGACACATACATTATTCTTCCCATTTTATAGGTGAGAAAGTTGAGGCGCTGAGTAGCTGAACGCTTTGCCAGTCGTTACCCAGCAGGTAATGGCTGTGACTTGGATGTGCGTCCACTCGGTTGGGTTACACAGCTCAGCTCCGCTGTGAGTGAATCAGGAAGGCGGGAGTGGACCTTAGGAACTGATGCCGCTGAGTCCCTATTCCTGCCTGAAGGGTGTATTTCCCTTCTCTCTTCTTTCTCTTCTTTGGCCATACCACGCGGCTTGCAAGATCTTAGTTCTTCGACCAGGGACCGAACCCATGCTCCCTGCAGTGGACATGTGGAGCCTTAACTGTGGGCCCACCAGGGGAGTCCCACTCGCTGCCACCTGAACAGCACCGTTTATTGGGCCTGTGCCAAGTCTTGGGGAACAAGGATGAAGGACAAAACGTGATGTTTGCCCCAGTTTGCAAACTGCTGTTCTGAGTAACGAGCCGAGCTCTGTGTTTCGGGAGGAAGGTGCCGGGATGCGGTGCCCTCTCGTGACAGAGGGGTGCCACGGGGCCAGGTCGCCGGGGTCAGAGCCGCCCCTGACAGGACCAGTGCTGCCTGGGCCTCTACAGAGAGCAGGACCGGTGGACTCAGGGCCCAGCCCCAGTCCTGGGAGTCCCTCTGTGTCCTTGGCGAGTTCCACGAACTGTTCTGAGCTTGTTTCTTCACCTGTAAGATGGCACTTCGAGGCCTGATTCTGCTGGGTACGGAATGTAAGCAAATAATGACATGTGGGGAGCTTCTTGGAAAGGCACCTTGCAAGCCGGAAGAGTACCTTTCTTGTGACTCATCAGAGGAGGAGACCAGAACTTGAGAGGCTGATATTGCTGCTTATTCCTCGGAACTGGAGAACTCCTGGAAAAATGCTCATGTGGAGGAAGAATTCAGTGAGAAATCTCAGCTCTAAGGAGATAAGGGAGGTTGACTTAGGGACCTTCCTGCCCTGACCTTGTGTCTGCATCTTATCTCAAAGGATGAGAGGAGGGTTTCAAAGGGCCTTGGCCTGGTGAGCGGTTATGCATGCATCATGAAGAGTGTTTATTAACAGGACCTTGCTGTTTATCCATTCTACATACAACTGAGTCGTTTTGCTGTAACTTATGGAACATTGTAATCCAGCTATACTTCAATAAAGAATTAAAAAAGCAAAGTGTGTGTTAGGGGAATTCTCTGACAATCCACCGGTTAAGATTCTGGGCTTCCACTGCAGGGGTCAGGGGACATGGGTTTGCTCCCTAGTCTGGGAACTAAGATCCCATGTGCCGTGTGCTTGGCACAGCCAAAAACAACAGCAGGTTTTTGTTATGTGTCCCGAATGAGCTGATGCCGACTCTCTGGGTAGCATAACTCACCATGTCCACTTCCGGCCCTTGGGGCACGTCGTGTTAATTACACAACGCTGGCTCAAGGCAGTCATGAAGACAACGTGGTGACTGCTTTTGTAGCCCGTCTGTGATCCCCATCTGTACTTGTAAGGTAGTATTTGTGTGATGTGTAAATTGCATGAATTTTCACCTTCCCTTGGCATTTTAGCATGACTGGAATGTTTTCTCTTTCTTAGCCTGTATGAGCATAAAATAGGCAGAAGACAAGTGCTTCTGTTTAAAGTTTGATGGCATGGAATGCTTTCTAAACATAGAAATTAGATCTGGGTTCAAATCCTAATCCCACTCTCTGTTTTTAAACCATCATCATTGATTTGCTGTATTTTTTTTTTTTTAGCATTTTATTTATTTATCGGCCGCGCTTGGTCTCCTCGCCGAGCTCAGGTGTTCTCTAGCTGCACTGAGCGGGGCCGCCCACTTGCTGCACAGATTCTCATTGCCAAGCACGGCCTCCAGGAGTTGTGGCTCAGAGGCTTGGTCACCCTGCAGTGTGTGGGAGCTTCCTAGACCAGGGATTAAACCCATGTCCCCTGCGTTGACAAGCGGATTCTTAACTACTGAATCGCTAGGGAAGTCCTCCTGCTCGTTATTAGAAATCTAGCTTGAGCACATTAGGGCTTCCCTGATAAATCAGTTGGTGAAGAATCCGCCTGCAATGCAGGAGACCCCGGTTTGATTCCTGGGTCAGGAAGATCCGCTGGAGAAGGGATAGGCTACGCATTCCAGTGTTCTTGGGCTTTCCTTGTGGCTCAGACAGTAAAGAATTCGCCTGCAATGTGGGAGACCTGGGTTCGATCCCTGGGTTGGGAAGATCTCCTGGAGAAGGGAAAGGCTGCCCACTCCAGTATTCTGGCCTGGAGAGTTCCATGGACTGTGTAGTCCTTGGGGTCGCAGAGAGTGGGACATGACTTTCACTTTGAGCACATCACTGTTACCTTGCGAGCTTGCTTCCTGCTCTGTCTCACGAGTATGACAATCCTGCCTGATTCACAGGGGGTCTTGCTGGGCTCTTTCTGATGGTGATCGGTTCTGTTCAGATGTGAAGTGTTAGTGTTATTATTTCCACTAACCCTCCGTGATTATGATTTCAAGTAAAACCCCTGATGCCTGGGACTCGGAATCAGGCATGCTTCCTTCCCGGGTATGTTACTGTTTCAGTTCGCTGAGGTGGCAAGACACACAGTGTATGTGGGACTCTGCTTTGGACTGACTTGACATGGGCCGTGAAAGGCGCTGTGTAGACCTATGACTCAGACTTTGTTCCTGATTCATAGGCTTCTGAAAAGGGGTCTTGCTGATGGAATGTTTGACATTACCACCAGAGTAGATGGCCACTGCAGCTTTCTGCATTGTGTGTGTGGGGTGTGTGTGTGTGTGTGTGCGTGCGCACGTGTGTGGTCTCAGACCAATTCCTTCTGGCTCCCCAGATCACACATACTCTCTTTACATTAACCGGTTCTTCTTTAAGTATACAGTCTTTTTCTATTGCAGTAAAATATGCACAACATACAATTTACCATGTTAACCATTTAAAAACCTGTGGTTCAGGAACGTGAAGTCCGTTACACTAACCAGGTCTCTATTCTATCACCATCTGCATTGTTCCCTCGTTCTCATCAGGCTGAGAGGATTCAAGCATCTTCTTGAAGCAAAACGACATGAAATGTCTATTATGACCCTGTTTCCCGTAAGAGTATACGGATACAGCTGCGCATGTGGACGTCATGGACTTTTTGCAAGAATTCGTGAACAACTATTCATACTGCGTTGCTTTGGAAAGTGGGGGGGGGGGCTTCCCTGGCGGTCCGGGGGTTGACTCCTCTCAATGCAGGGGGTGCGGGTTCTGTCCCTGGTCTGGTCGCTATGATCCCACGTGCCTCGTGACCAAAAACAATAAAAGCCAAGTCATAAAATAGGCACTCACTAGTGTAACAAATTCACTGAAGAGTTTACAGATGGTCCACATCACAAAATATTGATCTTTAAAAAAATGGGGTCAAGGAATTTCAAACCCCTCCCGAAGTAAAAACAATAGTCTAGTGCACGCCCACACCCATCTCCTGGCTTCATCAAGTGTCAGTTCGTCACCAGCTACCCAGCTTGAGGTTATGCACTTTTGAAATTTTTTCATCTACCAAGGGCATGGATTTGTTTGATCATTTGAATTTTTAATTATAAAATCCAGACACAAAAAGAAAATGCAGTGTGTTAGCTTTCATTGGTTCCTGTCTTATTTTCTTATCCTTTTAGACTTGGGACCTTTCAAGGGTGGGTGAGTCAGAGTGATTTCCTCTGAATTCTCTGGTCCCCACGGACAGATACTGGCCATTGCTGGACATCTGGAAGGGACAGTGGCTTGGGCTGAAAGCACATTGATGTCAGTGCTGTTGCCCAGATCACAGGCTCGCACTGTCAGCCACACTGTTCTGCTAGCTGTGTGTTTTAATTAAACTGTTTACTTCGGCTGAGATTTATGACGCTGTTTTTAAATGAGAATATGTGGTTTCTAGCCCTCTTTTGTTCTCTGAGTCCTGCAACCCGCTGCAGTTTTCCACGAGCTGCTCTTTTGAAAAACAATTTCTGCCTTTCTTATCTTGTGGAAAGTAATTTCACAGGGATTATTAGTACCCCGCGCTCCGTAGTGTTTGCTCTCCTGGAGCTAGAAGAGGAAATTGTCAGGTGGCACCTTCAGCAGCTGGCTTGCTGGCCACAAATAGAATATTACAGAATCACCTTGACTCTAAGGCTTGTGAACCAGCTGTCAGAAATGAATGATGGGAAGGGGGCTTTTGTGTTTAAATTCTCCATCCAGTGGCATAGAAAATGCAGTTAAAACAGATGATTATTCTTCCCAGGGGTTCAATGTGGATTGATTTGGACTGTGTTCTTCAGAAGACTCTTCTGTCCCATGCGCCTCAAGGCTCAGGCTGTCGGGTGCATCAGCTGATTTTTCCCATCAGTGAGGCTCTGTGCCCTGCCGTGTACCAGGCCCCGGAATTACAAACACAGCAGCTCTCCCCTAGCATCCCTCAGGCCCTGTGACTGTAACGCAGTGGGATGAGTGCTTTACTAGTGGGCGAGCAGAGGAGGGAAGCTCCTTTTCTGGTTTGGGGTGGCCAGGAAAATGTTCCCAGGGGAGGTGCTTTTAAGCCGAAGAGCAAGTAGAATTTTCTTAGCTATTACAGGCAGGAGGAGGGGGTGTTTCAAGCCTTGAGGGTAGAGTCCAGGATGTCCAGGCTGTGAGACGGGCACGGCGCTGCGCGGGCGGCAGAGACAGTGAGGAGGCTTGGGAGGGCCGCGCTCACCGCAGGCCTCCCTGGCCGGGGCGGGTGCAGGCCTCGCGGAACCGAGCAGAGACTCCTGCAGCCGCCAGAAGGGGCTGACCCTCTTCCCGTTACTGTCTGAGCGCGTGCAGCTTGGAGGAGGGACTGCACGGCCCGGAGGAGCCGCGGGCCCGGGTCGGCGCCCCTGGCCGCCTCTCCCGCGGCCCTCCCGGCGCTGCCCGCGCTGGCCGCCCGGTTCCTCGGGGCCTCGTGATCCCGCGGATGTTTAACCTGTGTCCTAAACGCGTCATGTGTTGGCTGGGCCGGAAAGTCCACTTGGTTTTCCGTGGCATCCTGCGGAGGAGTCGCCCGAACGTTGCGCGGGGGCTCTGCGCGCGGCGCCGCCGGGAGACCAGGGCGTCCGGGCCGAGCCGCCTCCGACCCGGGGCCTCCTCACTGCTCGGTTTTCCACACGGCGCCCCGTGGGCTCCGCCTCGAGGGAAGGCTCCCGGCACAGCAGGGCTCGAGGCCGTCGGCCCCGTCCCGTGTCGGACGGAGCCGTCCTGCTGGCCTTGGCCGGCGGCTGCCCCTTGGGTGGGGAGAGTCCTGCGGCCGCGGTGGGCGCGCGGGGACCCCCTCAGTCGGGGGCTCGCAGCCAGGCTCCGCCCGCGGTGGGGAAGGCCAGCTCGGGGGTCTGCACGCTGCCCGGGTGTGGGAGCCGGTCCGGAGCTGAAGGGGCTGTGGGCCTGGCAGACGGGGTGACGGGCGTGTGCAGGCAGGTGCGTGTTTGCAAGGGCGGCTCAGCCCCGCTCAGCGTCTCGCCCGGTCTTCCTGGAGAGTGCCATCCCAGAGAGACTCGAGCGTGCAGAGTTTCTCTTTTCCCACAAGACTTTGAAATATTGCCTCCTCTACTCCCTTCTTGGGGATCATGCATATTGGTGTATTAAACGTTGTGGAAATTTGTAAGCAGTAAATTGAGTTCAAAGAAATGGAAATGCTTTTTAAACAAAACAAAACACATATACAGGAGAATCCCCTGGTGGTCCAGTGGTTAAACTCCAGGCTTTCACTGCCGAGTCCCTGGTCAGGGAACTAAGCTCCCACAAGCCACACAGAATGACCAAAAAAGCAAAAACCACATATACACCCACACAACAGGGTTTAAAGCGTTGGAAGTGGGTTGCCCTGGAAGTGAAAGCATATATATATATTTTCTAGATAAATTCCATAATATTAGATGTTCACTAAGTCGTGGGGTGAGAACCCCCACTTTTTTTAGTGAGAAGCTTCCCTGTATTTTAGAAAAGGGTGTCATTTCTGTTAGTGTCCCTGTATCCTTATTTGTTCACCGAATATTTATTGAGTACTCACGGTTATTTACCATATAAAACTCTTATCTCTTTATTGGGTGGTTTCTCTGGAATTTTCCATGCTCATTTTCAGAATGCCGCGTTTCTATCAAAGAGAGACAGACAGTAACAGTCATTGAACATTTTTAAGCCCTGGTAACATCACCGACTCTGTGGACATGAGTTTCAGTGAACTCCGGGAGTTGGTGATGGACAGGGAGGCCTGGCGTGCTGTGATTCATGGGGTCGCGGAGAGTCGGACACGACTGAGCGACTGAACTGAACATGTCTGAAAAGATCAAGTTCTAGGCTGCCTCCCGGATCTGAAGTTCTCTCTCCTCGATGTATCTGCCCGGTTTCCTCCACGTGGAAATACACCAGGTCCTGGTGGGGCTGTGAGGGTAGTGACCAGAGCTGCTTTGTACTGCACGGCGTGAGGTTCCGAGGGAGGCAGGCCTACTCCAGAATTAGCACCAAGCTCAGTGCCGAAGGGATGGTAAGCGAAAGCCTCTGTCCTGTAGTGTTTAAAGATAAACATGACCTAATACTTTTTTTTTAAGCTGGAAACTTTACAGAAGCCAAAACTTGTCTCTTGGCTCATAACATATTCCTCCTCCACCAAATTATATAGCAGCTTATTCCACATTTCAGTTTCTAAATAAACCGGTCCTCATTATTCTTAGAGTCCTGACAGACATCTCGTCTAAGAATTAGTGTTCTGCATTCTGCCACTTTGAGCATGTTAAACAAATTACTCAGTGTTGCTGCCACTGAATTAATTAGGATGATTCATGTGACTTTAGCACACGAATGTGAACGTGCTTTTTATTTTTAAATTAAGACTCACTCACTTCTTGTTAATACTTAGAGCTCTGCTTTTATATCATTTGTGACTTTAACATTCGCAGCCTCGGGGAGCTGTCATGAGGATTCATGCCAGTAAAGCAGTCAGAGCCGTATGTCTTTTAGTAAGGGCTCAAATGCTGTCTTTATCCTTATTAACCAGCTTTGTGATCGTGTGAGGAGATAATCAGGTTGGTCGCCATTATCCTGGTTTTACCAGCAAGGATGCTGATGCTCAGAAGTTTGGTCATCTGGAATTACTGACCATCAGGATGAGAGCGAAGCCCTGTGTTCCTGACTGTCCTCATAAGTAGCATTTTGGGGTTTAGCATTTCAGCACGTGAGTTTGTGGAGGATGAAAGCATTCAGGCCACAGCAGTTAAGTCGCTCATGTGAAAACGCTTAGCGCAGCGCTGAGCATATAGTGGGAACTCCTTTAAAAGGGTTCTTTTCTGGACCTTGCTGGTGGTTCGGTGGTTGAGTCTGCCCTGCAGTGCAGGGGACGTGGGTTCATGTCTGGTCAGGGGGCTAAGATCCGCGAGGCGCTGAGCAGCTCAGCCTGCGTGCCCCAGGGAAGATGGTGCATTCTGCAGCTAAATCCTGATGCAGCCAGATAGATAAATACTAAATAGAATAAATGGTCCTTCTCTCTGTGCACTTTGTTAGGACTCTCATCTCTCTTCTCTCCCCGCCCCGCTGTCGACACCCCAGCTGAGCACTTCATCCCCAGACTTCTCAGCAGCCTCCATCTTCAGCAGTGGGTGACTGTCTTCCCTCAAGCTGCCACAGCCAAGAATCACCGACCGGGTGGCTTAACCATCAGCAATGCACTGTCTTATAGTCCTTGGGGCTAACGGTCTGAGAGCATAGCGCTGGTGGGGTTGGGCCTCTTGAGGCCTCTCTCCTTGGCGTGTAGACGGCCGCCTTCTCTCTGCATCCTCACTGGCCCTCCAGTCTGAGATCACAGTGCTGGTGGGGCTGGCCCTCCTGAGGCCTCCCTCCTTGGTGTGTAGACGGCCGCCTTCTCTCTGCGTCCTCACTGGCCCTCCGATCTGAGATCACAGCGCTGGTGGGGCTGGCCCTCCTGAGGCCTCCCTCCTTGGCGTGTAGACGGCCGCCTTCTCTCTGCGTCCTCACTGGCCCTCCAATCTGAGATCACAGCACTGGAGGGGCTGGCCCTCCTGAGGCCTCCCTCCTTGGCGTGTAGACGGCCGCCCTCTCCTGTGTCCTCACTGGCCCTCCCTCTTGGCTTGTCTGTGTCCTGATCCCCACTTCTTAAAGGGAAACTACTCCTGTTAGTCCCGGGCCTGCCCTAGTGACCTCATTTGCTTGTAATTACCTTTTAAAAGACCCTGTCTCCAAATGCAGTCACATTCTGAAGTACCAGGGATTACAGCCTCAACGCATCAATTTTAGGGGAACCCAGCTCAGCCTATGACAGTGGTGTAGCAAGGAAGAGCATCTTGGACTCAGAGCTCCAGCCCAGAATGTTCCTAACTCAGAGTCACAACTCCTGGGATGTCAAAACCATTAAATTCCCTTCAGTGCATTCCAGCTGACTCAGTGAGTAAAGAATCTGCCTGCAATGCAGGAGACACAGGAGACCTGGGTTCAGTTCCTGGGTTGGGAAGATCCTCTGGAGGAAGGCTACCCACTCCAGTATTCCTGCCTGGAGAATCCTCATGGACAGAGGAGCCTGGTGGGCTACAGTCCATGGGGTTGCAAAGAGCTGGACTTGACTGAAGCGAGTGACACACACGTTGAAAAAGCAGGCAGGAGCAGGGCCGAGCCCCTTCCTTCGGGAACAGGAGGGGGTGGGCCTGCTCTGAGTTGGGTGCGGCACTGAGTTGCTGGTGCTTAACAGACGTTGTGGCCTCAAACCTCAGCATCACCAAGGATAGGGTCGGTGCAGTTGCCTCCATCTGACAGAGGAAGAGAGACGCTCACCCGGTTTCTGCGTGGTTACTCAGTCAACCCCATTTCTCTACAGTATTGAGATGATGAAGTAAGACGCGTGGGAGTCACGTGGGTGACCCCAGGGATGTAGTCCGCCAGGCTCCTCTGTCCATGGGGCTCTCCAGGCGAGAACACTGGAGTGGGTTGCCATGTCCTTCTCTAGGGGAACTGACAGACCCAGGGATCAAACCCGGGCCTCCTGCCCTCTTGCACTCACACTCGCCCCAGCTGGGAAGCTCTGGTCTGTGTAAAGAGCCTCACAAGGGGCTTAGGTGCTGCCCCTAGGAAGGCGAGACCAGCAAGGGCGGCATCTTCGTGCATCTTCCGACTTCGGTCTCTACTGCTCGGAAGTGCCTGATGGGCAGGTTGGGTAGACGCTCATTCGTGTCTGCTGTGTCATGGAGTGAGTCCAGAGGGCGTGGATTCTCAGCGGTCTGTGATGAAGAGGAAGTACCTGGTTTCCGCAGGTTTCTAGAAGTTTGTTAGTGGGTTGGTTGCAACTATAAGCTCACTGGTGGAGGCGGGGGGAGGGAGGCAGGGCAGGGTGAGAATGCTCTCTGGACTCACGCAGAGCTCTGTGTTGTCCGGGCTTGGGTCTGCCTCCCCACCGTGAGTTGCTCTGGATCTGCGGGTGGGGTCACTTTCTGGGGCCTCTGGCTCTGACCGGAGGGAGATGGCCCGCTGACTTTGGATGGCACTCTGCTGCGTCTTGTGCTTGAGTTTCATTACTGCTCTCTGGGATTGAGTCAGTGATGCGTGCTGTCGTCAGAATTCCTAAAGTGACTGCCAACTTTTCTTCCCAGGCTCAGGCTGCATGAAGAAAAGGTGATTAAAGATAGGCGACATCATCTTAAAACCTACCCAAACTGTTTCGTCGCGAAAGAACTGATCGACTGGCTGATCGAACACAAGGAGGCGTCTGACAGAGAGACGGCGATTAAACTCATGCAGAAGCTGGCGGACCGGGGCATCATCCACCACGGTGAGTGAGGTGGCCACAGAGTGGCGAGACAGAGTGAAGGGCTGTGTTCTCTGTTTCCTTTTATTAAAAAGGAATTAAAAAAAGAAAAAGGTTTTTTTTTGGCCACACGCTGTAGTGGGCGGGATCTCGGTTCCCCAAGCGGGGATTGAACCCGTGCCCCTGCCCGGGAGTGCAGCCTCCTAACCGTGGGACCTCAGGGAAGCCCTGAATCTTCTGTTTCAGATACGAGCCACCCATTTAAGAAACAGAGCATGTTACTTTCTCTCTTGTGTGCCTCTGCCCAGTTACATTCCCTTCCTTCTTCCAGGAGGAATCTGGGTTTATTTCTGTGCACTTCTTTATACTTTCTCATGTCTGTGTATGCGTCTCTTCGCGATGTAGCATTTGTTCTAAATCTCTACGGAGATGCATGTTTCTGCTTTTGCAGGTTGGTCCGCATGCTGTTTGTGGGGTTCACTCACGCTGGTGCTGTATCTCGTTTGCTCTTTCCACCGCAGTGGGTACCGCGTACCGTTTGGCTATCATGCCTTCATCCTTTCCCCTGCTGGACGTTTGGGCTGTGTCCACATTTTGCCGTTACTCTGTGCTTCAGTGGCCGTTCCTGACCGCATCTCCCTGAAACGTCCAACCCTGGCCACGCCCTGTCACACGCTGCTGCTCTCTGGGGCTGAAATGCCCTCTTGCTCATTTTCTGCTGCTTCTTCAGGTCGCCTCTTGAATGCGGACTCCTCAGAGAGGCGGGCTTCCCGCAGTGGGGCACCCCGCGTCTCGGCGCTCCTTTGGTGTCTCCTCGGCTCTTTTGTGGCCGTATCTTGTGATGTTTTAATTACATATCGACCTGTGTCTGTCTCGCTGGATTTCACATTCTTTCAGGCTGAGGCCTACCCTGGTATCATGCTCAAAAGAGTTTGTGGAAAGAAGGATGAGTTGAGTGTTGTGACTGTCGTAACAAATGATGGTGGTGACGATCGCTCATAAAACTGAGCACTTTTCTGAATCAGGGACTGTGCTAAATACATGCATTAAATTGTCAGGTATTATGCTTGGGAAATTAGGTAACAAAGTAAGTCTTAATTAGCATCTTCCTTCATCTGAGTGAGTAATAAGGTTTTTTTTTTTCCTTTTTTGTCTTTCAGTGTGTGATGAGCATAAGGAGTTCAAGGACGTCAAACTCTTCTACCGCTTTAGAAAGGATGATGGCACCTTCCCCCTGGACAATGAAGTGAAGGCCTTCGTGAGGGGACAGAGGCTGTATGAGAAGTAGGTCACACGTGGACTCCTCCCCTTGAACCTTGTAGGGCTCTTTCCGTCTTTTATCGTTTTGACTTCAGCCCAGCTCTTCCATGTGGGATGGTTGCATAACTCTTCCTTTTATTATGAGAAAACTCCATCACTCACTTGCTTTTCTGTTTGCCAGAAATTAAGTCAATTTCATAAGATTCTGAATAAGGAATTTATTTCAATAGTATTTTCTGTATTTAGGTTGATTTAACAAAATCCAAAAGTAAAAGCAGAAGGCTGGCCCTTGGCGTTTGCCATCCAGGGATGCGGTTGCCTGCTCTCTTTTAAGGGTTAGCGTGTGACTTGGAAGCGTAGTCTTGTAAGCGGCTAGAGCAGCATTGTCAAGAACGGGGAAGTTGGGGTTCAGGTCCAGAGCTGAGCAGTGAGAGAACTTCAGAAAGCAGAGCGGATGAGGAGGATGCTCTGCGGCTCTGTGGAAGAGAGGACTGTCCTGTGGCCCCGGAGCATTTGGTTGGTGGACCTTGACCCTCCTAGCACTTTGCCTTTGAGGTGAGCTGCCTTTTCTGTGGTTCCGTTCCCATCCTACCTTCCTTGTTTTTTTTCCAGGGCAACCCTTAGAGAAAGGAATGAAGGGGCAGTGGCACCCTTTCCTTAACTCTGACAGCCTTTCCCAACATGCATTCATGACATGAAAGCGCCTCCTCTGTAAGTGGGTGGATGCATGGGGCAGAGGCACCTGGGTGATCTGGTTAAGTACCATGACGGTCAGGAGCCAGGCCCGGTTTGAGTTCTAACTGTGGGACCTTACCCTCCTGAGCCTCAGTCTCCTCCTTTCCGACATGGAAGTGGGTGATGGCGCTGTTCAGTGCTGCTGTGGGAACTTGAAGAAGCGTTTGTGTTAAGTGCTTAAGTGCTTGGCTCAGTACCTCTTGTGTGTCGTCGGGTCCTGTGGGAGACAGCCGTCCCAGACACTAACCTGACGCCGCGGCCGCCCTGGGTGCTGTCCCTCTGCTGTCGTGGGCTGTCCCCCTCTGCTTCTGGCGCTGGGCTGTGCAGACGCTTCCTGCCCCGTCGGCGCTGTTTCTCCTGGTTCCCTGGCCGCCTGCTCTCTGTCTCCTGTCCCTGGCCTGTGTGACTGTGAGCGGGAGGGTCTGTCAACACCCCTGTCTGCGTACTGGAGTGTGTGTGTACATGTCGTTGGTGCTTTCTTAGTTCCTTTTGGAAAATTCTAGTGGGTGTTTAGCATTTAGGTTACCCTGCTGGTGCATTGAAACTGTTAGGCTTTTATGTTGTCAAAAGCATCCGTGTTGGGAGTTCCCTGGCGGCCTAGTGGTTAGATTCTGCGCTCTCCCTGCTGTGGCCAGGTTCAGTCCCTGGCCCGGAGACTGAGATCCTGCAAAAAAACAAAACAAAACAAAACGTATCATTTCCATGGAAGGACGCCAGGCAATTCTGTAACGCCTTTCTAGCTGTGGATTATCTCCTGGGACCTGGGCAGTCACCTTATGGGAGCCAGGGTTAGCAACAGTTGAAACATCTGACATAGAACTTCTCTTCCTAGTGGGGCGGGTGTGATGAGAAACGTTGAGGAAGCTGCTCACAGCGAACAGACAGTGCTCACCCGGCCCCACCCTCTGCTGCCTCTCCCCTCGCGCCCTCCGCACCATTCACACCACACCGTGCGTCTCCGGAGTCCAAGGCTCTCTTCTGCCTCTAGGCACTTACTAATTCAGAATGATTCCACAAATAGGGAGCCCTCCCCGCTCGGCAGGCAGTTATAGCCCCTGGAAACGTGCCCGATCACAGGCGGATCAGAGGCTCTGCGGGGCGCGCAGGCGGCCTTGACGGGCGGTAGGTGCGGAGAGTGCCGTTCAGCAGTGTTCGCGGTGACGGAGAGGCAGCCTTCCCGGGGGTGCTGAGGCCTGTGGGGCAGGGAAGACATCCCCAGGAGTGGCGTTGGCTGAAGCCTGGATCTGCCGGGACTGCTCCCCAGGTGGCCGGCGCGGCGGGGCGGCTTGGGTGGGAAGGCGCGCAGCGTGTTTCAGGACCGCGGAGAGGCCTGGCGTCCGCAGGAGGAGCGGGCTGAGCGCGGGACGCGGGCCGGGCCAGGCCGCCACGGTGCTGCAGGGCTCTGTGTGACGGGAGCCCGTTGGAGGCTGGGGGCCCGGTGGTGGCCCGCTGTGCTTCTGCCTGTGATGTCCCCTTGTCCCGCGGACTCTTTCTGCGCGGCCCAGCCCGCTCGCTCACTCACTCTGACTTCTGGCTTTGTATTCAGTGCGACCTTCCTGAGCATCCGTCCGTGTCCCCTTAGGATGGCCTTAGGTGATGCTCCTGAGTGTCTGCCCGTGAGAGGGCTGTGTTAGGCTTTCGCCTCTGTGTGTTTGCAGCATTAGACTGAGACATTTAAGCAGAGGAGCTGCTTTAGCCTTCTTTGTGCTGCCTGCAGTTTCATCTGGCGAGGCACGGATGGTAAATAATTTGCTGTAAAGGGTAACTAGACTTTTGATCCCTGGACGAGCTGACCAGCATCGCTGGACTTTTTGTGTGTGCAGTTGGCTTTCTATCCGCTAGTGTTCAGTGTCTCAGTTCCAAGTAAATTTATTTCCTCAAACTGCTTGTAAAGTTAGCAGTGGAAGTCATTTCATAAGCACTTGACCTGGCAGGACCTAACTGCCACCTCGCAAGTCTTGGCCCCTACTGTCTCGTTTGCCGGAAGGCGTGTGGAGCAAACCCTCAGGCCTTTGGAGTTGACAGCTCAGTTTACCTGTTTGGCTGATGTAGTTTAGTTGTTAGTGCATTTTCCTTGTTTCTCTGGCCATCTTTTTCATGAATCTCAGCATGGATTATTTTCTGAGTTTTGGATACTTAAAAAGATAACAATAAGAAATCTTGGCTTTGATTATGATTCTTATTTTCAAGAATTTTTATTGTTTGAAAATTGACTCTGGGACTTCTCTGGTGGTCCAGCGGTTAAGGCTGTGTGCTTCCACTGTGGGATTGTGGCCATCCCACATGCACAGCAACCAAAAAATTCACTTTCCCCTCTGTATTATTTCACCAGAACCTGTGTTGAGGACATTTGTAATAGTTGGGAAAGAAGGTCGTGCAAAATATATGTTCCTTTAGTTGTTTTCCTTTTAAGATAATAATAGATAACATTTGTTAATTGGTAGATATATATCAAACGTCTTGACTAATCCGTTTTATTTAATCATCATAACAACCCCCTACTTAGATGCTTTCATTGTTCCTATTTTATAGGTGAGAAGATGTCACAGGGAGAGGTTTTCTCTTATCCAGGGTCACCTCATTAGTAAAAAACAAAACCAGTTGGGTATGAACCCAAGGGTCCAGAGTTCAAACTTACTGTTACTATGCTATTAGTGAAACTTTTCTGTTTCCTTCAGTGGAGATTAAATGAATGGAATCAGTATTCACTTCAAAAATATAACATGGAGTTTGTGAGTAAATTTTTTCTATAAAAATTTACTGAAAATATTCCAGGATTTTAAAGTAGACATAGGAAAGGAGGCGTAAAATGATGCTTGTTCATGGTACATCTCGGTGATGTTCTGTAAATATAATAAAAACAGTGACTTTTATTTGTACATTAAGCTTCTCAAAGCACTGCGTTTAGAGAGTGATGATAGAATAATAAATCATAATAGTAAAGATAGGAATGACAGCATTGTTATTCAGTCACTTAGTTGTGTCTGACTCTGCAACTCTGTGGACCTCAGCATGCCAGGCTCCCCTGTCCTTCACCATCTCCGGGAGTTTGCTAATTTATGTCCATCGAGTCGATGATGCCATCCAGCCATCTCACCCTCTGTCATCCCCTTCTCCTCCTGCCCTCAATCTTTCCCAGCATCAGGGTCTTTTCCAGTGAGTCAGCTCTTCGCATGAGGTAGCCAAAGTATTAGAGCTTCAACTTGAGCATCAGTCTTTCCAATGAATGTTCAGGACTGATCTCCTTTAGGATGAACTACTTGGCTGTCCTTGCAGTCCAAGGGGCTCTCAAGAGTCTTCTCCAACCACAGCTCAAAAGCATCAGTTCTTCGGCGTTTAGCTTTCTTTATATTCATGTGTATGCTGTGTGCTTAGCCATGTCTGACTCTTTGTGACCCCGTGGACTGTAGCCCGCCAGGCTCCTCTGTCCGTGGGCTTCTCCAGGCAAGAACACTGGAGTGGGCTGCCATTTCCTTTCCAGGGTCTTTCTATGCATAGTAAATAGTAGTATAGAGTGGGTGGGGCCTTACCTCACTGTCGCAGAAGGAGGGGAGTCTGGACCCAGAGTTGTGGCGTCACCTCCATGTTGCTGCCGCAGATCCGGGGACAGAAGACATCAGCCAGGATGGCAGGTCCACGCAGCCTCCCGCCTGCTCCCAGCCCCGAGGGCCTGGCCCTATTGTCGGTATTTCCTTTGCGTTCTCCTCTGGCTTGTTTGTTCTGTGTTATTAATAGGCCATGGTGTAACTTGGGGGTTTCTGGCTGATTTTGCTGAAACGTGCTGATTTGGGGGCCCTCTGCCTTTCTAACCCCTGGTGCTGTCAGCCTCATAGACTTGTGGGTTCACGTGGATGGGTTGGTTTCAGCACATGCGGCAGAGCTACCAAAGTAGGAGCCATCCCTGCTGTCAGCTCGAGTGGGCCTGAGAAGGAGGGCTGTGCCCCGGGTCTGGGCCAGACGAGCCATCGGGAGGACTTCATCTTAGCCCTGTGGGCCCCTGCGCTTCAGCAGGCTTCCTCCCGCCTTCCCAGGCAGCTGTGGACTGAGGGTGCAGAGACAGAGCTCACGTCTCCCTGGGGGGCCTTCCGGCTCCACAGTCACCTCTGCACAGACACACGGACACACAGACACACAGACACATGGACACACAGATTGACAAATTCACAGATTCACAGAAACACAGACACATGGACTCCTAGACTCACAGATTCACAGAAACACAGACACACGGACACATGGACACACAGATTCACAAATTCACAGACTCACAGAAACACAGACACACGGACACATGGACACACAGATTCACAGATACACAGACTCACAGAAACACAGACTCACGGACACATGGACTCACAGACACACAGACTGACACACACACAGGCTTGCAGACACACAGACTCACAGATTCACAGACTCATAGATTCACAGATTCAGACACTCGGACAGGTAGACACACAGACTCACAGACACACAGACACACGGGCACACAGACTCACGGACACAAGGACTCACGGACTCACAGTCACACAGACAGACACACAGATGCACAGCATGGGGACAGATTGCAGGTGTTCCCAAACAGGGCAGTTCTTAGTTTTCCAAAACCACCTTTGAAAGGAGGGAAAGCGTCAGTACCTTAAAGAAACAGCCCAGAATCTGTATGTCGCCTTCAGCTGGTAGGTGTTTTGAGTGCATGTTCCAAACTACAAAGCTCAGTTGTCTTGGAGCAGCTGGCACCATAGATCTATTTCAGAAGAAAGGGTGAGCTCGGGATAACCAAGTGTTCTGTGTACTAATAAACAGAGTCAGCTACACAGAGAACATGAATTGGGGAACAGTTTGGACCGTGCTTACTAAGACTAATAGCTGAAATGCACATTTTCAAGCTCACCTTGATCTCATCTTCAGGTGTAGAGGAGACTTGTTAATTTTATTGTTAGTCTTTAGTTAGTTTTTGTTTTATTTTGGGGTAGGGTTGATTTACAGTGTTGTGTTAGCCTCAGGTGTATAGCAAAGTGAATCAGCTGCTGCTGCTAAGTCGCGTCAGTCGTGTCCGACTCTGTGCGACCCCATAGACGGCAGCCCACCAGGCTCCCCCTCCCTGGGATTCTCCAGGCAAGAGCACTGGAGTGGGCTGCCATTGCCTCCTCCAATGCATATTCCATTCCTTTTCAGATTCTTTTCCAATATAGGTTATTATAGAATGTTGAGTCTACTTCCCTGTGCTATTCAGCGTATCCCTGTTGATTATCTATATATATTTTGTATATAGTACTGCATATGTGTTAATCCCCATTTCCTAATTTCTGAGACTTCAACTTAACTCAGTCTTAATATGGAGTTTAATCCATTCTAGGTCTGGTTCATAAAGGCATTCGTTTTTCATCCAGAGGGTCTTAGTTTTCTTGTTATCAGGATTTTTCTTATTATCGGGTTCTGTCTCCAGTCACCAGTAGTCTATTTATTCTGCTTAAGAGGGCACACTGGTTGAGGAATTAAAGTCCCGGTGTGCCGTTAGGCTTCTTCCAGTCCCCTCTGCTTCCTTTATATTCTCTATTCCATAGAACTTAAGAGAAATATTAAGGAGAAACTGTATAAAAGGGAAAAGCCCTTTTGTGTGTTTATCTTATCAGAGGTTTCTCTACCATGTGCCCCTGAGATTTTTTTTTCCTGTTCCCTCCCAGTGGCTGGCACAATAAATATTTGTTGAATGAACAAAGAACTCTACACTCAGTGATTGCTACGAGCTGCTGAACTGGTGCCATGGAAAAGCTAAAGAGAGCTCGCTTTTCGTGCTGAGCAGCAGGAGTCGGAAGTGTGCCTTGCCTTGCCTCCTTAAAGCTTACAGAGCATCCAGGCCATTAACATGCCTGATGCCTGAACCGCTCTCTGAATTATGCCGGTGGGCACTGTTAATCCCATTGCGGAGACGGACGCTTGAGCTGAGAGAGCTTTAATGGCTGATGTGACGTGAGAACACGGAGCTGGAGGCTCTTAAAGAGGCTTCAAGCTTCTGTGTCTGGCTTCTTGGATTTGCTGAATAAAAGTGCTTTCCAAACCGGGCTCTTGAGTTCTGCAAATTGACTCAGGTTTTATGTTCAAAACAGGTCTTGATGATGTTACAGACTGTAACAAAATTATTTCCTAATATGTTATATACAGAGTTTCACAGCTAACTTGTGCTGCCATGGTAATTAGTGGTTACATAGATTCTTAGAATAAATGTTTCCTTCTTGGATTATTTGAAGGGTATCCTAAAATTTCAGTGTAAATGGATTAAAAATTTTTGCCTTTTGTAACTGTTTGGTCTGGGTGACGAGGTTTTGATGCTGTGTGACGCGTGTGGAGAACTGTCAAGAGTCTTGCGATCTTATCTTGCACACTAACAGGTTCACCTCCACCATTTCCTGGATGTGGGCAGGAGACCCTCGGGTCTGGGGACAGAGGACAGACAGGTCATCGTTCTCATAGCGAGAGCGGTGTCACTTTCTCAGCGGTTCTTCCAAGCCTCAGCTCCTGAAGGGCAGCTTGGTGAGGTGCAGAGGATGCCTGCCAGGGTGGGGCCACGGAAGAGGAACCCCAGGCTCAAGTAACCTTGTAACGTTTTCAAGCAGACCTGCTTTCCCGCCAGGAAGCAGACATTAGCTTTATCTTCCAGATCTGGTCACTATGCAGACCTGCTTGAAAGATGGCAGAGGAGTTGGAGAGACAGTGGAGGAGGTCTGATGACGCTGGTGATACTGCTGAGGGGCTGGCAGGGCACCACTGACGCTTAGTGTAAACCGTGCCTTTACGGGTGCTTTCTTAGTAAAGGCTCCTTCTACACCAAGGAGAGACTGCCACTCTCCTGTCAGCAAGTAAGAAGAGCGAGGCTAGAGGCCTGAATGAACTTGCTTACCTTCATAGAGCCAAAAATCAGGGGGAGCATTTCAAAACCTGGTTTCCAGTTCCAGAGCCCATGAGCCCACCTGGAACTATTTTTAAGCCTTCAACTTTGAGTTTGCAAAGTTTCTGCAGCTTCCATCTGAGGCTGTGGCAGGAACAAACGCCACTAAACAATGGTAAACAGAATGCAGCCTGATAGACTTTTAAGTGGGCCTGTGAGAAGCTTTCGTCCCCTGGTCCCCACCAAGGCCTTGCGCCTGGGTTTGGAAATCGCGCTTCTTCCTGACTGCCCCTTGGCAACGCTGTGCTCCCCCTCTCGTGTAATAAATATGTAGGAGTGGTGCTGATGCTTTGGTCACATGCAGACAGGCAGCAGGCCAGCTGCGCCTGTCAGACTTCATCAGCCCTACGTCGTCACCTCAGACGTCTAGCTCAGGTTGATTATTCAGAAATGACTTGATTTAGAGCTAGACGCACCTAGCTGCTTCAACAGTAGACTTGATTCATCAGTGGAGATTCATTGCCGGTCCTTTCTGCCAAGTTTTCCTAATCTTGTGTAATCACAGGGCAGCAGACCAAGCCTCTGTAGCATAGATTTCGCCAACCAATCTCTGTACTTATTTTTCAACTTGGTAGAATGGAAAAACTGTCTAAGATTTCTGGGGTTGGAGAAGCATGCGTCAGAGCTTCTCCTCGGCCACTTAGCGAGACAGCCGATCTTTCTGTTTCTCATCTGTAGAATCGGAAGGACAGGCGTAACTCACAGACTTGCCATGAGGACTAACAGAGGTCAAGCTGAGCAGAGTCTCACCTCGTACTGGATGTGTCGAGTTGCTGATACATAAGGGAAGATGCATATCGTCCAAGTTGTCCTTGCATGACCCAAGCTGCTTAAAAACACATGTGCTTTTATATACGAGAGTTGGATTCTGCACTGTGAGAGGAGCCCAGCCTGTGTGCAGGACTTTTCCGTTTGTCTTCCAGATTCCTCTACCCTTTCCCAAGCGGCTGGGTGCCCTGGGGCTGACTTTCGTGGCCTGCGTCGTGGGGTCAGCGGGAGGCTCCGGCGGGAAGTAGGTGGACGGGAGGACTCTGCTCTCTGCTCCCTCCCCACGTGAGGGCCCGAGCTCCCGTCAGCAGCCGTCTCTGTAACTCCTGGCCCTCCCGGGCTCTGGACACTGCCCTCGCTTTCATCCCAGGGCCCGGAGTTGCTCTGGTCACGGTCCCGTGGGCTGGGGCCTCCACCATCTTTCCTAGTTTTCCATAACCCTGCCCGTAGCTTGAGTGGTTCTTTTATGATACACTGCTGCTAAGTCACTTCAGTCGTGTCCGACTCTGTGCGACCCCATAGACTGAAGCCCACCAGGCTCCCCCGTCCCTGGGATTCTCCAGGCAAGAACACTGGAGTGGGTTGCCATTTCCTTCTCCAATGTGTGAAAGTGAAAAGTGAAAGTGAAGTCGCCTCCGTGGTAAAGAATCTGTCTGCAGTGCAGGAGACGTGGACCCAGTCCCTGGGTGGGGAAGGTCCCCTGGAAGAAGAAATGGCAACCCACTCCAGGATCCTTGCCTGGAGAATCCCATGGACAGAGGAGCCTGGTGGGCTGCAGTCCATGGGTCACAGGAGAGTTGGACACTACTGAGAACTGAGCACACACGTGTGTATGCCACAGGAAGCTCCCAGGAACCTCTTATCAGCCCATCTGCAATTAAAAAAAAATACCATTTATTTATTTGGCTGCATCGGGCCTTAGTTGCAAGGTCTTCATTGCAGTATGCACGATCTTCCTTGTGGCAGGCAGGATCTAGTTCCCTGACCAGGGATCGAACCTGGGCCCCCTGCATTGGAAGCTCGATGTCTTCGCCATTGGACCAGCAGGGACGTCCCCACCCATTTGCACATTTTTGTTGTTTCCTGCTGGGACCCCGATTGCTGGAGCCTGTGAGACCCTACCCAGGATCTGAAATAGTCCTCTCCTAATCCATGAATGGACAGGCGTGCAGAATCACCCCACTACCGGTGAACATTTCACCGGCTTTTTCTGTTTTTTCTGAGCAAGTACCATGTGATGATGTGATGGTTGGAGCTGACGTCGGGTACTCTCCCTCTTGTATGAGTATGGAGTCTGGTTGGGTTGTAAGGTTTTTTGGCTTGCTTTCTGTTCCCATATCAACCTGAGTTCCAGCTGTTTCTCCAAGACGATTGTGCTTGATGTTTCCGTCTGTCCAGCTTGATTAGAAGCTCTTTGAGGTCAGGGACCTTGAGGTCTGTGCTCCATGTCGGAGCCTCAGCGTCCAGCATCGAGCATGTACCAGATTGGTGTTTGCTGAAGAGATGAACAGGTGACTGAAAGCACAGTCAGCCTTACTTAGCAGAGGGGTCACTGAGCAGCCCCTTTCTGCGCTGACGTCGGGGTGTTCAGACTGGACTGAAACCAGGGGTAGATACTTGCTCGTCTAAGATCACTTTTTGTATTTACTCATTGTCGGTTCTGATCACAAACATTCAAAAGATAAGAAGGATCATTCCCACCATCGTTTTAACCTATCAATTACAGTCTACTTAGAGCCATCAGGACTCACAGTGAGGCTGAATCCACAGTCACACTCAGGACTTCAGTGCATTAGAAAAGCTTCCTCACTGTCTTTAGAACACACCATGCTCAGTATTTTAATTCTTCCTTCACTTTCAAGAGGGAGCGATTTCCCCCATCGATTTACACGGAACGAAGGCTAATTTGAGATGGGCCGAGTCACCTGCTTTAAACCTCCAGTTGCTAAAGAGGGACGCTGGCTCAAACTGCAGCTCTCTCCTTTCCCACAAACGGCATTAAAAGTTAAAGATCTGAGTTCCCTGAGAGAACCTCTAGCAGGGGAATGCTGTGTCCAGCATGCTTTGAATTCAGTGACTCTAGTTCACGGCAAGTGTCAGTTGATTCCACCTGGAAGAGATGAAGGACGCGGAGACTCCTAACGGAGGCTTCGGTCTGTTTTTAATTGCTAGTCTGGAGTGAACGTTCCAGGGGGGTGGGCAGGGCGAGGCGCCACCAGGCGTTCTGCAGTGAGGCCAAAGAACACCCACGGAGCAGAGGAGGAAGGCCTCCTGGGAGAGGAGGCTCTGAACGCGGACCCCCAGGAGTCACAGCAGTGGGAGGCTTATGGGGGAGTGGGGTTGAGGTTGGAGCTTATCCTCCCATTATTAGAGGCTTTGCGTGGAGGCTCCATGGGCAGGTGGTGGTGTCTTTAAACGCAAAGATGACTCCAGGGGTGTAGATGCTTTTTTGTTTTTCTTGCTTTGTTTGCTAAATGGAAACATCCCTGCTTAATCATGTCTTCATGCAGAGCTGGGGAGTGTCAGCGATTGCTTTATTCTACCAAGTGGGGGACTCACCAAATTGTCAGGAAGCACTTATTCATTTGAGCCCCTAACAGAAGGCCTTCAGACCAGAAAGAAAGAAAACCCACATAGCATTTTTAACTCTCCTAAAGTCTGTGGTGTTGGAGAAGACTCTTGAGAGTCCCTTGGACTGCTAGGAGATCTAACCAGTCCATCCTAAAGGAGACCAGTCCTGGGTGTTCATTGGAGGGACTGATGCTGAAGCTGAAACTCCAATACTTTGGCCACCTCATGCAAAGAGTTGACTCACTGGAAAAGACTCTGATGCTGGGAGGGATTGGGGGCAGGAGGAGAAGGGGACGACCAAGAATGAGATGGCTGGATGGCATCACCGACTCGATGGACATGAGTTTGAGTGAACTCCGGGAGTTGGTGATGGACAGGGAGGCCTGGTGTGCTGTGATTCATGGGTTCGCGGAGAGTCGGACACGACTGAGCAACTGAACTGAACTGAAAGTCAAGTGTGTCGTCCAACTTTAACGAGGAAGTTACATGGATTGAAGTACAGTGCATATACATTGCAACTCCGTGTTCACAAATCGAACACACATATGGAACAACCACCCGAACGATACTGTTATAAAACTGTCCTCCACATTCCACCATGATTCAGTCTCCTAAATAAGATTAACTTTTACCTCAGTGTTAGCATTCTCTGGAACATTAAGTTTCCTTTGGAGTGGTGAAACATTTGCTTTTCTGCGTTTTATGCGTCCTCTCCCCAGCATGCTGGAATGGGTCCCTTGGGCTGGTTGGGAGGTTGTCCCACCTGGGAAGGACTGACAGCACTTGCTCAGGGTGGCCCTCCAGGGGGGCGGGTGTTGGGGGTGTGTATGTGTGTGCACCTGTGTGCATGCCTTGTTCACTGCAGCTGGGCGCCAGGCGCCTTGCCAGATGCTTTACAGAGATTGGCTCTGACCTTGACAGCGCCACAGAGATGAGCATTCTTGTCTTCGTGACACACTAGAAGAAACTCGGGATCCTGAAGCCCGACCCCCGCTCGGAAGTCACGGTTCAGAGGTTCAGACCGGAGGCTGGCCGTCACCACCGCTGCTGCTCTGGACCCGTGGAGAGAAGGATGTCATCCAGCCCGGCCCCAGACTGCTCCTGCTGGACCAGGTATCACTGTCCGCAGAGATCACCCACCTGCCCTGGGCCAGAGACTCGGGATGACCGTGCAGTCTCTCCTTGCCAGCTCGTCGCCCTCTCCAGCACGCCCTCCCCTCTAGTCCGTGCCAAGAGGTGCCTGAGCCTCCACGAGCGTCCCCGTGAGCGCTGGTGGCTCCGGTTCACTGGGGGTTTTCTCTCCTCTCTCTTCTCCTGGACTGAGCCTATCGACTGGCCCTGTGCGGTGATGGCTGTCCGCTGGTTTCTGGCAGGTGGCCGAAAGCAAAGTGGACAAGGGCACATTCAAGCTTGCCAGAAGTTTGGTGACCTTGCTTCATCATCGTCCTTCCAGAGCAGGAACCGCGACTTGTTCTGTGTGTTCCAGTGACCGATGCAGGGCAGGGTAAACGGCGATCCCTTTGTTGAGAGAGGAGTTTATGATGGCACAACAGGAGACCTCGGTTGAAAGAAGAGAGAAGAGACTTTCCTGTTCTTTTTCGTGTAACTTTAACAAATAGGACAGACAGAGCAGTCTTTCTGTCACTCAGCCTGTTAACCTGCAGAAACTAGTCCCTCCTGTTGTGTCCAGTTTTTTGTCATTTTCCCTTAACGTCTTTAAGGTATACTCATTTGATTGTCCCTCGTTGGTGTTACCTTTATTTTTTCTCAAGTGTATTTTTTTCTCTTTATCTTACCTCTTCTGTCTTTCTTTGCCTTATTTCCCCCCTTTGTTTTCGGCAGCAAATCCTTCTATTTTCTAATAATTATGGAAGCATCCAAAATAAATAATAACCATTCCCTTAAAAGAAGCGTTTATAGTATGTTTGAGAACCCAGTTGCCCTTGACAGTGGCTTGAAAGGCCTCACAGTGTTTGAGTTGTTTTGAATTCGGTGTGGAAGTGTTTGGTTCCTCTCCTTCTTGTGTAGGTTTTTGGTTATGAAGCCGTAGCTGAATGCGCCTTTTAGGACAGCCGTGGCCTTGGAGTTCACACTCGGCTTCGGTCTGAAGCTGATGCAAGTTCAGGAGCAACTGAAATGTTTAATGCAACCACACTGAAAAGCTGATAATATTTAGTACAGCAGCTCTAAAAAACCACGGGGAATGTGAAAATTACAGCTTAGGTTATGAATTATCAGTCTCGTCAAAGCATAAAACCAGCACTAAAAAAGCTCTTGCTTTTTTTCCCAGAAAATTTAAAATAGCGAGCACAGAGGAAGGGAGTTTATCCTTCAGCGGGAAGTAACACTGTTACTGTTGCTTGTGGCACAGCTTGTGTTCAGTCAGTTGATTAACAAATATTTGTTCAGCACCTCATGTATACTGCCTCCCAGGGCTGGGTTTTCTAAGAAATAAAATCTTTGAATGCGTGGTGTCTGTCCTTCAGACACTTCTAGCTGAGCTGAAGGGGTAAAAATAGTGTGCTAAAAATTGAGAGACTTTATATGAAACTATGGTATTGACTTAAGTTTGAAAAAAGGAGAGATCTGTGTGAATCACTTCTAAGTTAGGATATTTTCAGAGAGGGCAGTAGTTTCTCTAGCCCTGAAAGCCCCTTTGTGCAAATGAGAAGCAGATACCCTTTTGCCCTTTCCTCCAGACTCCTACCATCCTGCTCGTCCTCCGGGACGGCTCCTGGGGAGCGGGCCCTGGATCTTAGGCCTCATTTGTCGCTGAAGCCAGGTTCCCTTGTGCAGTGAACAACCTGGACCGCTGTGCAGTGAGCTTCCTTTTTTGGAAGAATGGTTTAAATGTTTCCAGGGAAAGGGAGGAAGGAGGATGTGAGGGAAGCATACAAGTAAGGAAAAATGAGGAGAAAGAGTACATTCCGTTCAGTATATAGTATGAAGGTGAGCGAAGGAAAGCGAACGGTATTTGTTGGCAAAGGGTGTCCGATGCCATTTTTCTTCCTTTTTCTTCACATTTTTAGTGTATCCTAGTGTTTTCCTCACATATAGTAACCAAACAGCTTTCGGTTTACTGGTTCCAAACCAAATGATTATGAAAGCTTTGTCTGTTTATCCCTATCACATCTATTCTATAGAAAATAGCAGAGTATTGAAAAATAATCAATGCTCACATAAGCATTTCCCCATAATTCATACTTTCTTCCTATTCATACAAGTCACTGTTATTCTTTCAAACTGTATTTTGGAAGCCTATATCTAAATATGTAATTTATGCATGGGGAGCAACTGTGTTGTATTGAGTATTAACGTAAGCATTTTGTCAGGGACAAGTCATCTGGTTAAGTGTAAACTTAACCTCAGGGACTTCTCTGGTGATCCAGCACTCTAGACTCCAGGCTCCCAACTCAGGGGCCCAGGCTCAATTCCTGGTCAGGGAATGGGACTCACACACCACACCTGAGGATCCTGCACACCGTGGCGAAGACCCCACGGGCCGTAACTCAGTCCCGGAGCAGACAAATAAATGAAAAATATTAAAGCATGAGTAAATAAACTTGACCTTAATGTAGCTTCTTAATTGATAAAGATTTCCCCCAGTTATAAGCATAGTATATTCTCTCTGGGGAATAGTTTGAATGATAGAGAATTCTATTAAGAAGAAAGGAGGAACATTCAGAAACTGCCCCCAGGGTAAAGTAACTGAATATTTGGATGAATAAAATTTTAATTTCTGGTGGTTATCATGTATATAATTTACATTTTGCTTTTCAGAGTAGTTTATTGTTATATTAACACGTGACTGCTTTTTGAAACCTTCTAGATTCTAACGCGTCTTTTGGGCCTCATGGCCCGTGGGTCACTGTGCCTCCCTGGCTGGCTGTGCCCCCGTGTGCTATCACGTACGTTCCCACGCTCTAGGGGCCGTCTCAGTTCTTTTGAATTTTTTTTTCGGTGCACAAGGAGATTACTATCAGCTGACTTCTGTTCCTGTGCTGGCCCCTAAATGTAGCAGTTCCTTCTATTGTGATGTAGCCTTTCCCCTGGGCTAAAGTGAGTCTGGGAAATATGACTCAGATATATATCCAGGAAAGGGTGAACTCAGTCACATGCCCAGTAAAATCTGTGGATACTTTCAGGAGGTGGGTTTTGTTAATGCCTAGTACCTTAAGGCGGGCGACAGTCCATGGGGTCACAAAGAGTCAGACGAGACTTAGTGACTGAACCACCACCCACAGCACCTTATGGGGGCTCAGTGGTAAAGAATCCGCCTGCCAGTGTGGGAGACACAGCTTTGATCCCTGGGTCAGGAAGGTCCCCTGGAGTAGGAAACTGCAACTCACTGCAGGGTTCTTGCCTAGGAAATTGCGTGGACAGAGGAACCTTGCAGGCTGCAGTCCATGGGGTCCAAAGAGTCGGACACGACTGAGCGACTGAACAGCAGCACCTTATAAGGTGTGTGGCTTTATGTCACGAGTCCAGTCCCACACAGGACCATTTTGACTAAAGATGAATTTGTTCCATAAAAATAAGACTTTGAGCACCATCCCCATTTGTCACCACTAATTACAATAGAATTGCTATTCTTGTCTGTAGAAATATACACAGTATTAATTCATTTTTCCATAAAGAAAGGGATTAAACCTTATGGCCCCATCTAGAAAACTTTTATCATCATAATTGTTATCATCATCATTACGGCTAAACTGTATTCAGTGCTTAAGGTGTATTGGACCCCGCGATTGAAGCATTTTGTGTATTGTCACACTTAGGCTGCATAGCAGCTCCCCAGGGGGCACTGTCTTTATCCCCAGTTATGCTCGGGGAAGCAGTCAGGTAGCTGACAGGTGTGCAGAGTTAGGATTTGAAGCTACATTTGTCATTGATCTGGTGAGTTTAAACCAGTGTAACTCAGGCAGTTGACATTCTGTGACTTCTGAGCCCAAGCAGCTTAAGAAGGCCTAGCATGGTTGCTTGGTTTTTAACAAGAGTCAGAAAGATAATTCAATGGAGAATAAATAGTCTTTTTGACAAAATGGAGCTGAGATAACTGAATCAGTTCAGTTCAGTTGCTCAGTTGTGTCCGACTCTTTGTGACCCCATGGGCTGCAGCCAGGCCTTCCTGTCCATCACCAACTCCCAGAGTTTACTCAAGCTCATGTACAGTGAGTCGGTGATGCCATCCAACCATCTTGTCCTCTGTCGTCCCCTTCTCCTCCTGCCTTCAGTCTTGCCCAGCATCAGGGTCTTTTCCAGTGAGTCAGTTCTTCGCATTAGGTGGCCAAAGTATTGTAGTTTCAGCTTCAGCGTTAGTCTTTCCAATGAATATTCAGGACTGATTTCCTTTAGGATGGACTGGTTGGATCTCCTTTCAAGAGTCTTCTCCAACACCACAGTTCAAAAGCTGAGATAACTGGATAACTGCATGCAAATAAGCAGTTTGACCATTGCCTCATGCCTTCTAGAAAAATTAACTCAAAATGGATTATAGAACTAAATTTAAGAACTAAAACTGTAAAACTCTTAGAAGACAGCTTAGGAGTAACTTTTGTGGGCTGGGTCAGGCAGTGTTTCTGACATGTGACCCCAAAAGCACAAGCAACGAAAGAGAAAAATAGACAGATTGGACTAACCTCAAAATTAAACACTGTGGGACTGCAAACAGCCCACAGAATGGGAGAGAACATCTGCAGATCATTGTCTGATGAAGAAGTTGCCGCAGAGAACGTGTTAAGGATGCCTAAGTTCAAGCGACCTCAGTTTCCAATGGGCAAAGCGTCAGAATAGACGTTTCTCCAGAGGTATGGAGACGGACAGCAGGCATGCAAAACCTTGCTTGGGGTCGGTAATCATCAGGGGAATGCAGATCAAAACACTCTGAGACATCTCTTCACACCCACCAGGAGGATCCTAATGAAGGACAGGTGGCAAATGCTGGAGAGGACGTGGAGAAGTTAGAGCTCTCACACTTCCCTAGTGGGAATGCAGAGTGGCACAGCCATTTTGGAAGATGTCTGGCATTTTCATAAAAGATTAAGAAGAGTTATTTTATGACCAAACGATTCTGCTTCTTGGTGTATATCCAAGAGAAAAGAAAATGTATGTCCACTTGTATATGAATTTTCAAAGTAATACTATTCATAATAAGCCAGAATAGAAATAATCCAATCGTCTCTCAGCTGATGAGTGGGTAAATACAGTATGGTATGTTCATACAATGGAGTCCTCTCTGACAGTGAATGAAACTCTGATGCCTGCTAAAGCAGGGTGAATGTCGTTGAAAACATTTTACGACATGAAAGAAGCCAGCCCCGCAGGACCATGTTCTGGGTAATTCTTTCTATTTGAGCAGTCTGTAAGAGGCAAATTCATAGATAGGTGGCAGGGAGATTCATGTTTGCTGGGGCAGGGGGATGGGGAAGGGGGGATGATTGCTAATAGTACAGTGTTTCCTTTGGGCTGATAAAGAATTTTAACATGGATCGTAGTGATGGACAGACACCTTGATGTATGTACTGAAAAGCATTGCATTTTGCGTATTGAATGGGTTAGTTGTCTGGCAAGTGGATTATATTCTGTAACATCTTACAAAAAAACCTAAACAAACTTTTTGGCCAACCCAATATATTAATAATATTCTCTCATTATTATTCATGTCTTACTGTGTTAATGAAAGTGTAAATAAAATCTCTGGCAGCATCTGCTTCCTTCCTCTTGAGCTCTGTGTCTCAGTGTCCAGGGCATCCCATGGGAGAGACTGTGTTGACCAACGAGCATGCAGGGCCAGACATCCAGCCCGAGCCACCATCCGCCTGTATTTGCATGACTGATCCCAAGCAAGGCTGACGGAAGAACTGCCCCACTGAGCCCCAAGCAATCCGCGGAGCTCTAAGATACGATTGAGTGCTGGTTTCTCAAAATTATTTTATTGAAGTGTAGTTGATTTACAGTGTTGTGTTACTATCTGGCGTACAGCAAAGTGATTAGGTTATGCATATATATTAATGTGTGTATATATGTGTATATGTGTGTCTTTACATATAGACGTATGTGTTTTGGATTTGTATCTGCTAATCCCAAGCCCCAATCTGTCCCTGCCACACAGCTTCCTCCCTGACAGCCGCGTGTCTGTCCTCTGTGAGCCGTTTGTGTCTCACAAGCTCCTTTGTGTCGTGTTTCAGAGTCTGCGCGTCGGGCTGTCACATGGCGCTTGTCCTTGTCCTCCCGGCGTGCCTCACTGAGTCTGACCGTCTCTGAGTCTGCCCACGTTGCTTCAGAAGTTGCTCCGTTCTTCTTCATGGCCGAGTAGTATTCCACTGTGTACATGTACCGCATCTTCTGTATCTGTTTCATCTGTCAGGGGACATTTAGGTCCTTTGCAAGTGTTGGCTATTGTCAATAGTGCTTCTGTGAATGTGGGATGCACGTACCTTTTTGAATTAGAATTTTGTGTGGATATGTGCCCAGGAGTGCGATTGCTGAATCTTAATGGCTTCCCTGGTGGCTCAGCTGGTAAAGAATCTGCCTGCAACACGGGAGACCTGGGTTCGATCCCTTGGTTGGGAAGATCCCCTGGAGAAGGGAGAGGCTACCCACTCCAGTATTCTGGCCTGGAGAATTCCAGGGATTGTATAGTCCATGGGGTCGCAGAGTCAGACACAACTGAGCGGCTTTCACTTCCATGGCGATTCTATTTTTAGTTTTTTGAGGAGCTCCCACACTGTTTTTCATACTGACTACACCAGTTTACCTTCCCATAAGTGGTGGTTTTAAGTCACCAAGCTTTGGGGCAGCTTGTTGCATAGGAAGAGATTGTTGGGCCAAGTAGTGAGTCAAATTGTTGTTTTAATGCCATGACTACATGTTGATACTAAAATCAAATCCCCAGAAAGGCTTTGTGGTAAAGAGAAGCATCTGGGCAGGAATAGCACTTGATTCTAAGGGGAAGTGAAGTCAGAAGACCTTCAGGGTTGTGGGGCATGTTTTAAATAGCAGGTGAGCCCAACCAGGCGGGCTTGCCAACTGGTCTCTTTGCTGAAGGTCATGTTGGCAGTGTTAGCTCACCAGCCATTTATCCAGCAGCCACCAGCTACTCAGCAGGAGCCCTGGAGGGCTGGCAGGTCGTGTCTCTGGTTACACGAAGTGACCCAGACAAACCCCTGTCCAGCTGTCCTCGCCACACCCTGAAAGGAAAGATGCTGAGCTGGAAGGGACAGTGTGGTTGGACGGCAGGTGAAGGCTGGGAGTCCGTGTCTGTATCTTAAATGGACAGTGTCGGTCAGGAAGGAACTTCTGACTCACTGCATCTCCACATGGGGTCATTCTAAGGGTGGCTTTTTTCCCCCCTTCAGTTCCTGAATCAGGGATCGAACCCACTCCCCCTTCAGTAGAGGGATGGAGTCCAGTTCCTGGGCTGTCAGGGAGGTCTGAGGGGGCCGATTTTTACATACTCCTGGGTAATGATCTGTTGCAGGGGCATGCAGAGAAGTTAGTTTGATGGATTCATCCAGCAAACACTTCTTAGGACCTGTGATACTACAAAACAGCTGTCCACCCAGAGGCAAGGAGCCTGGTCTCAAAAAGCTCATAGTTAAGTGAGCTGGTCTTGCCCGCAGGGATCTGAGGAGGCCCTGCAGGGAGCCCTTAAAAGTGGCACACGGTCCAGATCTGTGGGACGGGAGATTTCCTAGAGGAATAAAGTCTGAAACCAAGGCCCTAAAACCCACAGAACCAAGGAAGCTAGTTTTCCTTCTCTTTGCTCTACCTCATTTGAGGGCCAAAGAAATGGAAGAAATAACACTGTGCTTTACTTCGGCGTTTTGTTTTCTAGATTCCCGTTACCGATGCGGGCTCCCAGGTCTAACTCCATATGGCTGAGCTCTCTGCAGTTTACCTCCAGGGCCTTCTGAGATCCCTTCACTGCCTTTCACTACTTTCCAACTGATGTGACATGTCTCTCTTTGTGGCTTTCACATTTTGTTTGCCGTTACCCCCTGATAGGAGGTGGCTCAGTGGTAAAGAGTCTGCCTGCAATGAAGGAAATGTGGGTTTGATCCCTGGGTAGGCAAAATCCCCTGGAGAAGGAAATGGAAACCCACTCTCGTATGCTTGCCTGGAAAATCCCATGGACAGAGGAGCCTGGCAGGCAACAGTTTGGGGTTGCAAAAGACTCGGACACAACTTAGCATCTAAGCAACAACTAAACAACATTGATATGAATATATTCTAGTTAACTATTCCTACAAAACGAATCACCTTCAAACTGAGTAGTTTAAAACAACAGATGATGTGTTATTTCTTCTGATTCTGTGGGTTTTAGGGCCATTCCTGTGCTGGTTCCCCCCAGCTCATTGTACTGTTGGGGGGGTTCAGCTGAGCTGGGATACCCAGGGCGGCCTCCTTCTCACGTCTGAGAGAGATGCTGGCTGCTGCCCGGGCCACGTCGCCTCTCCACTGCCAGTGGGCTGCACTTGCTTCCTTGCCCAGCAGCCTCAGTGTGGTATTCCGAGGGGGTGAAAGTGCACGTTGCACGGCCTCTGAAAGCCTTGCCTGGAAGACAGTAACGCTGCTTCTGCTGCTTCTAGTGCCGCTCACAAAGGCAGCCCAGGTTGAAGGGAAGGGGCAGTAGACTCAGCCTCTTGATGGGAGGAGTGGTGAAGTCACGTTGGAGAGAAGCATGCGAGGAGCTGTTGTGGCCGTCTCCTGTGAAGTGTCTTCAGGTTGATTGTATGTGGCAGTTGGCCTTTCTTCTAAGAAGGGCTGGTCATGATTATGGGATTCCCTGGTGGCTCAGATGGTAGCGAATCTTCCCGCAATGCAGAAGAGCCAAGTTGGATCCCTGGGTGGGGAAGATTCCCTGGAGGGGGAAGATTCCCTGGAGAAGGACATGGGAACCCAGTCCAATATTGTATTAAAGATGATTCTTACAGCTCATACGTACTCAGCAGCTCTAGCCCTCTGAAAGCAACCTCGTAGCTATTTCTAGGCTAGGTTGAAATACTGAAGAGGGTTCACTTGGGAAGATATCTAAATAATATTCTCTTCTGCAAATTAAATTTTTTATTGTCACTCTGTTGTTGACTTAAAACCAACATAACATTGCATTTATTTTTATTGAAGATAATTTGCAATGTTATGTTGGTTTTAAGTCAACAACAGAGTGGCTCATTTATGCCTGCATACATATTCCTTCTCAGTTTCCTGACCAGGATAGGCTGTTCCACGATACTGGGTGTAGTTCCCTGTGCTGCACAGTAGGTCCTTGCTGTTTACTTATGTGTATATAGTAGTGTATGTATTAATCCTAAATTAACCCCAATTAATCTCTGCCAATACAATTTTTTTAAAAAAGAGTTCTAAATAAGGTTTATAATGAGTTCAGTTATATGCTAATACATTTTATGTGTGTGTGAGTGCCAAGTTGCTTCAGTCGTGTTGCAATCTTTGTGACCCTATGGACCGTAGCCTTCCAGGCTCCTCTGCCCTTGGCATTCTCCAGGCGAGAGTACTAGAGTGTGTTGCCATGCCTTCCTCCCAGGGATCTTCCCAACCCAGGGATTGAACCCAGGTCTGTTATGTCTCTAGCGTTGGCGGGCGGGTTGTTTACCACTAGCACCACCAGGGAGGCCCAACAGATTCTATAAATACCCTTAATTGCTTCATCGCCTTTTGGCTAAGATCCAGTATGGTATCTCTTACAGCACATTAAAAAGCAGACATTGCTTTGCTGACAAAAGTGTATCTAGTCAAGGCTATGGTGTGTCCAGTGGTCATGTGTGGATGTGAGAGTAGGACTGTAAAGAAAGCTGAGTGCTGAAGAATTGATACTTTTGGACTGTGGTGTTGGAGGAGACTCTTGAGAGTCCCTTGGACTGCAAGGAGATCCAAGCAGTCCATCCTAAAGGAGATCAGTCCTGAATATTCATTGGAAGGACTGATGTTGAAGCTGAAACTCCAATACTTTGGCCACCTGATGCGAAGAGCTGACTCATTTGAAAAGACCCTGATGCTGGGAAAGACTGAGGGCAGGAGGAGAAGGAGATGACAGAGGATGAGATGGTTGGATGGCATCACCGACTCAACAGACATGAGTTTGGGTAGACTCTGAGAGTTGGTGATGGACAGGGAGGCCTGGCGTGCTGCAGTCCATGGGGTCGCGAAGGAATCAGACACGACTGAGTGACTGAACTGAGCTCTTAAATATAAAAGCATACACTGTGTACTTAGAGCTTTTTTTTAACAGAGATTTTTAATGACAGCAATCCAGTGAAGACAATAGCGCATGTATTATTTTCCTCATTTATTATGAGTTTGGGGACATTGGTGCAGTAAAAAAAGAAAACCATGTCATGAGTTTGTGGCAGAGCTGTGTCTGAGGCCCAGTTCTCTTACTTCCCAAAGCTGTGGCCCTTTCATGGCTTCCAGGAGAACTCTGAAGGTTCTGGGAAGAGAGGAGATGACTCAGAGGTGTCCCCAGAGCTGTCGGTGCTCATTCCCCGTGCCCTGAGGCAGGCACCGCGCCTGGCTGAGCGTGACGCTTTGTGCAGACGTTGTCTTTTGTGTCATGAGGTTGTTTTACTCACACTCACGTGTGGTTCCCACAACAGCTTGGTGAAGCTGTCATTATACTCTCGAGAGAAAGGAAGATTAGAAAACGAAAAAAGTGACCTGCTTTTCATCTCACAGTTACCACGTGACCCATTCTGAGTGCACTTACATCTGCAGATTCCTGGCCCTGTATTCTTGTCACAGCAGGACTGGGCTCTCAGTCTGAAAGCTTTGAACGTGGGCGTCGTATGCGTGTACAGCCAGGTGCACAGGTTCCGTTGCCCGCGAATGGCACGGTTCACAAACGCCGATAAGGTGCTTGTCTGCACGACCGTGAGCAGGGGCTGCTGTCGTTCAGAGTTTCTCGTTCCGATGAGAATCACATTCTTCTCACGGATGAGGAGGGAATCGTCTTACAGTGATTGCTAAGATTTCTTCTGCTCTAGAGTGAAATGATGCATTTTGTGTCATATATCATTGTTAGTTTGAGAAGATTTTATAGTGGAAGTGACAGATTCAAGGGATTAGATCTGATAGACAGAGTGCCTGAAGAACTATGGACAGAAGTTCGTGACATTGTACAGGAGGCAGAGATCAAGACCATCCCCAGGAGAAAGAAATGCAGAAAGGCAAAATGGTTGTCTGAGGGGGCCTTACAAATAGCTGAGAAAAGACGAGAAGCTAAAGTCAAAAGAGAAAAGGAAAGATATACCCACTTGAATGCAGAGTTCCAAAGAATAGCAAGGAGAGATAAGAAAGCCTTCCTCAGTGATCAGTGCAAAGAAATAGAGGAAAATAATAGAACGGGAAAGACTAGAGATCTCTTCAAGAAAATTAGAGATTCTAAGGGAACATTTCATGGAAAGGTGGGCACAATAAAGGACAGAAATGGTATGGACCTAACGGAAACAGAAGATATTAAGAAGAGGAGGCAAGAATACACAGAAGAACTGTACAAAAAAGATCTTCATGACCCAGATAACCACGATGGTGTGATCACTCACCTAGAGCCAGACATCCTGGAATGCAAAGTCAAGTGGACCTTAGAAAGCATCACTATAAACAAAGCTAGTGGAGGTGACAGAATACCAGTTGAGTTATTTCAAATCCTGAAAGATGATGCTGTGAAAGTGCTGCACTCAATATGCCAGCAAATTTGGAAAACTCAGCAGTGGCCACAGGACTGGAAAAGGTCAGTCTTCATTCCAATCCCAAAGAAAGGCAATGCCAAAGAATGCTCAAACTACCACACAATTGTACTCATCTCACACGCTAGTAAAGTAATGCTCAAAATTCTCTGAGCCAGACTTCAACAGTATGTGAACCATGAACTTCCAGATGTTCAAGCTAGATTTAGAAAAGGCAGAGGAATCAGAGATCAAATTGCCAACATCCACTGGATCATCGAAAAAGCAAGAGAGTTCCAGAAAAACATCTATTTCTGCTTTATTGACTACGCCAAAGTCTTTGTGTGGATCACAACAAGCTGTGGAGAATTCTTCAAGAGATGGGCATACCAGACCACCTGACCTGCCTCCTGAGAAACCTGAATGCAGGTCAGGAAGCAACAGTTAGAACTGGACATGGAACAATGGACTGTTTCCAAATTGGGAAAGGAGTATGTCAAGGCTGTAATTGTCAACCTGCTTATTTAACTTATATGCAGAGTACATCATGTGAAATGCCAGGCTGGATGAAGCACAAGCTGGAATCAAGATTGCTGGGAGAAGTAACAATAACCTCAGATACGCAGATGACACCACCCTTATGGCAGAAAGCGAAGAGGAACTAAACAGCCTCTTGATGAACGTGAAAAAGCAGAGTGAAAAGGTTGGCTTAAAACTCAACATTTAGAAAACTAAGATCATGGCAAGTAGATGGGGAAATAATGGAAACAGTGAGAAACTTTGTTTTCTTGAGCTCCAAAATCACTGCAGATGCTGATTGCAGCCATGAAATTAAAAGACGCGTGCTCCTTGGAAGGAAAGCTATGACCAACCTAGACAGCATGTTAAAAAGCCAACCAAGGTCCGTCTGGTCAAGGCTGTGGTTTTTCCCGTGGTCACGTATGGATGTGAGAGTTGGACTATAAAGAAGGCTGAGCGCCAAAGAATTGATGCTTTTGAACTGTGGTGCTGGAGAGGACTCTTGAGAGTCCCTTGGACTGCAAGGAGATCCAACCAGTCCCTCCTAAAGGAGATCAGTCCTGGGTGTTCATTGGAGGGACTGATGCTGAAGCTGAAACTGCAGTACTTTGGCCACCTGATGCAGAGAGCTGATGCCCATCACCTGACCGACTGAGCTGAGCTGTTTCAGAGACAGAAACAAGCTTTCAAGTAGAAGACAAGAACTCACCAGGAAAGGTTTCAAAGGAGGATAACACAGTGATGGTGGCATTTTATGAGGTTCTGTTTTTCATTGAACAAGGTTTCATGGACACATGTGGACTGTCTCCTGTTGGAGGTTTTAGTTGAGAAAGGAAAGTACTCTGTAATCTGATAATCACACAGACTGTGGAGGGAGCCCTTGAGGAGCAGAGTAACAGTGGAGTGAAGTGGGGAAGAGTGTCCGGCTTTGGGAATGGTGTGCTCAAAGGCCCTGTGGTAAACGGGGATACTTTGGCCACCTGATGCAAAGAGCCAACTCATTGGAAAAGACCCTGATGCTGAGAAAGACTGAATGTGGGAGGAGAAGGGGTGACAGAGGACGAGATGGTTGGATGGCATCCCCAACTCGATGGACATGAGTCTGAGTCGGCTCCGGGAGATGGTGATGGGCAGGGAGGCCTGACGTGCTGCGGTCCATGGGGTCACGAAGAGTTGGATACGACTTAATGACTGAACAACAGCGGAATGTCTGAACTGAAAGAAGGCCAGCCCCTCTGGATGCTGGGCCACAGGTGAGACTGTCCCACAGGGGCGGGTCAGGGTCCTGCATGCATTATAGGCCATAGAAAGGGTTTCGGTCTCTACCCTAAATCAGTGAGAAGCTGTGGCATCGTATCTTCCGCAGGGTCAGGACATCATCAGATGTGAATTTTTACTATTTTTTAATTTTTAAAACTGTTCACTCCTGTGGCTGCCTCACATATCATTTCTGGCCTGTGGAGTCTGGTTCCCTGCCGGGGCTCAGACCTTTGAGGGGACACTGCTCACAGCCTCTGATGCTGTTAGAGTCAGCCGGAGGAGGGACTCACAGGGCGCCCTCGTGTGGATGCGGGTGAAGCCTGTGCCCGGGGGGCTGTCTGCAGGTGGCACAAAGATAGAACCCGGGTGTGAGGAGAGCTTGGGCAGGGGGTGAGCCGTGCTGCCGGGCAAGGGGGCCCTAAAGGAGTAACTCAGGTCACTGCCTCAGTTCAGCCTGCTTTAGCGAAAAACACTCTAGACTGGATGGCTTAAATAATAAACACCGTTCTTCACTGTCGGGAGCCTGGGGAGTTCAAGGCCAAAGTGCTGGCCAACCTGGCATGTGCTAAGACACCTCAGTGTGCAGAGGTCGTTTCACTGTGACCTCACAGAGAGGAAGAAGAGCAGTCCCTTCTTGTAGAAACAGTAATCGCAGCAGGGGCCTGTAGGGGAACACATTTTGCCACCCCAAAATATCTCTTTGGCACGTGGATTATTTTGAGCTAAAAACAATCAAAGCCCAGAAGGACTCCAGAGGAAAATTTGACCTTTGACCTACAAAAAATGTAGACGGAGGACTTGTTGCAGGAAAGGAGTGATCAGCGTAGATAACTCCAGTCTGAGCTCCATGCACAGACAGGGATGCACCTAAGGAAGTCTGTTTGTTCAGACTCCGCTCTGTGTCTCTGCATGCCACAGCAAACATTTGTTTACCAAACATTGCTTTTTTGTCTTCGTCTGAATCTCTGTCTTCTTCTTTTCAGTCCTGAACCACTACCCCCAACATCCTCTTTTGACTTTGGTGGTGTTTAAGGTCAGGGCTTTGCCCGTCTTGGTGAGTTAGCTTCCCTGTGTCTCTCCCCCTGTACGTGTTATTTAACTTTTGTATAACTTTGTCCTGTTGATCTGTCTCATGTCAGTTTAATTCATAGACCAGCCAGAAGAACCTACAAGGGTACAGGAAAATTTCTTCCTCCCTAACAGAGCTCCCCATTCATGAAATAAACACTTCCCCAAATCCCCATCTCTAAATTGCACCACATTTGTCTTTAGTGTTTCAATATATATGAATTTTGGAAAGAGACAAGCATTAAGTCCATAGCAAGTAATCCAATGATTTGGGAAAAGGAATCAAGCCTTTAGGAAAGAAATAGGAGACTTTGTTAGAAAGGGTGCAGTTTGGTTAGGAACTCCCTTTCCAGAAGGCTGAATTGAATACCGAGCTTCCCAGGTAGCAAAGAGATGAAGAATTCACCAGCCACCACTGGAGACTCAAGAGATGTGGATTCAGTCCCCGGGTCAGGAGGTTCCCCTGGAGAAGGACATGGCAAGCCACCCAGTATTCTTGCCTGGAAAATTCCATGGACAGAGCAGCCTGGCGGGCTATAGTCTGTGGGGTCACAAAGAGTCAGACATGGCTGAGCAGCTGACCACACACACACATTGACTGCAGTCTGCCAAAGCTAGAGTTTTGGGTTGCAGTTTGTGTTCTTACTAGTCACCAGGAAAAGATGCCCCTTGTTCCCTTCAGAGCAGCTCCTTGTCTTGACGTTGCGTTTGGGGCAGCACACGGCACCCACGTCTGTCTGTCTGAGAGCCTCGCTGTGATGATTCACGGAGGCCTGGGATGTGGGATTTCAGCTGAGTGATTTTCCTTTTGTGTAGGTTTCTTTTTCTTTTTTAAAACTGAAGTGCAGTTGATTTACAATAGTATATTAGTTTTGGGTATACACCATAGTGATTGCAAATTTTCATAGATTATTCTCTGTTGGTGGCTCAGCCAGTAAAAAATCCACCTGCTGTGCAGGAGACACAGCAGATTTAGTCCCTGCATCGGAAAGATCTGCTGAAGAAGGAAATAGCAACCCACTCCAGTATTCTTGCCTGGAGAATCCCATGGACAGAGGAGCCTGCTGGGCTACAGTCCGTGGGGCCGCAGAGGCCCGGACACGGCTGAGCGACTGACACTTTCACTTTCATACTGCAGGTAAAGTAGTTATAAAATGTTGTCCACGTTCCCGCGCAGGACCGCAGCTCCGCGTCGCTTCTTGCTTTGGCACGCGGTGGTTTGTGCCGCCTCCCGCCTCTCTCCCCGCCCGCCCCTGGCGCGCGCAGGCGACCTCACTTCCTTTCCTCTGCCCCGCCAGGTTGATGAGCCCCGAGAGCACGCTCCTGCAGCCCCGGGAGGAGGAGGGCGTCAAGTACGAGCGCACCTTCGTGGCGTCCGAGTTCCTGGACTGGCTGGTGCAGGAGGGCGAGGCCGCGGCGCGGGAGGAGGCGGAGCAGCTCTGCCGGCGGCTGCTGGAGCACGGCATCATACAGCACGGTGAGGCGCGCCCGTCCCCCGCACGGCTCCCTGAGCAGCTGTGCTGGGGCCTGCGCTCAGCCCAGCTCGCCTCTAAGCCGGGGGTCAAGTTCACGTTTCATGCCTTCTCATTCTGGGACTCAGACCAAAGGAGCATCCACTCTCTGGAATATATTGTGGGTTTTTTTTTTTCTTTTGGAATATATTGTTTTGATGGGTGAGGCCAGAAGCTCGAGCAGGCAGGCAGGTTCTTGCAGTGTCTCCAAAAATTTCTGCTTGGGTGAAATTGAATGTCACAGGTTCACATCCGACAGGTCATCTGGTCAAGTCTGGATGGGAAGTAGATGGCCCTCACAAAGTTAGCTGCAATGGAAGAATGAAGATTTGCTGAACCGTGGTTCAAGCTGCCACGCTGAAGAAGCATCCCAAAGGCCTTCATCAGGTTTCCCCCCGCCTTTTTTAAGGGCTGAATCATAATAATGCAATGTATTCGTAGCATATTGTTGAAGAATCGTATTACTTACCTATTGCGGCGTAAGGAGTTGCTCTAAAACTTAATGCTGTAAAATAATAGTGAGTGTTTATTGTCTGGGACACTTCCTGTGGGTGGACAGTCTGGAGAGGCATAGCGGGTGGTTTGGCTTGCCGGTTTCGTATGAGGCTGGAGTCGAGACGCTGTCCAGGGTGGCAGTCCTCAGGAGCCCTGACAATCCAGAGGATCTCCTTCACAGCGGCTAGCTTCCCTGTGCACCAAGTCGGTGCTGGCTGTTGGCAGGAAGTGTCTGCCCATTGCTCTGCAGACTTCTTCAGAAAGCTGCTTGAGAATTCTCACGACATGGCATTCATGCCTCTTCCAAAGGGCGTGATCCAAGAGAATGTGAGACAGAAGCCACCATGGCTTTAGCAGAGCCTTGGAGTCACACACGGTCATTTCTTCACCGCTCTGTTGGTTGGCAGGTCAGTCCCGTTCTGTATGAGAGAGGACGTGTAAGGGTGTGACTGCCAGACGCAGGGATCACTGAGCCCCCTCAGTTCTCATGAGGCTGGCCCCCACGGGAACACAGACTCTGGAATCCCAGCGCCGCCAGTTACCAGCTACTTACCTTCTCGCATCTGTAAAATGGGCGCGCTTGCATAGGTGCTTGTGGGAGTGAGCAAGGCAGATATAAAGTGCTTGGTTCAGTGCTGTACTCTTAGTAAGTACTCAGTCAGTTCATTTCCTTTGTGAAATATTTCATTTATTTGTTCATTGGTTTGGCTGGGTCAGTCTTAGCTGTGGCCTGTGGGATCCTTCGTTGCGGTGCACGGACTCTCTAGTTGTGGCCCTCGGCTCCAGAGCATGTGGGCTTCATTGCTCTGCGGCTTGTGGGAACTTGGTTCCCTTCCCAGGGATTGCACCTGTGTCCCCTGCACTGCAAGGCAATCCTTCACCCCTGGACCACAAGGGAAGTCCTTCAATCAGTTTATTAATACAGCTGCATGGTTGTAGGCTTGGAACAGTGAACAAAGGACTGGAGCTAGATAAGCGTTTTGGCCGAGGGGTCAGTAGGAAAGGTAATACCTGAATCATTCTTGCTGTGAACTGCCCTCCCCACACTTCTACACAGGCCTAGAAATTCTGTCCCAGGGTTAGGGAGAAAACAGTGAAATAGAGATGAAAGAAACGTTTGAAATTATTTGGAGCAGTGTTTTACAAACTGCAGATTATAACCCTTTAGTGGATTTAAAAGGGCTTCCCTGATAGCTCAGTTGGTAAAGAATCTGCCTGCAATGCAGGAGACCTGAGTTCGATCCCTGGGTTAGGAAGATCCCCTGGAAAAGGGAAAGGCTACCCACTCCAGTGTTGTGGCCTGGAGAACTCCATGAACTGTATAGTTCATGGGTTCAAAAACAGTTGGACATGACTGAGCAACTTTCACTTCAGCGGATTAAAATATTTAAATTAAAATATTAAGAAAAATTTTAGCACAGAGAACTATATTTATTATCCTGTGATAAACCATAATGAAAAAGAATATATGGACAACTAAGTCACTTCACTGTATGGCAGAAATTAATAAAACATTGTAAATCAACTGTACTTGAATAAAATTTTGTTAAAAAAGAACCACTAAAAACAAAATTTTTTTTTCAATAGACTAGATTGAACTCTCATAATATTGTTCAAGGTATGGTCCATGGATCCTCAGGGTCACCGGGAACGTGGCAGAAATGCAGAATCTCTGGTCCTACCCAAGTCCCACGGAATCTGCTCTACATTTTAGCATAACCTCAAATGATTCAAACGCACTTTAAAAGTCTGAGGTGCAGTGGATTGGATTTCACTAGACTACATCATTTCAGAGCACATTTTATACAGTAATGTCAAGGGTTGCTTGGCAAAGCGTTTATTTCAGTTAGAAACACACTGTATAAACATATGGCCGTGGTCGTGTGTGCAGTGACTGGTAACAGAAAAACTGTTACTGTGCGTTGGGTTCAAATACTTTGGAAACCGCTGACCTGGAAGCGTTAGTTTGAAGGGCACTCAAGCCTCTCGGCGGTGTGGGGGTGTCTTCTTTCTGAGGTTGCCACAGTTGCCCTGACAACTGTTTGTGGATGGTCTAATGTGTCTGCGACGGGGTATTGGTTGAGGTTTGAAAGGTGAATAGAATTGTAAAATGCCAGCGTGATCCCTGGCCTTAAACAGCTTATAGTCTCGTAGGGGTTAGAAAATGGATATAGAAGCAATTAGAGAGCAATCGAAGATGTACGATATATTTTGTTTAATTTATATCGTGTGCCAGACACTTTTCTGGTGATTTTTCACATTAACTTTGAAACCTCTTAAACTTTTGGAGGCAGATATATATATATATATTTTTTTTTTTTCCATGTTAAATGGCATGTGGGATCTTAGTTCCCCTACCAGGGATTGAACCTGTGCCCCCTAAAAGTCTCTCAGTCATGTCTGACTCTTTGCAACTCCATGGAATTCTCCAGGCCAGAATACTGGAGTGGGTAGCCTTTCCCTTCTGCAGGGGATCTTCCCAACCCGGGGAACTCCTGAGGCAGAAGTTCTATAGCGTTGGCCCAAAAGTTCTTCGGGGTTCCTCATTACGTCGTGGGGTCAAACCCAAAGGAACATCTTGGCCAGCCCAGTAGCTGCTGTTCTTGCTTGTGCTCAGTCGTGTCCACCTCTTTGTGACCCCATGGACCGGGGCCTGCCAGGCTCCTCTGTCCATGGGGTTTTCCAGGCAAGAACACTGGAGTAGGTTGTCATTCCCTCCTCCAAGGGATCTTCCTGACTCAGGGGTCAAACCCATGTCTTCTGTATCTCCTGCATTGGCAGGCAGGTTCTTTACCACTGAGCCACCTGGGAAGCCATGTTGTTGTTGCTAAATGTATCTTATTACAGGAAGAACAACTAAGGTGAGGTCAACCCTCTTAACACATTTTTAAGTGAACAAATTAGTATCATTAACTGTTGGGCAGGTAGTTTTACTATCTCCATTTAACAGATAAGGAAGCCAAAGCATCTGTAGGTTAAGTTATTTTTCTGAGGCCACTTAGGCAGTAACGTCCAAGTGAGTATTATTGCTAGTATGCATGAACTCAGAATTGATTGGTGTGACCGGGACCTTCCATTGGTAAAAAATGCCATTTGGGTTGGAGTTAGTATTGTCAGTTTTGCTCCAGACAAAACTTGGTGATAGCAAATTCTAGAGAAAATCAGCTTTTTATGCTGCCATTTACTGACTGATGCTATACACCCCGACTTCAGAAAGAAGACAGAGGATGCCACAAATTGTTTCCAAGTGATTTCCAAAGAGTAAGTAATTACACCTCAATTACAGTGTAATTCTGTAATGCTTTGAACGCAAATGCTGCAGTGTTGTGACATAAAGGATAAAATAGGGTATTATTGATTTGTTTTCCATGGTTTTAGGAGGATTGAATATCTCTTTATAGAGCAGTCAGAGTTTCCAAGGGAGTTCCCATTTCTCAGCCCAGCAATTCATTTCTAGATCACAGATTCTAACTTTGAATTATGAAAATTTGACAACCACGTATATGTTAGAGTTAATGATATACCAGTGAGTGTTTTAAGCAAAGCTCTGAATTGTTCAGCTAATAATTAGTTTCGCTGGTTAAACATTAAAGAAAGTCAGCCTTTAGGCTTTGAGCAAAAGATTTCTGGATAAAAGTGGTTCCCTAGCTTAAAACCAGTACGTGTAAAAATCAGGCCCACTTATGAAATCCTGATCAGCTTCATTTATGAATGGTGCTCTATAGTCAAGACAGAATTTGTCAGCTGAGTAATGAACTTGCATGAAAATGTATATGAATATGTGTATATATAAATACTCCTGCATGTCCACATGTATGTAATTATACACCTGTATGAATGTTGATTAGTATGCACCTATTTATCTAGATTTTTCATTTATTGAGGTTTACCACGTACCAGGCACTGGACTAACCACTTTATAAATTTTAATGTATAAATACATTGTGTATTTAATATTTACATGCTTCACGTATTTGGCATATATTGTATATATAATCTCATTAAACCCTCACAGCAATTCTATGACATTAGTATTACTATTATTATTATTATAGTTTGACAGTGAAGAAATCTAGAATTCAAAGCTTTAAGATATTTTTCCAAGATTGCATAGCTAACCAATAGCTACTAATCATTGTGCCTTAGAAAGGAGTTTTCCTTGGTCCAGGATGTATGGACTGAAGGCAGGAGGAGACGGGGACGACAGAGGATGAGGTGGCTGGATGGCATCACCGACTCGATGGACATGAGTTTGAGTGAACTCCGGGAGTTGGTGATGGACAGGGAGGCCTGGCGTGCTGCAGTCCATGGGGTTGCAGAGAGTCGGACACGACTGAGCGACTGAACAACACCTGGATGTACGGCAGTGGGTGTGGCTGGCTGACACTGTGGAGTGAACGTGGGGTTTGGAGAGAACAGGCAGGATTTACAGCTCCTTCACCTACTGTGTGGGCTTGTCTGCATCTCAGCTCTTCCAGTCCTCAGGCTGTGAAGTGTATGAAACTGGAGTCACGTTGTATACCTTTGAGAGTTTTGCTTGGTTGGTTGGCTGGAGTTTTGGGGTTTGTTTTTTGAAATTCTAGGACTACCCACATGTACTAGAAAGACTCAACATATGACTGGACTTCTGGCTCAGATTTTTTGTGGTGCAATGATGCAGAGAAGGATTAGCAAGGAGAGAAGATGTCCTGGGTGTTGTCTGGAGAAATCCAGGGGCAGCGGCCTCTGTTCTGCCTCCCAAGGAACTGACTCCTGCCTTTAGCAGGGATGTGCAGTAGCATGCGCAGGACGTCTCTGCCCGGGGAAACCCGCTTGAAACTCAGAGGGCAAGGTTTTCTCAGTGGCTGCTCACAGGGGCATAGACTTTGCCTGCCTGGGCACCCGCCTGCGAGCCTTCCAGACTCTCAGCAGGGAAGCACGTGTTCTCCATCAGTCACAGTGTTTGTGCAAACAACCTAGTCAGGCTGGCACAGCAGAATTCAGTGCCCCAGGTAAACAAAGTTGCCTTATCAGATGGTCACTCAGGGAACCTTCCAAAAGTCAAGTTCCCAGAAGCCAGCCGTGGACCAGCCCCACAAGCAGGCCTTTCTGTCCAGGGCTGCTACAGTAACCCTCTCCTGCACAGAGCTGCTGGGAGAATTAAACAACAGTGGTGGCCAAAAGCTTTTAGCAGAGTCTACCTGTCATGGCCCTCAAATGCAAGCTACTGTGCTTGATCTGATCATTTGTAAATAACTGTTAAAATGCACGGAGTCCCTTCTATATGCCAGACACTGTTCCACGCACTGTCTTCATTTACTCATCTGCCCCTTTAAATAATTCTATGAGTTAGTTATCATGGTAATTCTCATTTTTAAAATGAGGTTAAGTTACTTGCTGAAGACAAGAGCTAGGAAAATGGTAGACTCAATATTCACATCAAAGTAATCTGGCTCTTAATCACTAAAGAAGACTGGGTGCCAGTTATAAGATTCACTAGAGGAGGAAAAAAATTCTCAAGTTTTATTGCATCAGCTCACACAGCCTGTCAGATATTGCAGCTGTCATCATTGTTAGCTCATAAAATAGTACACGATTCCCTTTTTGCACACAATGGCCAAGTGCCTTGAGATTTTTGTGTGACCTTTGCAAACGTGAAGAACACGTTTTCTACTCCCATAAATACCTCCCTGAACTGCTTGAGCTGCTTTCCAGCTATCTTGTCCTTGCATGGAGGATGGTAGACAGCAGAGAGTCACGTGGGTAAATTGCTCACAGCTGCAGCAGCTGACCCTGGATAATCAGGCTACCACGACTGTGTCCAAGCACATAATTTCCTCTTAAAGTTTTAGTCAGAGCACTTTAACAAGTTCAACACTTCATCAATCCCCCTTTCTTTGTCTACTGTCTGAAAAATATATTTATATAACATTGTGCAATGTGCAAAGCAGTTTTCCATGTATTATATTTTTAATCCTCCCAGCTGCTTGAGGGTAGTTTTGGTGATCCCATTCCCCAGTGGAAAACAGTAAGTGAGACATTCTCCCTGGGAGCCATGAAGAAAGAACTTGGGGTTTTCTGCAAAGGAAGCTAGCTGCCAGATCCAGACAGGAATTAACCCCATCTTCTCAGTGATTCAGAACACTGATGAGTTCAGCCCAGCCTAGAATGTTCTGGCCAAAAGGAAAGAGGGGTGGGGGGGGGAAGGAAGCATCAAAGACAGAAGAAAGGGGAGAAGGAGAAGGGCGCTGGTGACTGAGGAGGCTGAAGACAAGGCTGCAGCTTGCCCAAGGCCGCGTGATGTTTCAGGGACGCTTGTTTAAGCTGTCAGGAGGGTTTTATTTAAGACCGTTGCAATAGGAGCATTGCAGCGGGGGGAGGGAGACGGCTCCCATCCAAGGACAGCAAGAGCAAGTGGGGATTTACAGCCTCGGAGCAGGGCAGGGGGACGAGCAGATGGGAAATTATATGGGAGGCGCCAAGGGTCAAGGCCAGGGACATGGACATCAAAGGTGGAGGAGGATCAACTCAAAATAACAGGAGTGATCAGGTATCAGTGTTTGGGGGATGGCAGGATTCTTTGCTAAGGCTGGGCTAGCCTTAGCATGCCCCCCTCTTGATCCTGGGTGATCAGGACCCTTTGACTGACAGACTCACCACGTGGGGGAGGGCACTCTTCCACAAAAAGAAAAAAATTTGTTTTGGAAGTAGGGATAGGAGCCCAGGTTGAGGGCCGGCTGGAAGGAGGGCGCGGAGGAGCGGGCTGAAGTCTGGACAAGCAAGCGCCTTCGTCAGTGGCCCCGTCCTCGCCTGCCTGCCTTTCCTGCGTCAAGACTCTCCTACTCACTCTCTTACTTTTGCTTTTGGTGACTCCTGCCACCGACAGAGCGAAGGTTTTTCCATTACGGTTGGTACCCGGCATCTTCGTCTTGCTTTCCTCTTAGCTGGAATGCAGGAGCTCTGAGGTCAGAGGATCTGTCTTCCTGCCTCTGTATCCCCGCGCACGGCTCGGCATTTCTATATTAGCTACTCAGCAAAACATGCACTGAATGAATCCAGCAGTGACCCCTTCTGAGGATGTGCACGGTGTTGGGTGCTCATACCAGGTAGAGTTCCTTGAATACTGTAAGCAGGCTCAGTCATCATTTGCTTCAGATACGTGGCAGAGCTTGCTGATGGTCAAAACACCGAAAAGCCCGGACCGCCTGGAGAAGAAGCAAAGCTGACCTTGGGGGTCCAGTTGCTGGGACCCAGCGGTGCAGGGAGTCCCCACAGCTGGAGGCCAGCTGTTTTCTGCCTTTGCCCTCCCTCTGGAGGCTGTTTGTGGAGGACAGCTCTGACTGGCTGAGACCGGTCACGGGGTCACATCTGCACCTGCGTGGGCAGGGCCCTCTGACTGACAGCCGCACCAGCTGGTGGTGGGACATGATTCCAGCAAACAACCAGAAGTTATTTTGGAAGTTCTGTTACCATGAGGAAGTGAGTGCTGGGCAATTGGAAGCAACGGGCAGGCTGACCTTTACTGCTATTACTTCATTTAATCCTCCCCCAAATCAGTTCACCGGATCTTATTGTCCCTGTTGCTTTAGGTGATAATACTGAGTCATTTGCAATGAGTATAATCATTCTTAACTCCTAAATGTTAAACTCTGAATAGAAGAAAATAAAGATTGGGTAAAATATTTTCTCAATCTGTTTTCAATAATTAATACTTCATCACTACTTTGATAATTAAAGCGTTATCTTTATCAGCAGCCATTATTTACTACTTAAAGTTTTTCCTTTCTCAATTTACAATTTCTGGGTGTTTTCCTGCCGTGTCCCCTCTGATAGGCTGTGGCTCTGGTTTACCTTTTATCACAGCTGAATCTAAGGCAGAAGGAAAGTTGGTACAGCCAGCATGCTGTTGCAATGCCAGCCTAAGGGGGCAAGGCTCCCTGGTGAAGTCACAAGCCCGTCCTTTGGCACACAGTACAGTGTTGGTTTTCTTGAAGGAGCTGGAGCTGCACTGAGCCTTGACTCTCAGAAAGAACGAAGGAGGTGAGAGATGCCGCGTCTCATGCGATCTTCCAGAAGGAGGGCGTTAGGCGCAAAGAGCAGAGGTCTCCCGTGGGCAGTGTCGTACCCACACACGTTTCTCTCCTTGGTTGACAGCTGAATGGCTTTTCTCAGGTGTCCAGAAACTGCTCCTCTACGTACAGACTGTGTTTGACTCTGAAGCCTGGGCCCCTGCTGACTCTTAACTTTGCTCCTGATGCCTGGTGGGCCAGTGGCCGCTGCAAGGATGTGGGCCTCAGTTTGCCCAAATGCGACGCTTTTACAGCATCAGAGTCTCTGCGCAGGTGAAGTCTATGGAGGCGTGCGGTCTCCTATTAAGTACTCAGCCTGTACGCTCTGTTTGCATGTTGTTTTAACACTGGCATGACAGTTTGCAGTCTTCACCATCTTGTCCGGCTTTTCTCTGAAAAGTTCCCCTGCACTCTCGTTCTTCTCTGTCCCGGGAACAACTTTTGACACAAGGAGGCCACCCTCTCTGCTGTCCTCCCCTGAGGAAACCCTGCCCGTTGGTGTCTCTATTCTCCCCGTGTTACTGGAGCCACTGCCTCAGCTGGCGCCCGGGTTTCAGTCCAATTAGAAACCCCCAAAGCCAGCAGGCCTGGGAGCAGGGCTGAGTGGGTTGGTTTTGGCTGCTGGCAAAACCACTCCTGTCACTGAAGCCCTGTCCATGGTTGCTGAGCACAGAGCCTCAAGCAGGGATTCCTATCAAGTGGGAACAAAATGTACTTCCTCATCCAAATGAATAAAACAGTACTGGGACAGGTAGTGCGGGAGGGAAAAGAACCTCACCAGACAACAGTAACAGCAACTCTTGACCAGCTGACTGTCAGGAGCTCAGGATTAGAGTCATCTTCCGGGACAGACTCTCCATATGCTACACGTAAGGGATGAGCTCCTTTGCTGCTTAGCTGATCTGTGCTTGTCAGATACCAGCCTCTAGACTGGATTGCCACAAATGCAGTCCATGTTTGTGATTTAAACTTTCCAGATCACCCCAGCGAAAAAAAGTAGAAACAGGTAAAAGTTCCCTTAGTAATATATCTTAACACACGATCTCCAGAATGTTATTTCAAATTACAATCAGTATGAAAAATAGCATTCAGCTGTCTTACCTTCTTTTTAAAAAATACTTGATCTTCAAAATCCAGGGTATTTTCTGTGTACAGCTCATCTCAATTCAGATTCGCCGCATTTCCAGGGCTTGTCAGCCATTCTGGAGAACACAGATCTCAACCGTTTGTTGTTTTTTTAATAACTGTTTATTTCTGGCTGTGCTGGGTCTCTGAAGCTCGTGGGCTTTTCTCTAGCCAGGGTTAGCAGAAGCTTTAGCGCTGTGCCTCGTCACTTCTCTTCCCGCAGAGCACAAGCTCCAGGGCAGCTGGGCTCAGTCTGCGTCTCCCAGGCTTTACTGCTGTGCTTAGTCCCTCAGTCGTGTCCCACGCTTTGAGACCCATGGACGGTCACCCGCCAGGCTCCTCTGTCCATGGGATTCTCCAGGCAAGAATGCTGGAGCGGGTCGCCATGCCCTCCTCCAGGGCATCTTCCTGACCCAGGGAGTAACCCCGGGTCTCCCTCATTGCAGGCGGGTTCTTGACCGTCTGAGTCACCAGAGCAGCCCTGGCTTTAGAGCCTCGGCTTAATGGCTCTGCAGGGTCCTAGTTACTTTTCGGCACAGGAAGTCTTCCCAGATCAAGGTTCAAACCTGTGTCTCCTGCACTGGCAGGCAATTCTTGACCACTGACCTACCAGGGAAGCCCTGTAAACCTTTCTGAAACCATCACAAGGGTTGGTGGCGTCTTGGTGAGTGTGCATTTCATTTTTCAGCCCCTGAGCTCAGAGAACTGTGTTCCTCAATGGTTGAAATGCCTGAAAATTTGTGTTGAGGAAGCAGCTTGGTGTCTCTACTTTGCCGTGCCAGTTTGGACACCCAAATAAACCGGGGTGCCAGCCACACAGGTTTCTGGAATGGAAATCACAGTTGTCTGTTTAGCACAGTGGTTTCATAGTCGTGTTTTCTTTCTTGTCTGATGTTTTAATATTTCCTTTGATTAAATATTTCCACAGGTCAGAAATTGTAGACTGCAATCATTTGGACTGTGTCTAATCTCCGTAGGTCTCTTTTGGCTCAGAACAGGCTTATCCAGGATACGACCCGAAATTGAGGAGCATTTTCTTAAATTCTCGGTCTTTTGTTGTAGGATTCTTTGGGCTTTTGTTGACAGCAGAGCAATGTTATTTATTCATGCAATGGCATCATTTTCAATCCTGTCTTCAAGAGAGCTGAGGCTGCCCGTATGTGTGTTAATTGCACTTGCTTTGGGTTAAAGAAGTTACTGTAACTTCTTTTCTGCAGATGGAAGCAGTGAGGCCCAGGGACTGTCCGTAAGCAGCTGTGTCACCAGGGAATCAGAGCCGAGTGGGAAGGCGTATCTTCTGCCTCTAAGACTTGCTGTCTAATCGCCCTTGGCTCCTGAGTCCACAATAGTTTGTTATAAGGTGTGGGCTGTAGATAAACAGAAAGTGTTGGTTTTTTAAGCCTTTGATTTCAGTCTCCAGACCTGAGTTTGGAATAATAACAGAACTGTGTTTTACTACAAATAGGAGAAAATGTAGCAGTGCCTGCTTGAACAGAACCAGGCAGGGTGGGGAGGGGGAGGGGGTCCTTTTTATTTAGGGAGCGTCACCTTTCCCGGAGATTTCTACCTGCATCACAAGGGCCGGATCTCTGTCACATGGCCTCCTTTCCTGGAAGGCAGGCAGTGGCCGGCACTCCCGCCCTGTGCAAATGATGAAGCAGGAAGAAAGGGAGGTTGGATTTGGACAGGCAGTCAGCCTTGTCAGCCGCAAGGACAAATGTCTTTTTCATTAAATAGCTAAGTGACCTTCCCTCTGAAACATGGGCTTCCAAAGAACAGTGTGCATCCTGTGTCCACACAGGGAGTTCCCGGAAGCTCTGAGTTAGATTTAAGCAGGTGGGTGTCCTGATGTTGAGGTCTGAGTTGTTTCGACCAGTATACCTTGTTTGTGTTAGCATCAAGGGGTCCTGGGTGAAAAGTAGAGGAGAGCTGTCTACTATCGTTACAGCCTTTTCTGCATAAAACTAAAATTATTCTAGTACATAAAGTTTATTGGTTAAAAAAAAGTAGGTGAAATTATTCCTGTATTTTCTATCTTCCTTTTTTTTAAGAAAAAGTGAGTACAAATATAAATAATACAGAAAATATATGAATAGGATGCTAAATTTCTAATTTAAAAATGAAATAGATATGAATCAAGCAACAAATATTACTGGGAACTATTGCACATGGAACCATAGTCAACATCTTGTAATAACCTATAATGGAAAAAATCTGAAAAATAATATATGTGTATATGTGTAACTGAATCACCTTGTTGTGTGCCTGAAACGCTGTAAATCAACTATCCTTCAGTAAAATGTATATATTAAGGAAAAAAAGAAAATATATGGAGACAGGTCTCTTTGGGTTTTTTAGCTACTAAATCTCACCACTGACACCCTTCTTTTCTGAACATCTGTTTCCTCCTCCTCCAAGGGCCCTGGTCTCTCCAGTCTCAAAAGGAACACCTCATAAATTATCATACAGGTTATACAACAGGTTATACGGTAGCCCTCCCCGGTGTGGTAAGGCGATGGCATCTGCAAATAGCTCTGCTGGGCTTTCACACGCAGTGGCTCCGGGGCAGTATTTGTTGTAATCTCTCCAGCATCACACTGGACGTCCTTCTCTATGGTGTTGGCCATGCTGAGTTATTTGGTGTAGGTGGGATGCCTCCTGTTCCCCCAGACCGCTCAGAGTTTCTTCCAGACGCACACATAGGTGAAGCCTGAACGGGATCACACTGGGAAAGGTGTCCTTGGGACCCTGACCCTGGTGGGCCCTCAGTGGGAGGCCTGCGTGTGGCTGACTAAACACCTCTAGGGGACTGGAGACGCTAATGAGCTGTTTGCCTACGCTGTTTACTACTCCCGCAACTCATCTTTATGGATGAATAAAGCTGAAGTTCAGGGAAATTAAGTCACTTAGCAAAGAGTGAAGCCAGTGTTCAACCCGGAGTCATCTGTAGGAAGAAGCGTGTTTACCAGGCCCCCGCTTGGCCCTTTTGATAAGCAGTTGCAAGGTAATCCTCGTTTTACCCTGGCGAAGCACTTCTTAGGAAACATGTTCAGCCAAATTGTCCTCTGTTACCTGGCAACAGGAGTGAGGAGGGAAGCAGGCGGTGCTCCTGTGTCTGTGAGCTCATCTCGCTCAGCTGGCTTATCGTGGGGTGGGGGACAGTCCAGTGAGGAGAGTAAGGGGTGGGGTCCTTAGGCTCGGATCCTCTGGTTAGTGACTGTGGGGCCTTGGGCAGGTTGACCTTGCGTAATCTCATCTGTAAACTGTGAGTAATTGTGATAGCTCTTGCTGCTGCCTTGAGAACTGAACGAGATTATCGTGCCCTGTGCTCAGCACAGGGCCTGGCACGGTGTATCACTTTGTAAATGTTGGCTGATGGTTACTCTTTTCATCAATATATCCTCATCATCAGATGCCTTGATGGGCAGAGATTAATAGGTTTAATGGCCTCAACCATTGCTGGTCTTAAACATATATGTACTCTATGATGAATATATACTTTAAAAAATAAATCAACACTAAAGGCCCTTGGATTTATGTCAGTGATTCCAGAAGATCTAGAATAGACTTGCAGATGTCTTTCATTGAATTTTGTATGTGAAGTGTTCCATTTGCCAAAGTAAACTTGTCTTCAGACCTCTCTGCACTTATGATACGAATTAGTCTCTGAAAAACAACCTCATCTTTGAAAAACATATGCTTTGTTCTGAATTTTATCACTAGCAGTACAAGGTTCTAGTCTTTGGAAGGTACCCAGCTGTTATTTAAAGGTGCACAGAGAAGAACAAAATGTCCCTTGACCTTCCAGCCGTCGGCTGCCTTCACTGGTCTGGCAGTCAGAGAGAGCAGCAGCAGAAGCCTGTGCAGTCACACGCGCTGTTCTCGTCTGCTGCTTTCCTGCCGTCTGACTGAAGACACTTCGTCCTCGCTTCCTCGTTTCCTTCTCCTGCCCTCCCTTCCGTCAGTTAATGAGTGTAATTGGGTTCTAACTTGGTGTATGTGAAGTGTTTTGTTTTAGTAATGTCCGGTCATAGGACTTTATGCCCTAAAATCAATTTCCTGCTTTCATATCCCCTTCTAAATGTTGTCAGGACTCAGGAAGTAATTATTTTAGTTCTCTGATTCACTGTTGCTATTGCCTCTTGGAGAGTTTTGTATCCCAGGCACCTAACCATCCCTGTGTGGTGTAAAACACTTGAACACAATTGCTTAACCTTCTTGAATCAAGGACTGTGGTGCTTTGAAAAGCAGAGCTTTCAACTCCTGTGTCCTTTTAGAATGGTTTGAGGTGGGTTGTTACGGCTTTAAGTATAGTCTAGATTTTCTTTAATGAATAGATTTCATCTTCTATTGTAATTAACACTCAACTCATGTTTTCCAATAGACGCATGATTTAAACAGCATAATATTCCTATTTGTTAGTCTTGACAGTTTTTGTTTGTTTGTTTGTTTTAATGTGCAGCATACTGCTGCTGCTGCTGAGTCACTTCAGTCGTGTCCGACTCTGCGTGACCCCATAGACAGAAGCCCACCAGGCTCCCCCGTCCCTGGGATTCTCCAGGCAAGAACACTGGAGTGGGCTGCCATTTCCTTCTCCAATGTGTGAAAGTGAAAACTGAAAGTAAAGTCGCTCACTCGTGTCCTACCCTTAGCGACCCCACGGACTGCAGCCTACCAGCCTCCTCCATCCATGGGATTTTCTAGGCGATAGTACTGGAGTGGCTTGCCATTGCCTTCTCCGGTGCAGCATACTGAGTGACATGCAATGCTTGGACTCTGTAGGACTGTGATCCAGCAGGAGCAGATCCATCCCAGGACTTGGGAGACAACTGAAAGCTTTTTTTGGAAGGGAAGATGCAGCATTTTCGTAGGCAGAATTGATTTGTCTTCTAGAAACACTAAGTCTACGGACTAGATCTACCATATCTTACTCTTTGGGGTTTGTCGGTGCTCTTAAACAATGCCTGTGGGTGCTAAGTGGTCCTTCTAGAAGGAAGTACAGGGTTCTGTAGGCTCAGAAAAAGGAAGCAGGAGGAACAGAGCCAGTGGTAAGGTGGCACGACATCCCTGATGCCCAGAAAGATCCTCCACCCACGAATGCACACCCTGGAGGTGGCAAGCCACGCCCGCCTCTGCTGCTGTGGAACATCCTCAAAAATAATTGCATTTATGTATGTTTGTCTGTGCTAGGTCTTCACTGCTGTGTGGTCTTTTCTCTGGCTGTGCTGGGTGGGCTTTTCATCGGCTCTGGGCTGCGTGGGCTTTGGTGGCTGTACCCCCTGGGCTCTAAAGCAGAGGCTCAGTAGTTGGGGCACGCGAGCTTAGTCACCCCGAGGCGTGTGGGATCTTCCCAGACCAGAGATCGAACCCGTGTCTCCTGCACTGGCAGGCAGATTCCTGCACTGCAAGCAGATTCTTTACCAACTGAGCTACAAGGGAAGCCTTACTACTGGACCACCAGGGAATTCCCAAGCCTTCTTGACTCTTCTGAATTCTAAAACTTGTTAAAACTCCTGGTGAGGTGCTATCTAGGGGACACTTTCTTTCCCCTCTCCCCTCCTTACCCCCACCTTCTTATCACACTGCTGGATTCAGTGTGAATTGCTATTCCATGATGTCCATTGTGTTATGTCATCTGTCAGCAAATATTTCAAGGCTGGATGAAAGTAAGTGATCTTTCTCCCTCCAACTAGCTAAGTAGCCTAAAACATCTTTAATATTCAGTGGAACTTATGGGGCTTAAGATGAGAAGTTTTTAGATTCATCCTTAGAATATATATGAGTGGAAGAGAAGCCAATTCTTCTTTCAGATAATCAGCTTTTAAACTTTTCTTCCTTTGATAAGATCATCCTAATAATTTCTAATGGGAAAAATGTAGCCATATTATCCTCCATGGGAACGTCTGAACTGTGTCCCTTTATGCTTTCGGTAGATACACTGTGAGATAACCCCCTAATGCTTTCTGGAAAGTGAAAGCCTACAGTGAGCAGGGATCTGTTTTCTTTTACCAAATGTCAGCATTGTGAGTTTGGCGCTTCTGAAGCCCACGCTTCCCTGAACGATAGACTGTCGTGTATTTCCGTTGCTTTGGCTTTCTGGCTGTTTCTCCTTTTCCTCCTGTTTTATGTCTCACTTGAAGCTAAGCCAAGTCAGGCCCCTAGAGAATTCGACCAGTGCAAAAGGGGATGCTTGGACAGTCCCAAAAAGTATAAACTGGATGAATTATAAATCATCAGTTTTCAGTTTTAGCTGGGATGAAAGAACAACTAGAATAGTAGGTACTAAATGTACACCGTGAACCTGTCTCTTCTTACCTCTTCCTGATTAGCCATTAATCTTCTCAAGGGGCAATTCAGGCAGCTAGTCCTCAATTACTAGACATTAATTTTAGTTCCAAATTTGTGTTGTTGCAAACAGTGGTGATGTGTACATCTTAATAAATATGTATTCTCAAGGAGCAAAGGACAAAATTTGTTAAATTATATATGTACAACATTTAGCATAAAGAAAAGGTCTTATGTGGATAGGAGATTGGAGATTGGGATTGGAAAAATGAAAAACTGGAATGACCTCAAGATTAGAGATACCAGTCACTGTTCTCCTTGATTTTCTTTCCTTGTCTTTAATATCTTTTTCTTAGACCTTAGGGGTTTCCTTTTTTGTTGCTGTTTGTTTTTGTGGTTCAGTTCAGTTCAGTCGCTCAGTCATGTCCGACTCTTTGTGACCCCATGAATCACAGCACACCAGGCCTCCCTGTCCAACACCAACTCCTGGAGTTCACTCAAACTCATGTCCATCGAGTCGGTGATGCCATCCAGCCATCTCATTCTCGGTCGTCCCCGTCTCCTCCCACCCCCAACCCCTCCCAGCATCAGAATCTTTTCCAGTGAGTCAACTCGTCGCATGAGGTGGCCAAAGTATTGCAGTTTCAGCTTTAGCATCAGTCCTTCCAATGAACACCCAGGATTGATCTCCTTTAGAATGGACTGGTTGGATCTCCTTGCAGTCCAAGGGACTCTCAAGAGTCTTCTCCAACACCACAGTTCAAAAGCATCAATTCTTCGGCGATCAGCTTTCTTCACAGTCCAACTCTCACAGCCACACACGACCACAGGAAAAACCATAGCCTTGACTAGACGGACCTTTGTTGGCAAAGTAATGTCTCTGCTTTTTAATATGCTATCAAGGTTGGTCATAACTTTCCTTCCAAGGAGTAAGCGTCTTTTAATTTCCTGGCCACAATCAGCATCTGCAGTGATTTTGGAGCCCAAAAAAATAAAGTCTGACACTGTTTCCACTGTTTTTCCATCTATTTCCCATGAAGTGATGGGACCAGATGCCATGATCTTCGTTTTCTGAATGTTGAGCTTCAAGCCAACCTTTTCACTCTCCTCTTTCACCTTCAACAAGAGGTGTTTTTGTGTTTAACAAAGAGCAATTTGCATATGTAGCAAATGAATTTTGCATTTTATATGGAGATTGTCCCATTAAAGTATAGAAAAGAATCAATTCATTCCTCTCTGTGGAATATAAACTTTATGTCATTTAGCCATTTTTATTTCTTGAGACTCTACATATGTAATTTGTGTGTGTCCACCTGACCTGCCTCTTGAGAAACCTGTATGCAGGTCAGGAAGCAACAGTCAGAACTGTACATGGAACAACAGACTGGTTCCAAATAGGAAAAGGAGTGCGTCAAGGCTGTATATTGTCACCCTGCTTATTTAACTTATATGCAGAGTACATCATGAGGAACGCTGGGCTAGAAGAAGCACAAGCTGGAATCAAGATTGCTGGGAGAAATATCAATAATCTCAGATATGCAGATGACACTACCCTTATGGCAGAAAGTGAAGAACTCAAAAGCCTCTTGATGAAAGTGAAAGAGGAGGGTGAAAAGGTTGGCTTGAAGCTCAACATTCAGAAAACAAAGATCATGGCATCTGGTCCCATCACTTCATGGGAAATAGATGGAAAAACAGTGGAAATAGTGTCAGACTTTATTTTTTTGGGGCTCCAAAATCACTGCGGATGCTGATTGCAGCCATGAAATTAAAAGACGCTTACTCCTTGGAAGGAAAGTTATGACCAACCTAGATAGTATATTAAAAAGCAGAGACATTACTTTGCCAACCAAGGTCCGTCTAGTCAAGGCTATGGTTTTTCCCGTGGTCGTGTATGGATGTGAGAGTTGGACTGTGAAGAAAGCTGATCGCCGAAGAATTGATGCTTTTGAACTGTGGTGTTGGAGAAGACTCTTGAGAGTCCCTTGGACTGCAAGGAGATCCAACCAGTCCATTCTAAGGGAGATCGATCCTGGGTGTTCATTGGAGGGACTGATGCTGAAGCTGAAACTCCAATACTTTGGCCACCTCATGCGACGAGTTGACTCACTGGAAAAGACTCTGATGCTGGGAAAGGTTGGGGGCGGGAGAAGAAGGGGACGACCGAGAATGAGATGGCTGGATGGCATCACCGACTCTGTGGACATGAGTTTGAGTGAGCTCCGGGAGTTGGTGATGGACAGGGAGGCCTGGCGTGCTGTGATTCATGGGGTCATGGAGAGTCGGACACGACTGAGCAACTGAACTGAACTGAACTGATGCAGTCAGTCAGTCGTGTCTAACTCTTTCTGACTCCATGGACTGTAGCCCGCCAGGCTCCTCTGTCCATGGAATTTTCCAGGCAAGAATACTGGGGCGGGTTGCCATTTCCTCCATCAGGGGATCCTCCAAACCCAGAGGTTGAACCTGAGTCTCTTGAGTCTCCTACATGGCAGGAAGACTCTTTACCACCCGGGGAGCCCACATTTATAAGTTGTGCCTATACAAAAGAAATCTTCGGCTTTCTTAATCTAATTCCTTCTTAAAACTTCCTTTGTCTAAACTCACTCCTTTATGTCTTACTTTTCTTTGACTTCTGAGATTTAAATATCTTCCAGTGGGATACTTGCCAAACTGGATATCTGGTTGAGATTTCATATTTCCTATGACTGAAAGGTGACAGAACTGCTGGTGGGAGCTGAACCCAGTGTTCTTTGAAAGCAGGGCAGGACAGAGGGAGCGGGTTCTGTGCAGGAACTCCTGTGAGCAGACCGGAAGTCAGTCTTCAGGAGCCTGAGCAGAAGGGCACTGAAGACGGCCCTCAGATGCCGTGTCACACCTCTTACGGAAGCTGTCCTCTCTCTCCTTCACAGCACAGCTACGCAGGAAACTTGAGGTTTAAATGTGGTAAGTTGCCCAAGGCACTCAGCTCAGAAAGGAGGCAGGCCTGGGGGCAAAGCCGAGTTCTTCTGACTCGAGCCGTCGCTTTTCATCGGTAAAACTGTTTTCTGAAAGTTATTCGGCATAGGAGTCTTCAGAAAAGTTCTGACTTGACTGTTTTGTTCTTAGATGAAGCGATGTCTGTTTTGGAAGACTTTGATATTGATGAGCTTGAGAGGATAAGCAGATGAAGGCGTCACGGTCCGGTCAGCATGCCAAGGGGAGATGGCTGAGCGGTGTGGGACCCTCCCTTGGCGCTCATTGGTTGAATATGGAGTGACGTCAGGGAGATGGCTGGGCGGTGTGGGACCCTCCCTTGGTGCTCAATGGTTGAAGACATGAGTGACGTCAGGAAGATGGCTGGGTGGGTGACTGGGCAGTGTGGGACCCTCTCTTGGAGCTCATTGGTTGAATACGGAGTGATGTCATGAGTGACTGATGGATGCTATAATATGGCTGCTTGCACTCTTAGCTTTTGTAACGACGATTATCTTTGCGATACTTAGGATTGCACTCACAAACAAAGCAAATGTATAAAACTGAGTGTTTGTGTGTTTAAACTTTTAATGAGAGGGAAAAATTAAAGAGCACTTTTGAAAGCCAAAGACTTCATTGGAAACAATGCAAGGGACACGTGCAATTGTTACCTCCCTGTTCTGAGAGAAGGATGTTGACTCCATCTGTGCCAGCCACGCAGCTGGAGGATGAACATGTGGAGAACTTAGTTTCACAGCGTGTGGCTGCTCCCGAGGCCCTAAAAACCAGATCAGTCCTTGCAAATGGAAGTGAGGCATTGGATGTAGTGCCGCATAAAATTGAATTCCCGTAAGTCAAATGACAATACATCATTAGCAAACGATGGTCACAGTAAAAGCAACAACGTGCTGAGTCACTCAGTCGTGTCCGGCTCTGTGCAACCCCGCGGACCGTGGTCTGCCAGGCTCCTCTGTCCGTGCGATTCTCCAGGCGGGAACACTGGAGTGGGCTGCCGTTTCCTTTTCCAGGGGACCTTCCCGACCCAAGGATCAGACCAGCATCTCTTATGTCTCCTGCATTAGGCAGGTGGGCTCTTTACCACTGCTGGTAGTAAAATAACAAACGTGCAATTTATTGTGTTCTTTCAATCTTGGCATTATGTTTAACATGGGTAGTCCACTATCTTATACAGTCCTGGTTTGCCCTGATTTGGTCATGTTTAAACATGTAGATTACTGGAGAGACAATGTGAAGACAAAGGGCTATTTAAACTTACTCCTTGTATCTTATCTTAGGTGATATGTTTACCCTTTTAGATATAGGTGGTAATAGAACTTGGGAGGTGGGGAATGGGAGTGAATTAATCCTTGGCTCAGTAGGTAAAGCCTGCAGATAACTTTAAATTTCCATTTCAATTAAAAATGTTTTTAAAGTACTTTTAGCTGTCATGGAATTGATTTAGATTTTATTCTGGATTTATTTATACCAAAGCCAATGTTTTGTGTCATTCACTATACAAAGAAAAAACAGGTGCTAATAAGGGTATATACAGTACTATGTATTTTCAGGTTATAATTTAAGATACTGTTGCCAAGACACATTGAGGATTTTAAAAATCACAGTAAACACAGAAAAGGTTGCCAGAAAAAAATGAGTTATCTATAAAATTAGTATTATAGTATTACTGTTTATAGTATTATTGAATGTAGTGATGTAATACATTTATATAAAAATTTGACTGTCATGGGAGCCACTATTTATAGATATCATATCAAAATGTAATTGATTATCTTTTGGTCTAGGATATATTTATAACCTCCTGAAAACAAGAATATATCATTAACTGAGAATACGCAGCACCATCTCTGGATTAGATGTGTCTGCCTTCATGGCGAGCATCACTCATTCACCTGAAATGAATAGTTTTTTGTGGTCGTTGTGCAGTTGCTAAATCAGGTCTGACTCTTTGACTTTTTATGATCCCATGGACTGAAGCCCACCAGGCTCCTCTGTCCTCCACTGTCTCCTGGAGTTTGCTCAAATTCATGTCCATTGAGTCGGTGATGCATCTAAATATCTCATCCTCTGCCACCCCCTTCTCATTTTGCCCTCAAACTTTCCCAGCTTCAGGGTCTTTTCCAGTGAGTCAGATCTTCGCGTCAGGTGGCCAAAGTATTAGAGCTTCAGCTTCAGCATCAGTCTTTCCAATGAATATTCAGGACTGATTTCCTTTAGGACTGACTGGTTTGATCTCCTTGCAGTCCAAGGGACTCTCAAGAGTCTTCTCCAGAACCACAGTTCAAAAGCATCAATTCTCCAGTGTTGAGCCTTCTTTATGGTCCAACTCGCACATCCGTACATGACTACAGGAAATTATTTGGCAATAAAAAGGAGTGAAGTTAAAAAAAAAAAAAAAGGGAAGAGCCAATACATGGCATTACATGGATGAATCTTGTAAACGTTATGCCAAGTGGAAGAAGCGAGTCACCGTGGACTTATGTGACTCTGTACCAAATGCCAAAGACAGGCGACGCTGTAGGGGTGGCATGTTGATCAGTGCTTGCCTGTGAATAAGGGTCATGGGCAGACTGGAAGTGACAGCTCAGGGACTGGGTTTCTTCTGGGGTTGATGGAAATATTTTAAAATTGATTGTGATGCTGGGATGCACACCTCTGTGAGCACATTCTAGACTAGAATAGATAGGGAACCATGCACATTAAGTGGGTGAATTATCTTATATGTAAATTACATTTCAGTGATGCTGTTACAGAACGCATGTAGAATCTCTAAAATAAAACCAGGTTTTGACCTGTCTTGCTGAAATCAAAAGGAAGAAAAAAATTCCTCTCAATGTTTCAGTTCAGTTCAGTTCAGTGGCTCAGTCGTGTCCGACTCTTTGCGACCCCATGAATCACAGCACGCCAGGCCTCCCTGTCCATCACCAACTCCCAGAGTTCACTCAAACTCATGTCCACAGAGTCGGTGATGCCATCCAGCCATCTTATTCTCTGTCGTCCCCGTCTCCTCCTACCCCCAATCCCTCCTAGCATCAGAGTCTTTTCCAGTGAGTCAACTCGTCACATGAGGTGGCCAAAGTATTAGAGTTTCAGCTTTAGCATCAGTCCTTCCAATGAACACCCAGGATTGATCTCCTCTATAATGGACTGGTTGGATCTCCCTGCAGTCCAAGGGACTCTCAAGAGTCTTCTCCAACACCACAGTTCAAAAGCATCAATTCTTCGGCGATCAGCTTTCTTCACAGTCCAACTCTCACAGCCACACACGACCACAGGAAAAACCATAGCCTTGACTAGACGGACCTTTGTTGGCAAAGTAATGTCTCTGCTTTTTAATATGCTATCTAGGTTGGTCATAACTTTCCTTCCAAGGAGTAAGCGTCTTTTAATTTCATGGCTGCAATCAGCATCTGCAGTGATTATGAAGCCCAAAAAAATAAAGTCTGACACTGTTTCCCCATCTATTTCCCATGAAGTGATGGGACCAGATGCCATGATCTTTGTTTTCTGAATGTTGAGCTTCAAGCCAACCTTTTCACTCTCCTCTTTCACTTTCATCAAGAGCCTTTTTAGTTCCTCTTCACTTTCTGCCATAAGGGTAGTATCATCTGCATATCTGAGGTTATTGATATTTCTCCCAGCAATCTTGATTCCAGCTGGTGCTTCTTCCAGCCCAGCGTTCCTCATGATGTACTCTGCATATAAGTTAAATAAGCAGGGTGACAATATACAGCCTTGACGCACTCCTTTTCCTATTTGGAACCAGTCTGTTGTTCCATGTACAGTTCTGACTGTTGCTTCCTGACCTGCATACAGGTTTCTCAAGAGGCAGGTCAGGTGGTCTGGTATTCCCATCTCTTTCAGAATGTTCCACAGTTTATTGTGATCCACACAGTCAAAGGCTTTGGCATAGTCAATGAAGCAGAAATAGATGTTTTTCTGGAACTCTCTTGCTTTCTCCATGATCCAGCGGATGTTGGCTATTTGATCTCTGGTTCCTCTGCCTTTTCTAAAACCTGCTTGAACATCTGGAAGTTCATGGTTCACATATTGCTGAAGAACGTTTTATTTTTTTCAAAACTGCAGGAGTTTTGACTGCCTTTAATTATCAAGCAGTCAGAGAGAAATTTCCGTTAGAGTAGAAATAACTACCTAGTTGAAAAGGAACAGAGGGAGAAACTGGATTAAAACTACTCATTTTAAACCTCAGATAAGTAGAACAGACGACTGCATTGTGAAACCGACCGCATGCGCAGTGATCAGCGTCCGCATGACCCTTTGGGCGTCAGCGCCCTGGAGCACCTTGTGCTGGCGGCGTGCTGCGCTGCCTCTCCGGCTGGGTTTACGGCGTGAAGACGCCTATTCCTGGTCTCCCAGCCCACTTAAAAAGCGTGTTGTTGCTCTATGTCCCTTTCTTTACCAACTGGTTGTGTTCGTTTCTGATTTTTGTCTCTGCTGGGTCTTCGCCGCTGCGGCGCCTCTCCTCCGGGTGCAGAGGCGGGCTCCTCTCCGGCTGCCCTGCGTGGGCTTCTCGCGGCGGCGGCGCCTTCTCTTGCGGAGCGCGGGCGGGGGGCTCGAGGGTCTCCGTGGCCGTGGGGCGTGGGCTCAGAGCACAGGCCCAGTGGCTGTGGGGCTTACGCTCTGAGGCGTGGGGGTCTTCCCGGACCAGGGATGGAGCCCGTGTCTCCTGCCTTGGCAGGTGGATTCTTTACCCCTGAGCCACCCTGACTGTTTCTCTTTATTAACAGACACATACTTAACCTACAAGAAAATGCACATACCTTAAACGCTTAGTTTGATTTCACCTGGGAAGCCCCCTGATAATATATATGTATTCATGTAAAAATAAGGTGCAGAGCATCTTGATCGCCCCAGAAAGTCTCCTCCTGCTCTTTCCCAGTCAGTCCCTCACCCCTCCCCCTTTCTAATTTCTGTCATTATATGTGAATTTTGTCTTTTCGTGAGCCTCATATAAATTGTCACTCAGCGTGTATATATCTTGTGTCTGGCCTTTCTAACTCAGCTTAATGCCTTTGGTATTAATCCATGTTTTCTTCTGTGTCAACAGCTCATTCCTTTTTATCACAAGGAGTGTTTCATGGTATGAATATAACAGTTTACTTACCTATTCTCCTACTTACCTAGGTCCATACGATTTCCGTCCTTTATGTGCCCATCTTTGCATGAAATGTTCCCTTGGTATTTCGAATTTTCTTGACGAGATCTCTAGTCTTTCCCATTCTATTGTTTTCTTCTATTTCTTTGCATTGATCACTGAGGAAGGCTTTCTTATCTCTCCTTGCTATTCTTTGGAACTCTGCATTCAGATGCTTATATCTTTCCTTTTCTCCTTTGCTTTTCACTTCTCTTCTTTTCACAGCTATTTGTAAGGCCTCCTCAGACAGACATTTTGCTTTTGCATTTCTTTTTCTTGGGGATGGTCTTGATCCCTGCTTCCTGTACAATGTCATAAACCTCCATCCATAGCTCTTCAGGCACTCTATCAGATCTAATCCCTTGAATCTATTTGTCACTTCCACTGTATAATCATAAGGGATTTGTTTTAGGTCATACCTGAATGGTCTAGTGGTTTTCCCTACTTTCTTCAATTTAAGTGTGAATTTGGCAATAAGGAGTTCATGATCTGAGCCACAGTCAGATCCTAGTCTTGCTTTTGTTGACTGTATAGAGTTTCTCCATCTTTGGCTGCAAAGAATATAATCAATCTGATTTCAGTGTTGACCATCTGGTGATGCCCACGTGTAGACTCTTCTCTTGTGTTGTGAGTCTAGTGAGTGTGAAATAGCGTCTCTTTGTGATTTTAATTTGCATTTCCATATTAACTAATGAGGGCGAGTTTCTTGTCATATGCTAATTGGATTTTTGGAGATAGAGTCTATTCAAGTGTTTTGAATTTTTGGGGGGTTGTTTGAGACTTCAGCATGTTTCTGGCCAGTTTGCAGCATTCTTGGTTACTTCCCAGAGACCAAAATGGCCTTGGCATGTGGCTTTTGAAGACTGATGTCTTGCCTATTCTGCATCTCCACGATTCATGAACTCAGAGTATAAAATTGAACTTGCATATGGACCACAATAAATCCCTGGGGTATAAAGGGTATTGTAGCATTGGGTGTAAAGTCTTTGTCAAGACTTTTGCTTCTGTCTGTTGGTTGGAGTTTCCTGGCTACAGTGCCCAGTGTCTGCAGGATACCAGATGGTCTCACCTGCTGTTCCTTCTCCCCAGTGTCCAACAAGCACCCGTTTGTGGACAGCAATCTTCTCTACCAGTTCAGAATGAACTTCCGGCGGAGGCGAAGGCTGATGGAGCTGCTCAGTGAGAAGTCCCCGTCCTCCCAGGAGGCACACGACAGCCCCTTCTGCCTGCGGAAGCAGGGCCATGACAACCGGAAGTGTGCCAGCTTCATGTCAGGTGTGTGCGTTCCGCTCTGATCACGTGTGTGCGTTCCGCTCTGATCATGTGTGTGTGTTCTGCTCTGATCACGTGTGTGTGTCTGTCGAGAAGTGACACAGTCACAAGTCACCTTTGTGAATTCTGCTCTCAAGAAACTTCTTATTTATAACTAAAAATCATATGTTTGTTTATTTTGTCCCCCCAAAAGACAACACGCACACACACCACCAAACTCTTCCCGGGTAATCAGCTTCAATGCTGTGAAAAGACCACTCAAGCCCTCACTCATACCTTATTTACTTTTCATTTACAAACAATTCTGGGTCTCTTGTATTTCAGGCAGATTCTTTACTGCCTGAGAAACAATCCTTACATATCATTAATTATCCAGTTTTCTAAGTCCAGCATTGAAAATCTATATAAGGATGAAAAAGAGTTTTGAGGGCATATACAACTAAAAGGAAACTGATTATCAATCCATCACACAGAACAAGTTAAAACTGTGGCAGGCAGACATAGGAGCTCAGAAAGCACAGTATCCTGGGGCATTATGTGTAAGGCCAGATAGTCTCATATTGACAGTTAACCTGGACAGAAATGATGACTGATGTTAACAACGATAACCCCATTTGAACAAACTAAACTGAACAAAATAACCTCATTCACTCAGAGAAGGCTAATGACCTGTCATTCTGTGTAAGAGGGTGGTGTGCTTACTGCGCTATCTTCCACTCCTCTGAAAACTTGACACTGACTCAGGAAGCTGGTTAGCCTAAGGCTTGGAGCCTAGGGCCTCAAGCTTCACCTGAAACCCAGAACAAAGGGAAACGTGTATTGGTTACAAATAGGAGGCGACAGTGAGAACACTTACAACTAGAAGTCCTGGGAACATTCTGCACCTGGCACGGAGCCAAGCTTGACTGCATCGATTTTCTCATTGGATCCTCACTGTCACTCTGCGAGGAAAGACTTTTCTTATCCCCACCTTACGGGTGAAGAAATGCAGTCACCGAGCAGTGGAGTGGCTTAGGCAGGCTCCCACAGCTAGGAGGTGGCGGGGGTGGGGAGCTGGGTCTGGCAGGAATTCTGTCCTAACCCAGTGCTCCTCTCCCGCCTTCCACATCCCAGCTTCCTCAGACACGGCTGGGAAGGGGCAGAGAAGGAAGCAAGGGCTGCGCCAGGAGAGGAAACGCTAGCTGAGGGTAGGGGCCTGAGCCTGTGCTTGGATGCCCTCCAGCTGTGTGCCCCTAAGGCGGCAGCCTCCTGCAAAGGAGCCGTCCACACCCTCCCTGTTCTTCTCTGAGTCCCAGAGACGTGAACAGGCGACGGTGATAAGGATACAGTAACCATGGTAACTGTGAAGGCCAGGGTGGCTTTGGGCTTCCCGGGGCCAGGCCCTGCGCCGAGCGCTCTCCGCGGTTCCTTTCCCTGGGTCCCACACCTTCCTCTCCTCCCCCTGAGGAGAGCCAGCCAGCTCCTCAGAGGGAAAAGCGAGGTCAGATCACTGAAGCACCTGCTTCAGTACTACACGCCTTCAAAGCCTGAGGTCATGCTCTGCGTTTTAATCTTCGGTGATGATTAATGGTTTACTGTTCAATCAGGAGGCACTTATTGTCCCCGAGTAGTTCATTAAGTGTCTTGCCGGCACTTAATTTACATCCTCTCAAGGATGCTTAGCATGAGCCCTGTGGTTCTTAAAATAGTATTTCATGTAGCTGAGTGCTTTCCCTACATAATCACGCCTGCACCGGTCCCCACTGGAGAGCATCATTCCCACTTTACAGTTGGGGAAACTGAGGCTTACAAAACCCAAGGGACTAGGCCCAGCTTGTGCTATTCATAGGTGGCGGAGCTGCTGCTCAGACCCTTTCTTTTCCGATGCCAAGGCCAGAGGGCTTGATTCTGGCAGCAGAGGCTGCCCCACGACCAGGCGGCCTGTTCTCCAGAACGGAGCTCACTGCTGCCCGTGGTCGTGCGCGTCCCCGGGGACTGGCCCACCGCCGTGGGTGACCGCGCGTGACCTCAGGAACCCTGTCCGTCACCGCGCGTGACCTCAGGAACCCTGTCCATCACCGCGCGTGACCTCAGGAACCCAGCCCATCACCATGCGTGTCCTCGAGAACTGAGCCCTCTGCTGTGCATGACCGCGCATGTCCCCAGGGACCCGGCCCACCACCGTGTATGACGGCACATGTCCCGGGGACCAAGCCCATGGCCATGACCACGTGTGTCCCAGGGACCCAGCCCACCCCTCGATTGGCCGCGCGTGTCCCTGGGGACCCAGCCCTTGGCCGTGACTGCTCATGTCCCGGGGACACAGCCCACCCCTCGAGTGACCGTGTGTGTCCCGGGGCCGGCCCACAGCCGTGACCGCGTGTCCTCGCCCGCAGTCAGCCCCAGCAAGGAGATCAAGATCGCATCGGCTGTGCGGAGGAGCAGCATGAGCAGCTGCGGCAGCAGCGGCTACTTCAGCAGCAGCCCCACGCTCTCCAACAGCCCCCCGGTGCTCTGCAACCCCAAGTCTGGTGAGTGGCGGTCGCAGCCCGTCTGCCCGAGGCTCTGGGGACGCGGGCGCACGCGGGCTTCGTTAAGCGGATTCCCTTATTAAGCAGAGGGGGACGAATGGGGAGATCTCCATACGTGGTGCGATTTGGGGGCGCCGCCTCTTGGATGGGGGCTTCCCGGCGGCGCTAGTAGTACAGAACCCCCCAGCCAGTGCAGGAGAGGTAAGGGAGACGAGCTCGCTCCCTGGGTGGGGACGATCCCGCCCCAGTGAGGTTGCCTGGAGAATCCCTCGGGCAGAGGGGCCCGGCGGCTGCAGTTCGGGGGTCGCAGACTTGGACACGACTGGGCACTGAGCTCTGGGCACGTAGGCAGGCGCGCCTGGGGGAAGGCAGGGAGGACGCAGGTTTGCAGACGGAGAACCGGGCTGCGGCGCGCGCCACGTGGAGGCTGCGGCTGAGCCCAGGTGGCTCTCTGGAGTCGGGGGCCTCGGAGAGGGCTCCCCTCTTGGGGGAGGTGGCCAGGCCGTTAGACCCCCATGCTGACCGGCCGGTGGATGTTGGCCACCCCTCGGAGAAGGGCACGGCCTGGGAAGTCTGCTCTCGTTGCAGACAGGGTTCCCAGGACCACTGCGAACCCCGGCCGTCTGAGGGCCTTCGCACCAGCAACCCCAGCTCCGGGAGCAGCCGCTGATTTCTGCTGGAGGGTCTGAGCGGCGCACAGCAGAGGAGGCGCCGCTGCCCGGATCCAACTGATGCTTGGATCTGCCAGGTCTCTGCACCCGCAAGGGAGAAGCGCGGAGCTCTGCAACCCACCTACCCCTGCAGAGGACTCTCTGTGCCTTACGGTTTCAAACTCTACTCTTCAACCTCCATAGACTGTATGTTCCAGGAAAACAACAACAACCCAATAACCTAGGCACACAGATGGGGAAAGGACTTGCACTCAGAACTTGCACCTCCTCAGCCCACAGGCGCCTGGACCCAAGGATACCACCGCCTTCCCAGGAGCGGACTGTGTCCGCTGGGGTCAGCGGGGCCTTGAGGACACGTCCCACCCGCTGGTGCAGTGCCCCGGCCCCGCATTCAGTGGGTCGCCTTCAGGGAGGAGGCTCTTTGTTCCTGCTGAGTCCTCACCAACAGGTGCTGCAGATCCGGTGATGAGAGGTCACGATCCATCCTTCAGTGGGCAGATCGTCTCTTAGGGAAAAAAATAGAAAGCTTTCATTAGAATAAGGACAAATAGATGTTGTTGAAAGGCTTTAAGAAAAACAGTCATCTAATGCTGTGCTCTAGGCAAGTAGGTATTTTTCTTGATCTAACTTTTTTTTCTGCCTTCTGTAGTGGAGGTCTAGCTGTCAGTATAAAGTTTTAACCTGCAAATAAATGAAAATGCTTGCTTCCACGCTGGCTGGGAGGTCTTCGTGCACCCATACATGACCAAGTTTTCCAGTTACTAGAGCACTGCTGATAAGGTGGTATGAGAAGAACCTTATCGTTAGAAATACCGTTTTGAAGTCCTGATGGAAACCGAACACCTCCAAGTTAAAGTCAAAAGAGTTCAGGAAAGTGTCAGTTGTGCTAAAGCCGTTGTACATGTTTCTGATTCCTTGGGCGAGTAGAAGGTTGCGTTGTTTGAGCTTTCTCCTTATCCCCTTGGCCCAAAGGGGGCATTTCACTGACGTGCAGACAGAAACGGAAGCTTGGGTCTCTAAGGACCAGAACTGTCAGGACTTCATTGTGGTTGGTGAATCCTACCTCTCCGTTCTGATGAGCTCCTCTTTCAACTCTTTAGTGGATTCCCAAGATGCAGGGAGCTCACCTGTGATTTTTTTTTCCCTCAAGTAGGTGAGCAGGCTTCACGGTAAGGCATTTAAAGTTAACCATTAGTTATCCATCAGCATATATTTTTAATACTATATGTAAATGCCCTAATCCAGATTAAGTGCTATAAAAAGTAATATAATCAGTATCATTGTGATGAGTAAATAAGTCCTCAAGGGCATGACAAAAGAAAGCTAGAAATGCCTCCCTAGGTTTCCAAGTTTCTGCACATTTTAACATAGGAAAGAGCGACAGTGTATTCAACGGTCAGCATTGTTGCCAAGTATTACAATGTAGTGTGACTCAGAGTCACCTGACACCTGTCAGAATGGCTGACATTAAAAAGAACTCACATGACAAATGTTGGTGAGCGTGTGGAGAAAGGGGGCCGTCATGCACGGTTGGTGGGAATGTCGACAGGTACAGCCACTGTGGGCAGCAGTGCGGTGATCCCTAAAGAAATCTTAGAGCCACCTGTGATCCCGCAGGCTCACTTCTGAGTGTTCATCTGTAGGAGAGGAGAAGGCTCATTTGAGATTCTATTTGTACCCCCATGTTTATCGCAGCATTGCTTATGATAGCCAAGGCATGGAAGCAACCTAAATGCCCATCAGGGATGCATGGATAAAGGAAGTGTGATATATCACACATACACCTGCATACACAGTGGACGAGAGTGAAGGAGACTCTGCTCTTTGCAACAAAGTGGGTGAACCTTGAGGTCTACATGCTAAGTGAGATGTCAGAGTGACACATACCACCTGATCTCACGTGTATGTGGAACCTAACAGAGACCTCATATGTACTGAGAGCAAGCTGGTGATGGTCAGAGGGGCCTGGTCAATGGGGGCGGGAAGGTCAAGTGGGCGAAAGGGGTCAAAGGGCACAAGTCTCCATTTCCCAGCACGTCCTGGGGAATGCAGTGTACTGCGTGGTGACTGCAGTTAGTAATATTGCATTGTATATTTGAACGTGGCTAAGAGAGTTCAGTTCAGTTCAGTTCAGTTCAGTCGCTCAGTCGTGTCCGACTCTCCGCGACCCCATGAATCACAGCACGCCAGGCCTCCCTGTCCATCACCAACTCCCGGAGTACACTCAAACTCATGTCCACAGAGTCGGTGATGCCATCCAGCCATCTCATTCTCCGTCGTCCCCTTCTCCTCCCGCCCCCAACCTTTCCCAGCATCAGAGTCTTTTCCAGTGAGTCAACTCGTCGCATGAGGTGGCCAAAGTATTGGAGTTTCAGCTTTAGCATCAGTCCCTCCAATGAACATCCAGGATTGATCTCCTTTAGAATGGACTGGTTGGATCTCCTTGCAGTATAAGGGACTCTCAAGAGTCTTCTCCAACACCACAGTTCAAGACCTCTTTTTTAGTATTTTTATCTATTTGGGTGCTGGGTCTCAGTTAGCATGTGGGACCCTTGGCAGCAGCAGGTGGGATCTGGTTCCTGACCAGGGATTGGACCTGGATCCCATGCTTTGGGAGCTGAGGGTCCCAGCCACTGAACCCCCAGGGAAGTCCCCAGGGTAGATCTGAAAAGCTCTCATTTCAAGAAGAAAAAACTTGCAGCTACATGAGGAGATGACCTTAAGTGGATCAGGTGATATTTCTTCTTACATACATCATTATGTTGTAACCCGAAACGGATCTAGTGTGTCCATTATATCTCAATAAAAGTAGACCTTGTCATAAGATATGGTGGCTATTGTCAGATATCCCAGTGCTATGTGATTCCGACATCCACCCCCATAAACCCCAGAAGGGATCTGAGGGCTGAGAGTGTGGCGGGCTTGCCTGACGGGGAGTGAAAAGCTGCAGTCCTCAACCATGGACCTCTCACCTCCTGAGCCTCTGCTGAGAGCTGCTGTTCTTGATCTCACCCTTCTCGCTCTAGGGGAGACCGTAAACCCATGTCCTCCTTCATGAGCTTTCTGAAAGCAGAAGCGAGCAGCCCCGTGACCCGTCAGGTCAGCAAGAAGCTCCCCACTGCCCTCAGCTGAGAAAGCGCGGGGCAGGGCCCCGCCCGACCGTCTGGGTCTCGCGCCTCTGCTCCTCCGCTGCCCCTCGGCCCGGGCCTGGCCTCCGGCCCCCAAAGGCCCCCTCAGAGGGAATGGAGGCTGCGCTTCCCCATGTTGAGCTCCCAGCCCCATCACTCCAGTTTCTCTGCGCTCAAGCTCGTGGTGTCTCTAACTGAGATCCAGACAGTCCCTGCCCCCTGCCCCATGGCTGCCCTGGGCTGCCGCGGCAGTCTCTGCTCTGGTTCCGCATGACCACCAGGTGGATGGGGTTCATCTTTGCTGGGTGTTTAGGCTGCAAGTCAGGAGGGGACCGCGGTCTCTGCCATCTGCTGGGCCCCCAGCAGTGATCTGATGGTCCAGGTGTCTTGGGGGGCCACACGCAGCCATGTTGAGGCTTCTGCACTCTTTCTTCTGAGGGTGGGCAGTGGCATCAACGCTGGAGTTTAAATCTTGGTTCCCTTTGACTCTGAGGCCTTGGACACAAGCTCCTCAACTTTTCTCAGCTTCTGTTTCCTCCCTAGTAGAAGAGGGACGAGGATGAAATGACCCATGAGTTCTTGTGATGATGAAACAGAGATAATATATAAAGTGCTGAGCAGAGAAACCAGCATGTGTTAAGGATGCAGAGAAGCTCCCCGGTGTTTGGGTTCAGGACCAAAGGCAGGGTATGCGCGCAGTCTGGGGCTTTAACAGAGGATGTCGAACCTCGACGCGGGGCTCTGAGGAGCTCTGGCGAACAGGATGTGTACAGTATGATGGGGGGGGGGGGCGGTGGCATTAGCTCTGGACACACGGCTCGGAGTCTGCCAGAGCCGGAATTGCTCTTACTTTCGACCTGTTGAATGCCTTGTTGTTGTTATTTAGTCACTAAGTCGTGTCCGACTCCTTTGCGACCCCATGGACTGTAGCCCACCTGCCTCCTCCGTCCATGGACTTTTCCAGGCAAGAATAGCCATTTCCTTGTACAGGGGATCTTCCTGACCCAGGGATTGAACCTGAGTCTCCTGTATTGTAGGAGGATTCTGCCCATCTGGGAAGCGTTGAGGCATTCAGATGCCTCAGTTCAGTTCAGTCGCTCAGTCGTGTCCGACTCTTTGCGACCTCATGAATCACAGCACACCAGGCCTCCCTGTCCATCACCAACCCCCAGAGTTCACTCAAACTCATGTCCACATCGAGTTGGTGATGCCATCCAGCCATCTCATCCTCTGTCGTCCCCTTCTCCTCCCTTTCCCTTCTCCAGGGGATCTTCCCAACCCAGGGATTGAACCCAGGTTTCCCACATTGCAGGCAGATTCTTTACCAGCTGAGCCACAAGGGAAGCCAGTTGAATGCCTATCTGGCCTTGAAAGAAAGAGATTCAGTAACTCCCTTGGCACTCTTGTTTCCCCTCCCCCTGCTCCATCTCTGCTTTCTGCAAGTTAGGTTTAGGGTTGTTTTCATTTGCTAATATTTTCTGCCTCTGTTTGGCTAGAGTTGTAAACTGGGAGGCAGGGATCTTTGCCACTTTGGGTCACTGATGTCGCAGATTGAGGCATTCAGGAAGTTTCTGCTGAAAGACTGAACAGAGAACTAAGAGGGTTTGTGCCTTGACCCTGCGTCTGTCTTACAGTGTTGAAGAGGCCCGTCACTTCTGAGGAACTCTTGACTCCCGGGGCTCCGTATGCGAGGAAGACTTTCACGGTAGGCTCACCCTTTGGATTTTCTCCCGCACTGCTCCTCTGTCTGGAGCGTGTCAGCATGGCGGCCTGTCCATGTTGAGTTTAGGGATGGACTTGGAAAGGTTCTCCCGGTTCCCCTTTGGTTTTGAGCATCATTATGACAGTGTGACTTTCTTGACCTTTTGGCAATAAAATGCATTAGGACTTGACACAATTTGTTATTATTAATCCAGCATTTCAAATTCCTTTTGATGTTTCCCTAAAAATATTCATTATGTACCTATTCAGTATAGAGACAGATTTAAAGGCAGGTGGTAGAACAAATAATGCCAACAACCCCTTTCTAAACCCTAACCTTAAGCCTAATTTTGGCATTATAGTTAATTATGAAAAGTATTTAAAACATGTTGTTTAGTTGCTAAGTCATGTCCGACTCTTTGTGACCCCATGGACTGTAGCCTGCCAGGCTCCTCTGTCCATGGGATTTCCAGGCAAGAACACCTGGAGTGGGTTGCCATTTCCTTTTCCAGGGGATCTTCCCAACCCAGGGATTGAACTTGCATCCCCTGCACTGCAGGCAGATTCTTTGCCACTGAGCTACCAAGAAAGCCCTATTGTAGATGTGAGGGAGTCTTAAGTTAGAGGAAGAAGGTTGTTCTGTGATGATCAATGATGCTTTTGACAACATTTTAGTGCCCTGAGTTACAGAAGGACCCCGTTTGGGTGTCCTGCATACCTGGGACCACCTGCCCTCTTTTGAGGGTCTTCAGCCCGCCTTCTTCTTCTAAGACCCCCTGGTTTTCTTCAAACAGAACCCAAGTACTCCGTCTCTCATTTGTTTGTTTTTTTAAGAATTTTGAAACGTGAACCATAGTTAGAGTCTTCACTGAATTTGTTCCAGTGTTGCTTCTGTTGTATGTTTTAGTTTTTCAGCTGTGAGTCATGTGGGGTCTTAGCTTCCCAACCAGGGGTCGGGTCCACAGACCCCCATTGGAAGGCGGGGTCTTAGCCTCTGGATCCCCAGGGATCGGGCCCACATCCCCCCACTGGAAGGTGGGGTCTTAGCCTCTGGACCTCCAGAGATTGAACCCACAGCCCCCCATTGGAAGGTGGGGTCCTAGCCTCTGGACCCCCAGGGATCAGGCCCACAGCCCCCATTGGGAGGTGGGGTCTTAGCCTCTGGACCCCAGGGATTGGACCCACAGCCCCTCCATTGGGAGGTGAGGTCTTAGCCTCTGGACCCCCAGGGATCAGGCTCACAGCCCCTCATTGGGAGGTGGGCTCTTAGCCTCTGGACCCCCAGGGATGGGGCCCACAGCCCCCATTGGGAGGTGGGGTCTTAGCCACTGGACCCCCAGGGATCGGGCCCACAGGCCCCATTGGGAGGTGGTGTCTTAGACTCTGGACCTGCAGGGATCGGGCCCACAGCCCCCATTGGGAGGTGGGGTCTTAGCCTCTGGACCCGCAGGGATCGGGCCCACAGCCCCCATTGGGAGGTGGGGTCTTAACCTCTGGATCCCCAGGGATCAGGCCCACAGCCCCCATTGGGAGGTGGGGTCTTAGCCTCTGGACCCGCAGGGATCGGGCTCACAGCCCCCATTGGGAGGTGGGGTCTTAACCTCTGGATCCCCAGGGATCAGGCCCACAGCCCCCATTGGGAGGTGGGGTCTTAGCCTCTGGACCCCCAGGGATCGGGCCCACAGCCCCCATTGGGAGGTGGGGTCGTAGCCTCTGAACCCCCAGGGATCAGGCCCACAGCCCCCATTGGGAGGTGGGGTCTTAGCCTCTGGACCCCCAGGGATCGGGCCCACAGCCCCCATTGGGAGGTGGGGTCGTAGCCTCTGAACCCCCAGGGACGCCCTGAGCTCCCTGCTTGACCTCACCTCCGCCATGTCCGCCCACCTGCCTCTCTCTCTCTCGTCTCCTCGCATCTTCATCAGTGGCTTCTTTCAGACACTTCTTCTCATCCTTTCTTTAGTCTTCTAATGTTTGTTTTAATACATCAAGCGGGGGGAAAGCTTTCCACACCATCTGTGCTGCAAACATTTGTCAAGGACTGGAGCACATTCTGAGCACCAAGGAATTAAAGCTGGTTGGGTCCATTCATAGCCAATCAATATGAAAAAAGGGCTGGTAACACTTCCATATCAGAGGAAAAGGTAAACTGTACATTTGGAAGTGGAATCCTGTATGAAGAACTAACAGTGCCAAACCCTAAAGCCAACAAAGTACCTGATAAAGGACTCAGGTCTGCCCTGCTGGTCCAGTGGCTAAGGATCCACCTTCCAGTGCTGGGGATACGGGTTTGATCCCTGGTCTGCGAAGATGCCACATGCCATGCGGCAACTAAGCCTGTCCACCACAGTTGCTGAATCCCGAGCACGCTGGGGCCCATGCTCCACAACATAAGAAGCCACTGAAATGAGAAGCCCGCGCTCTGCAACTGGAGAGCAGCCCCTGCACGCAGCAGCTAGCACAGCCCAAAATACACAAGTCAAAAAAGAACTCAGGCAAGGAGAAACAGCTTATGAGTACTAAACCTGCCCTGAAAGTCTTCAAGATTGGTCAGAAAAATGTCATTTGTTTCTCTGCTTTTCCTCCATCTCTGGCATTCAAGAGACAGTGGAGTGTATTTTTTAGGTATATTTCTCTTTGGTTTTAAATATCAATGCCAGCATTGCTAGTAATTGATTGTGAACGGCCGTCGTCTGTATTTTGGCTGGGGTATGTGCTGGAGACGTGTCTGGGAGCTGCCCAGCAAATGTAACTGCCGATTCTAATTACAATTCTGTCGGGAAAAAGCACTCTGCAGTTTCAAACAACTTTTGGACCAGAGTTGACTTGAGAGTTAAGAACTTTGAGTCCTTTTTCACTGTCTTTTCTCGGTACATTAAATTGTGTTTCAAGAAAGCCAAGACTTCGTGTTTCTCCTCCTCAGTAATTGAAATGATTGGTTTAGAGTTCAGTGAGGTAGCAAGATCATGAGGAAAGTATCCTTTGGAAGCAGGAGAAGGGAAATTGGACCCTGAGGGAAATTTCAACCGTGTTTTTCTGATCATCTAAACTTTCCATTAGAGTCTGATGGTAAACTGCGACCCAGCCTAAGAAAGAAGCCATCTGCCGATTGTTTATGGAGCAGTGAGTTCACAGAAGCACCTTCTTTCCGCCTGACAGGTGTTTCTGGGCCACAGCTTCTGCATGAACTGAGCCTGTGTTTGCGATGGAAGCAGGCAGTCCTGTCCCCGACGGCACGGAGAAAGCCTGAGGAGGCTGCCTCGCGCAGGCCTCGCTCTCGGGCCTTCTCTCCTGGAGGCTGGGCACCAGGGCCGTCTGCGGGTTGCTGACTGTGGTTTTCCGCCCTAGATCGTCGGGGACGCCGTCGGCTGGGGCTTCGTGGTGCGCGGGAGCAAGCCGTGCCACATCCAGGCCGTGGACCCCAGCGGCCCGGCGGCGGCGGCAGGGATGAAGGTACCGATGCGCCCGCGCCGCGGCCGTCCTGCCTCCCCCGCGCGCGCCTGCCCTGTCCTTTCCTGTGCCCTTGCTGAGTGCGGTGGAGTTGAAGCCAAGAGCTTTGAAGTGAGGTCGGAACTAAGAGGGCGAGTCTTCCTGTCCCTCAGACTCTACCTCTTTGTTTTCTCAATCTCCCTCCGTTTTTTGTTTGTTTTTTACATTTCTCTCCTTCAGTTCAGTTCAGTCGCTCAGTCGTGTCCGACTGTCCGCGACCCCATGAATCACAGCACGCCAGGCCTCCCTGTCCATCACCAGCTCCCGGGGTTCACTCAAACTCATGTCCATCCAGTCGGTGATGCCATCCAGCCATCTCATTCTCTGTCGTCCCCTTCTCCTCCTGCCCCCAACCTTTCGCATCATCAGTCTTTTTCAGTGAGTCAACTCTTCACATGAGGTGGCCAGAGTATTGGAGTTTCAGCTTCAGCATCAGTCCTTCCAATGAACACCCAGGATTGATCTCCTTTAGGATGGACTGGTTGGACCTCCTTGCAGTCCAAGGGACTCTCAAGAGTCTTCTCCAACACCACAGTTCAAAAGCATCAATTCTTTGGCGCTCAGCTTTCTTCACAGTCCAACTCTCACATTCATACATGACCACTGGAAAAACCATAGCCTTGACTAGATGGACCTTTGTTGGCAAAGTAACGTCTCTGCTTTTTAATATGCTGTCTTAACCAATACTTAATTTGAAAAAAGAAAGTTTCCTTTTGTTTAAGTCTTCTTTTTTTTGAGTGACAGAAACATTTTTATTTTAATTTTTTAAATTTATTTATTATAATTGGAGGCTAATTACTTTCCAGTATTACAGTGGTTTTTACCATACATTGACACGAATCAGCCATGGGTGTACATGTGTTCCCCATCCTGAACCCCCCTCCCACCTCCCTCCCCATCCCATCCCTCAGGGTCATCCCCGTGCACCAGCCCTGAGCACCCTGTCTCATGCATGGAACGTGGACTGGCGATTCATTTCACATATGATAATATACATGTTTCAATGCCATTCTCCCAAATCATCCCACCCTCACCCTCTCCCACAGAGTCCAAAAGATTGTTCTATACACCTGTGTCTCCTTTGCTGTCTCATATACAGGGTTATCGTTACCATCTTTCTAAATTCCATATATATGCGTTAGTATACTGTATTGGTGTTTTTCTTTCTGGCTTATTTCACTCTGTATGAGAGGCTTCAGTTTCATCCACCTCATTAGAACTGATTCAAATGTATTCTTTTTAATTGCTGAGTAATGTTGGACTGTGAAGAAAGCTGATCGCCAAAGAATTGATGCTTTTGAACTGTGGTGCTGGAGAAGACTCTTGAGAGTCCCTTGGACTGCAAGGAGATCCAACCAGTCCATTCTAAGGGAGATCAGTCCTGGGTGTTCACTGGAAGGACTGATGCTAAAGCTGAAACTCCAATACTTTGGCCACCTCATGCGAAGAGTTGACTCACTGGAAAAGACTCTGATGCTGGGAGGGATTGGGGGCAGGAGGAGAAGGGGACGACAGAGAATGAGAAGGCCGGATGGCATCACTGACTCAATGAACATGAGTTTGAGTAAACTCCGGGAGTTAGTGATGAACAGGGAGGCCTGGTGTGCTGTGATTCATGGGGTCGCAAAGAGTCAGACACGACTGAGCGACTGAACTGAACTGAACTGAATATTCCATTGTGTATATGTGTATACCACAGCTTTCTAATCCATTCGTCTGCCAGTGGACATCTAGGTTGCTTCCATGTCCTGGCTATTGTCAACAGTGCTGCGATGAACATTGGTTCTTCATTGCGATGAACAATTCTGGTTTCCTTGGTGTGTATGCCCAGCAGTGGGATTGCTGGGTTGTATGGCAGTTCTATTTCTAGTTTTTTAAGGAATCTTCACCCTGTTCTCCATAGTGAGTAGTTCTAGTTTCCATTCCCACCAGCAGTGTAAGAGAGTTCCCTTTTCTCCACACCCTCTCCAGCATTTATTGTTTGTAGACTTTTGGATAGCAGCCATTCTGACTGGCGTGGAATGGTACCTCATTGTGGTTTTGATTGGCATTTCTCTGATAATGAGCGATGTTGAGTATCTTTTCATGTGTTTGTTAGCCATCTGTATGTCTTCTTTGGAGAAATGTCTGTTTAGTTCTTTGGCCCATTTTTTGATTGGGTTGTTTATTTTTCTGGAATTGGGCTGCAGGAGCTGCTTGTATATTTTTTGCTGAAGTCTTGTATGAGACCTCCACTGCCTCTGTTCTACACAGAGTACATACTTGTGTTTATGCAGCCAACAGCACGTTAAGACCACAAGAAACAGCAAATAGTGAGAAAAAGAGAAGAAAAGTCATGGAGTTTGGAAGAGGAGTTGAGTGTTTTTTTTTTTACCAGCTCTTTGAATAAGTTTCATAACATCTCATTGCCCGTTTCCTCCTCTCTGAAATGATCATCGTATTTCATTCTGCTGCTTTATGGATTAGGTATGTTGAAACACTTGAAAAAGTGCAAAGAAGTACACACACATCAGACAATTGAGTGAATTCTGTAAGGTTTTTTGAAAATAATTTTTTCCTATTTTTTGTATTAAAGTAATGAATATAAAGTTAAGAAATTTTGGAAAATACAAGCAAGAAAAAAAATTATAACTGCCTATCATCTTTACTAACTGATAGATATTTACATTTTTAAGCAGCACTTTGGAAGTATAATTGGCATAAAGTGTATAGCTATTAACATCTTTATTTATATTCTTCCAGATTTCGTAAATGTATATGTACATTTATATACATTCTTTTTATTTATAAAGAAATATGGTATAAGAGGATATTGAGATCATTGGTTTTCTGCTTCAAAACACCTTTATCTTGCAGTTTTGTCCTGTTTCACAGAGGACATTTATCTCTTGCTTATCTGGGATCACGGGCGGATGCAGAAGACGTGAAAGCCACAGGTTATGGCTTTATGTCTTCAACACTTTCATCCATGCCCATCAGTCCCCCTTCTAGAGCAGGAGACCAGTGGAGCTACAGGCGTGCTTTGGGTCTGCACTGCCCTGATTCCCAGCATTTACCCACTTGGACTCACCTTCTGGACAAGAGAGGTGGGCTGCCTAGACCACACAGGTGAGCCCAGAGCAGGGATTATGGCCCATCTGGGTGATTGATGCCGGGTTGGGGACTGACTGCCCCTTGATTTGAGCACCTCCTTCATACAGGCGTCTCTCTGGTGACTCAGAAGGTAAAGAATCTGCCTGCAGTGCAGGAGACCTGGGTTCGATCGCTGGGATGGGAAGATCCCCTGGAGAAGGGCATGGCAACCCACTCCAGTGTTCTTGCCTGGGAAACCCTATGGATGGAGGAGCCTGATGGGCTACAGTCCATGGGGTCCCAAAGAGTTGGACACGACTGAGCAACTGAGCACAAGCAGTTTCCTTTCACAGGCTTGTGCCCTGGGCACGTTCCATGTGCCTTGTTGGCCGAGTCCGTCTGTATGCAGTGGGCACGGTACCAAGGAACCCAGAGCAGGAGAGTTGGCAGGGAGCATCCGTCTCTGTGCTGAGGCTGAAGTTTTTCATTTTATAATGGGACTCTTGGCTGTGGGAAGAGTTTCATATTTTGTTTCCACAGTAAAGTACCTCCGTATAAATTATTTTTGGCAGAGTGCTTCGCTTCTGAGCCCACACTCACTTGCATGGAGCTTTGACTCAAAGCACATGTCTTTTGGGGAAAGCAATGAATTTATGTTGCAGCTAAAGACCTTGGTTTGCTTAGCCAGGTGTATTTCATTAATTTTAGTTCATCATTATCGATTAATATGCATAACTGTTCTAGATGTTGTTAGTTGATAATTAACTCCTTGATATATCTACACTGGTTGATGGGTAACCTGGGATATTTTTGTCAGTTTTAGAAGCCAACACTCATGGTGTATAGTCTTAGTTTCTCAGGGGGGTGTACAATGGTTTTTGTATTTTGTAGGGCAGTACAGAATTCACCTGACCTACATTTCCAGACTTGGGTTATTCAGCTCTCTTGTCCAGCACAGTGGAGAACTGACTCATTTGAAAAGACCCTGATGCTGGGAAAGATTGAAGGCAGGAGGAGAAGGGGACGACAGAGGATGAGATGGTTAGATGGCATAACTGACTCAATGGACATGGGTTTGGGTGGACTCTGGGAGTTGGTGATGGACAGGGAGGCCTGGCGTGCTGCAGCCCATGGGGTCATAAAGAGTCGGACATGACTGAGCAACTGAACTGAACTAAACTGAGTCCAGCAAAATATCCTGTCCTGAGGTTCTGTGATCAAAACAGTTTTCAACTGCTCCACACTTTATTCCTTCTCGGAAATTTACAGAAAAGCACAATAGCATACTAAAAATGCTGGGAAATTGAGCCAAAGAAAAAAAAGTCTGTTTAAATTATCTAACACAACATGTATCATTTAATAGAAGCTCTGAAATGGAATCTTAAGACTAAGATTAAAAAAAAAAGACTAAGAATATAGCCTTGTTTTAAAAAACTGCTTTTGATCAAACTCTGTATTGGAGTGAATATATTGAGATGTACTTTTGAGTTGTGCTGTTGACTAAATGAAAATGACAGCGTGTAAGAAGTCAGAAAGAGAAAAACAGACATCATATATTAATGCATTTATATGGAATCTAGAAAAACGGTACAGATGAACCTATTTGCAGGGCAGGAATAGAAACACAGATGTAGAGAATGGACCTGTGGACACAGAGGAGTGAGGGGCTGGGGAGGTTGAGGGTGGGACGGTTTGGGAGAGTAGCAATGACGTACATACACCAGTGAAAGTGACATATACATTGGTGACATATACAGTAGTGACATATGCACCGGTGACATATACACTGGTGACATATACGGTAGTAACATATACACTGGTGACATATACGCCGGTGACATATACATCAGTGACATATACAGTAGTGACATATACACCAATGACATATACAGTAGTGACATATACACTGGTGACATATACGCCAGTGACATATACATCAGTGACATATACAGTAGTGACATATACACTGGTGACATATACAGTAGTAACATATACACTGGTGACATATACACCGGTGACATATACAGTAGTGACATATACACCAGTGACATATACAGTAGTGACATATACACTGGTGACATATATAGTAGTGACATATACGCCGGTGACATATATACACTAGTGAAAGTTAAAGTCACCCAGTCGTATCCAACTCTTTGCAACCCCATGGACTATGCAGTCCATGGAATTTTCCAGGCCAGAATACTGGAGTGGGTTGCCATTCCCTTCTCCAGGGGATCTTCCTAACCCAGGGATAGAACCCAGGTCTCCTGAATTGCAGGTGGGTTCTTTACCAGCTGAGCCACCAGGGAAGCTACGATGTGTAAAATAACAGCTAGTGGAGGGGGCTCAGCTCGGTGCTCTGTGATGACTGGAGGGGTGGGAGGTCCAAGAGGAGGGGGATGTGTGTGTGTGTACAGTCGATTCATGTTGTACAGCAGAAATAAACACAACATTGTAAACCAGTTACACTCCAATTTAAAAAAATATTTTTAATGAAAATGAGGGAATACCATGCTCTTCCATATAATTTACTTGTGTGTATTTATTTGCTTAGTCTGTTTCTTTGTTACAGAAAATGATGAATAGATCATTTCCTGTTTTTGCCATATGCATTTGTTATAAAATTAGTTCTATGAAAAGCCCTTGTGTAACCCAGTCCTGGAGGCTTGTTCCCACTGACCTGTCACGTCACCACCGCTCTTGACTTCAGGGCCGTGTGTGGGGGTGTGCAGCCTCCATCTGTGTAGGCGGCAGCGCTGACCCTACGAGAGCCTATCCTGGGGAAGGAGCCAGTGACCTGGGCAGTGACCTACCCGCTTGGTCTGGGTAGTAAAAGTTGCTCCAAACTCTGGCCAGAGCCGTTAGCCCTGCCGACCAGCACGAGCTAACCTAACACAGTGCAAAGCACCCACCTTTGCGTCCCGCGCCACTTTCTCCCGGGAGACCCGGCTCGCCCCTGAGGTCAGAGCCTGCGTTCTCCTGCTTTCCAGTGTAGACGGCGCTTTGCGTCTGGCCCTCTGTGACCTTCCCGTCCAGCAGAATTTTCCTACTTTTACGTGGCTGCTTAATTTCACTTCTTTCCTTGCCAAAACAGAAACCCGTGTATGTTTGTCATTTCTCGCTTTTAGTTTACCTTGGGGCTTGGAAACTTTTCAGCGGTGGGGGACCTCTGTGTGGACAGGACAGGCCCATACTGGGGAGCCTGGGTGCTGTGTTCCCCTCTTAATGCTTCTTGATCTTTCTGGACCCAGAGAGGAGCTCTTTGCCTGCTTAAAGGGAACCTTTAGTCCATGACGGTTTCCCGGGAAGCTCGGTGGTAAAGAATCTCCCTGCCAGTGCAGGAGATGGGGGTTCAGTGCCCAGGTTGGGAAGATCCACTGGAGGAGGGCATGACAGCCCACTGCAGTATTCCTGCCTGGAGAATCCCATGGACAGAAGAGCATGGTGGGCTACAGTCCACAGGGTCTCAGAGCCAGACATGGCCGAGCGACTGGGCAAACACGCGTGCTTAATCCATGGTGAGGTGAAACTGTCATGCCTGGGTTAGAGTTTCCTTCTCTGGAGGCTCTGGAAGAGCTCCAGAGGACATGCCTCCTTAGGGAGAGTGGAGAGGATCACCCGCCTTCTCTGGATGGGCTTGGCGGGGTCTGTGACCTGCCCCCAGGCCCGGGGCCGCAGCACCGCTGACCCTGCAGCTGGGGGCGGCTCAGGCAGCTGAGCTGCAGCGGGGACGTTGCGGAGATGCAGGCCAGGGAAGCTTCCAGCTGTAAATGAAACTGACTCTTCAGTGTTTCAGTCAAAAGACTTTGACATCGTCTCCCGCTTGTTTGGAAGTTTGCTTCCCCCCGCCTGTCTTTGTTCTTCTCTTCCAACCACCTCCTCCTCACACAGCCTCGCATGCTTGTCCCGAGACACCGAAAAGGAAAAGGTGTCCCCAGAGGCGCCAAATAGAACCTGATTTTCGGTTTTGTTTGAATCAGGACCCATGTAACAAAGAGGGCGACCTGATAAAGTTTTTATACTTATTTCATACTTCTTTCCTCCCTTTCCAGCCTAGAGAATAATGGTGATAGTACCATCGGAATTCTCACTTGATCCACCATCTTTGAATCAAAGTTACTTAATAATTTTATTGTTGTTACTTTGGTGGCCCTTTCTTTAACATTTATTTACTCGTCTTGCCGAGTCAGGTCACACTTGCCACACTCGGCCTCTAGGTGTGGTGTGCAGACCTCGTTGCCCTGCAGCACGTGGGAGCATAGTTCCCCGACCAGGGATTGAACCGAATCCCCTGCCTGGGAAGGTGGCTTCTTACCCAGTGGAGTGAAAGTGTTAGTCGCTCAGTCCTCTCTGACTCTGTGTGACCCCCGGACTGTGGCCCGCCAGGCTCCTCTGTCCCTGGGATTCTCCAGGCAAGAATGCTGGAGTGGGTTGCCATTCTCCAGGGGATCTTCCTGACCCAGGGGTCAAACCCGGGTCTCCTGCATTGCAGGTGGATTCTTTACCACTGAGCCACCTGGGAAGTTTGGCTTCCCCTTACTTGAGAATGAATGCCAGTCGCCTTCTACGACCCTCAGAGTCCATTATCTGGGCTCTTCTGGTCATAACATTATCTCCAGCCTGTTTTGCTTGCAGCTCCATTGGCCTCAGGCTGAGTGACTGCTTCCATGGTTGTCATTCAAGTTTCAGGTTCAATGTCAACTTTTCAGAGAAGCCTTCTTTAAACAGCTTGTCTTCCTCCAGTTACTCTTTATCGCATTACCCTGTCTTATCTTTACAAGATGTAACACTCATCAGAATTGGATGATAGTACTCAATAGTTTATCATTTGTCTCCAGTAGAAACTTCTCTGCCTTTAACTACTATATTCCCAATCCTTTCGTAAATGCTAGAAGCACATGTGTGCTTGACCCAGTGAGTTGGTGCTTCTGGAGAAAGACTATGGAGCTGACTCATTGAACACCTGCATTGTGTTCCCACACCTGTCATACCCAGCACCTCTTTTATTGTTCTTACATGTCTTGAGAGGGGAGTGGGAAATGTCCTCCCCCCCTTGCCAATGAGGAAACTGAGGCCCACCCTAGTCCCTTCCTCAAGGTCACCAAGCTGGTGAATGCCACAGCTAGCTTCAAATCCGGTCTCTTTGCCTTAAACTCCTAATAATGCTTCCTATTGCATTATTAAAAAAAACACAAACCCATGGGGCAGAGCTCAGTAGATGATATGTGTGTGTTAGTCACTCAGTTGTGTCCGACTCTTTGCAACCCCATGGACTGTCGCCCGCCAGGCTCCTCTGTCCTTGGAATTTTCCGGGCACGATCACTCGAGTGGGTTGCCATGCCCTCCTCCAGGGGATCTTCCAGACCCAGGGATCAAACCCAGGTCCCCTGCATTGCAGGCAGCTTCTTTACCATCTGAGCCACCCAGGAAGTGGGAGATGATATCATCCAATAAGACCTCAACCCCCTTGTGGGCTGCTCAGTGGTGCGTAACCCGTCCTGTGTGGAGAATTTGTGTTCAGTTCAAGATGAGTCATTGAGGTGGTCACATGTCCACCTGCCTTTGCTTGGAGAAGGTCGAATAAATAATTCTTATTCTTGGCACCAGCCCCTCACCTAGGTCAGGACTAGATCTTGTGGGGTCATCCAAGTGAAAGATGTAAAAAAAAAAAAGCACATCTGCTAGTTTAATCAAACACTTATCTGAGCAGACCATTCAGCCTTCAGACTATGAAGGAATTTGAGCCATATTTACAAATAAGAAACAAAAGATATCCTTGCTCTTTTCTGGAAAGTTTTTTTTTTTTTTCCTGGTGGGAATAATTAAATCCTGTGAGAAATGGTATTCAGGTTTTCTTGCAGCCTCGTGCCAGCTCTCAAAGGGATTGCAAGACTGCTGGCTTCCCCTCCTGTTTCCTGCTGTTGTGACCTGATGGGTGTGGATGCGTGGGGCCTCTGTTTACTGTGTGTTTCTATGGAGACTGAACGTCTGCGTCACAGACAGGAATAGCGGTCATCGTGTACCTTTTTTCCTCCTCTCATTTCTCATATGAAGAAAAGTGTCAAATCCTGCTTTCTTGGTCTTTCCTCCCACGGCCACAAAGTCCGTATATCCCATGGAAGTTTCCTCCTAACCAAGAGAGGTCACGTTGGCCTCCCAAAGGCCGTCCAGGCACTGGAGTAGCAGATGGTGGGGTGACGGTCAACACGTGTGGAGAACGCTGTGCACCCTGAGGTTTCAGGGCAGCTCCTCCCCAGCTGAGTTCAGCAAGGCCGCCCGTGCGGACGCGCTGGGCCGTGCTCTCCTCCCGGGACGTGTCTGCTCTCAGCTGACAGGGGACTGAAGGGCCAGTGCTTTGCTCACCCGGGCCTGGTGGGCGGGAGAGTCTGCGGCTCTGGCTGTGGGGAGCCTGCTCCTCAGGGCCTCAGCTCCGACCTCCTTTCTGCTCCCTGCCCGCCCTGCCCACCCTGGAGAAGACAGGGCAGCTCTGCAGTTCTGTGTTCCGTTCGTCTTTCTTGACCACCTGCCGTCATGTCATGCCTCCTTGGGATTTATGGTCTGGGGATGGACAGAGACCATCCCCCCAGAACTCCACCCCGGAGTGTATAAACAGAGGTGTGAGGACAAACAGAGGACCAGTCTTCTCCTCAGTGTGGGCCAGCGGGGCACGACAAGGCACATGTCCCCAGGGGAGGATGCTTGAGCTGAGACCTAAGGGATAGATAGAAACTGGGACTCCGTGGAGGTCCAGCTGTTAAGACAGCTTCCAATGAAGGGGCACAGGTTCGATCCTTGCTTGGGGCACTAAGAGCCCACATGCCCTGTGGCACGGCCAGAAAACCACACACACACTCAGAATGTGTAGAAATCAGGTAGACCTAAGTACACCTGTGCGTGTGTACACGCGCATGCACACGCTCACGCCCAGGGCTGCAGTGTGTTGACATGTGCAGGCGTGTGTACACAGACACACACGGAGCGCTTATTCCATAAAGAAGAAACTCAGGGTGGAACTGTTGCCGGGGGCAAGAACGGGGGGAGGACAGTTTGGGAGTTTGGGGTGGACGTGTACACGCTGCTGTATTTCACATGGACAACCAACAGGACCTACTCTACGTGCAGGGAACCCTGCTCAGTGTCACGGGGCAGCCGGGACGGGAGCAGAGTTTGTGGGAGAGGGATACGTGGATGTGCATGGCTGAGGCCCTGTGCTGTCCGCCTGAAACTGTCCCAGCATTGTTAATAGCTATACTCCAGTGTGAAACAAGAAGTGAGCGAAGAATGGGACAGGGTTCCTTGGAAGGAAAGGGTGACAGCTAAGACTTGACTGCACTGCGAAGGGCGTTTTGGAAGGAAGGGTGGCAGCGAGTTGGAGCAGCGTCTCTCGGCCTGTTTCTATTATCTTGCTTTAAGGAGCATTTTACAGACATTTCCCCATAGTCATCTCTCTCCCTAAGATGTGGATGCCACAGAGAGCTGTAGGCCTGCTTACGGACTGTCTGCGTGCACGGATATGTATGCATGCGCCTCATACACAGAGGAAGCTTGGTTTTATACTCCAGAAGATAGTCTTTTCCCCTTTGGGAACTGGGTCACCCCCAGTGAAAATGCGTGAGCTGGAGGGGGGAAGGTTAAGAGACTTACAAAGCTGGATTTTGAATTGAGTCATAGCTTTCGTGTGCCAGAGGGCACAGCCTGTGAGTACAGGGTTCGGCGCGCGGCCGAACGTGCGCAGCTGCGTGGCTGCCGCCCGCGCGGAGCGCTCCCGCCCGGGCGCCGCCGGGGCCTCTCCAGCCCGCCGCCTCCGGAGACGAAGCAGGCGACCAGCGTCGGGCGGGCTCCAGGACTGCCGCGGCCTCTGCTCTCCTGACAGGCCCGTGCGGAGCTCCTCAGGGTCGGGCAGAGGCGGCTACCTGCCCGCGGCCCCCGAGGGCCGGGCCGGGGCTCTCTCCAGTCCCGGGTCCCCCCGCTTCCCTAAGCTCGTCTGGAAACCCACGTGAGCGCGTGCTAAGGCGCCCAGCCCTGTCCGACTCTGGACGCCATGGGCTGCAGCTGCCAGGCCCCCCTGCCCACGGGGTTCTCCAGCGAGGACACTGCGGGGGGCCAGGGACGCTGCAGGGTGCAGGGGGTCGCCGCGCCCTCCTCCAGGGCGTCTCCCTTCTCCTCCGTCAGCAGGCAGCTCCTTCACCTGGGAAGCCCCCAGAAGGGCTCACTCTGCTGTGTCCTGAGACTGCAAGGTCCTTTCTGAACCCACATACCCGGCGAGCCTCTCCCAGCCTTTCAGAAGCCTCCCAGAAACTGAGACACGTACACACCGTGTGTAAATAGATAGCTACGGAAAGCCTCCTTACAGCGCAGGGAGCTCAGTGCTCCGTGGCGACTAAACGGAAGGACATCTGAAAACGGGGGTGCACGCAGGCTCAGGGGGACGGGATGTCTGTGCACCTGTGGCTGATCCATGTTAATGTGCGGGAGAAACCTACCTGGTATTGTAATTATCCTTCAATTAAAAGTAAACAAATTTTTAAAAAGGGGATATGTGTATACCTATGACTGACTCACTTTCCTGTACAGCAAGAATCTAATATAACATCATAAAACAACTATACTCCAATAGAAATTAATTTTTAAAAAATCCCCGAAAAGATTCCCAGAACTCATGTCTGACTTCTCCCCCCTTTCATCTGATCCATCACATCGCCTTCATCTTGTGGTCCATCCTGTGTTCACCGAGGGCTCAGGTTTCTTGCTTGTGTCTGGCACTGAGTCATGGGAGTGCCCAGCTTGGGTGTCAGACAGCAGGTGTTTGAGTCCCAGCTTCACCACTTCCTTAACGACTTCAGCTCTAGGCCTGAACACCTTGTCTTCATTGAGGCATCGTTGATGAGCAGTATTATTTAAGTTTCAGATGTCCAGCATAGTGGCTAACAGTTTTTAGGACTTTCCCAGTGACTCAGCGGATAAGAATCCACCTCAGGTTCCTGGTCCGGGAAGCTTCCCCACGCCACAAAGCTCGTGCTGAAACTCCTGAAGCCCGTGTTCTGTCTGCCTCTGCGAGGAGAAGCCCTCACCGCTCAAGGAGGAGTAGCTCCCGCTTGCTGAGACTAGAGAAAGCAATGAAGACCCAGTGCCGCTGAAAATTAATTCACTTAAAAAACAATGGTTAAAGGTTATACTCCATTTACAGTTATCACAGAATATTGGCTGGTTTCCCTGTGTTGTACTATAGATCCTTGTAGCTTGTTAATTTATTTTTAATCTTTATTTGTTGGGCTGTGCCGAGTCTGAGCTGCTGCCTGCAGGATTGTCAGTCTTCCTGGTGGCTTGCAGGGGCCTGCAGGATCTTTAGTTGTGGAGTTTGGACACCTAGTTGCAGCAGGTGGGAGCTAGTTCCCTGACCAGGGACCGAACCCAGGCCCTGGAATTGGCAGCGTGGAGTCTTGGTCACTGCACCACGGGGGGATCCCGGTTTATTTGTTTTATATATAGTGGTTTGTGCCTTTTAATCCCCTACCCCTGTCTTGCCTCTCCCCGCTAAACTCTTCACCTGCAACATGGCACTTACAACAGCTGCAATTAAACGAAGTGTGACCCAGCACAGTAGCCGCTCAGTGTAAACAGTGTCTGTCGCTGTCATTTATCGCGTTGCTTGTTGGAGTCTTTGTGTTGCTCTGTGTCTTCTGGCTGACTCCTGCTTCAGTAAGTCTACCTTTACAAACACATTACGCAAAGTAACAAAGCAGTGGCCAAAATAGGGTACCATGGGAAACAGAGTCGATGTGATCATGTGTTCCTGCCATGTTGCAGCATGCCGTTAAAATTCTGTCCCTCTCTTAGAAACGCTAAACCTCCGTTTCTCATCTTACAATGGCATGTTGATTGCTTGATGGTGTGACTGTGAGAACGAGTAAGAAACGCGTATCGAGTTTCAAGCCCCTTGCCTGTCACGTCATAGCTGTTTCGTGAGCATCAGCTAACGTATTTCATCAAATATAAGATGCTTAGGACCCGATGTGAGATGTGACCCAATTTCAGAGTTTATTAAAGGTTCATCTGAAAAGAAGCGATTACTGGCATTACATCAAATTCCAGTCCCACTGACGGCTATGCGTGTATCATTGGGTTTGTCTTTGTTTGTTAGTCTGGGTTGGGACGGTCCCCTGGAGAAGGGAATGGTAATCCACTGTGGTATTCCTGCATGGATAATCCATGAACAGAGGAGCCTGGTGGGCTACAGTCCATGGGGTCCCAAAAGAGCTGGACATGACTGAGTGGCTAACACACACACACACAAGCTTGTTTTACGTTGAGGTGAAACTAAGCAGTTTTATTCGCAACTGTGGAAAAAAGAATCTTTTAGAAACCAAAGGATGGCAAAGTTTAGAAGTATATCAGTATAATCCTGAGCTGTTCCCAAGTCAATCTGCTGTGGGATCCAGTGCTGGCTTCTTGTTTATTTTGCTTATTTATTTAATTTTGGTTGTGCTGGGTCTTCGTGGCTGTGCACCGGCTTTTCTAGTTGGAGGAGCGGGGTTACTCTGTGGCAGCCTGAAGCCTTCTCCTTGCAGGGTTTCTCTTGTCTGGAGAACAGGCTCGAGGTGCACGGGCTTCAGTAGCTGTGACACTCCATGGTGTGTGGGGTCTTCCCAGACCAGGGATGAAACCCATGTCCTCTGCGTTGGCAGATGGATTCTTATCTCCCGCTCCACCTCAGAAGTCCTCATACTGGCTTTCTTTGCTCTCTGTCCCAGGAAACAGAAGGGCAACTGCTGAGACACGGACAGCCTGGAACCCCTCAGTCCTTAACAGATAGATGGAGCTCGATCTTCCTGTGTGTGTGCTATGCTCAGTTGCTCAGTCCCGTCCGACTCTGTGACCCCATGGACTGTAGCCCCCCAGGCCCCTCTGTCCATGGAATTCTCCAGGCAAGAATACTGGAGTGGGTTGCCATGCCCTTCTCCAAGGGATCTTCCCAACCCAGGGATCAATCCCGGATCTCCTGCATTGCAGGCGATTCTTTACCAGCTGAGTACCAGGGAAGCCAGTTTTTCTGGGTCCCAACTACATAGTGTGAGGCCAGCTCCTGTCAACCCTCTGCTGCTGCTGCTGCTGCTAAGTCACTTCAGTCGTGTCCGACTCTGTGTGACCCCAAAGATGGAAGCCCACCAGGCTCCCCTGTCCCTGGGATTCTCCAGGCAAGAACACTGGAGTGGTCAACCCTCTGCAGGTCTCTTCAAAATCAGGTAACCCCAAGCCTGCCTCCAGGAGTCAAGTCAGGGACCTCCCCAGACTGACATATCTGCTAGAAATTTGAAGCTGTCTCAACCAAGGCTGGCCATCCTTTTACAAAGCTATACTCCTGGATTTACCCATGACCAATGCAAGTGTCATGGGAAGTAAAAGTAAATACAGTAATGTCTATCCTGTCCCTGCAAGTGTGTGATGTACAGGAGATCCCACAGTTTAAGGTGCTATATCAGTTACAGTGAGCTTCCTTTATGAGCTGCGTGAAATCTTGGAAACAGTGGTTAAGATTAGTATTTCTTTGCCACGTGAAAGTTGAAAGAAAGTTAGTTCAAGACTGAGATACATCTCTGTGGTCTGTGTTTTCACTTTGTTCACGTTCCATTCCCAGCCCCACCTCAGGGTCTAGGATGGCTGTTGTCACTCCAGCCATTCGGTTTACATTCCAGGTATCCATAAAGTAAGAAGGGAAGCAGAAGGATACTATTCCTTCCTTCAAAATACCTCCAGGAAGTTGCACACACTGCTTCTGTTTATATCCCACTGACTAGAACATAACCACATGTGGGCACACTTACTGCAAGGGAATCTGGGCAACGTTGAGTTCATTCTGGGCGACTCTGATGAATTCAAGCGTGTCCTGGTCCCAGAAGAAAAGATATATTGAAGTCCTAACTCCCTGTTCCTAAGAATGTGACTTTATTTGGACATAGGGTCTTGAAAGAGGTAATCAAGTTAAGATGAGCTCATTAGGCCTTCATCCAGTTTGACTGGTTTACTTATAAAAAAGGGCTATTTGGACATAGATCCACACAGAAGAAAGATAATGTGAAGACATGTGTGGAGAAGGTGGCCACGTGACGGCGAGAGATGTATCTACACGCCGAGGATCACCAGCAAACATCGCATGCTGGTTAGCGATGGTGCAAGGAGGCGGTCTCCTATAGAGCAGGAGAAAGCGCATGGCCCTGTGGGCACCAAGATCCCACACTCCCAGCCTCCAGAAGGAGGGGTCTCCTATAGAGCAGGAGGAAGCGCGTGGCCCTGCGGGCACTGTGATCCCACACTCCCAGCCTCCAGAAGGAGGGGTCTCCTATAGAGCAGGAGGAAGCGCGTGGCCCTGTGGGCACCGAGATCCCACACTCCCAGCCTGCAGAGCCATGAGGTGGTGAATCTGCGTGGCTGATGCCCGCAGCGTCCGGTGGGTCCCCTGGAAGCAGGACAAGCGCGGCCTCTGTGCTCGTGGAGCTTCAGGTCCAGAGTTGAGGCAGATGGTAATTATTCACTCAGATATTTAAGTACGAGCTGGGGTGTGTCTGTTTGGTAGGAACGTGACTGGGAGCAAGACTTGAGGTCTCAAATACACATTTTTGTAAGTTTGCACGTTTCATTCATTGTCAGAATTCCATGCTCAATTGCAAAGTCATGTGCTGAGGCTGCCATTTTGCCTTTTAGAGTCTCTTCTACCCGTCAGTTTTTTTCTGCCAGATAAAGTCAACTATTGTTGGTGTGACAGTTACAGCTTGCAGGTCTCCCAGGAGAGCGTGTGAGGGAGAGGGAGATGGTGGGAGTCAGGTCAGGAGGACGTTCGTCTGGCAGAGGCTCGGGCCCCTGGGACAGGAATCACGATGTTGAGTTGATTGAATGCTTTGTTTTCCACATTCCTGCTCCTCCTCCAGTCTCTTCCATCTCAGTGAATATCGTTACCATCCACCCAGTTGCTGAGGCCAGAAATCTAGAAGTCATGCATGCCTTTTTCTTTTCCCTCCAATTCCAGATGCTTCCAAAATGTATCTCAGATGCCTCTGTTTTTCTTTATTTTCCCAAATCCAGGCCACTGTCTCCTCTCAGCAGGACTACTGTGGGTCTAACTGGTCTCCTTACACCTACTCTTTTTTTTTTTAAAGTTTTGGCTGCGCTGGGTTGCTGCACACAGACTTTCTCTAGCTGCGGCGAGCAGAGGCTTTTCTGTAGTTGCAGCGCCTGGGCTTCGCGCTGCAGCGGCAGCTCTGGTCACAGCACGGGTCCCAGGGCGTGGAGCTGTGGCGTGTGGGCTTGGGGGTCGTGGGGTCTTCCTGCAGGGGTCACACCTGCATCCCCAGCACTGGCAGGCAGCCTCCCGACCCCTGGTCTGAGGGAGGCCCACTCACACCTGCCTTTGCCGCCTCGTCATTCATTCTCCGCCCGGCAACCACGGCAGCCAGGTTCTGCCACTCCCTGCCTGACGGCCTTTGTTAGTTCCTTGTTGGAATCAGGGTAAACTCTCAGAGGGTCACCTCGGCCTCCCGGGCTCTGGCGATCCGACCTCTGCTTGCCTTTCAGACCTTCTCTCTGGGCTCCTTCCTCTTTGCTCATCTCCATCACCGCGTTTCAGTTCAAGCCAGTGGTTGCTTTCTCTCCATGAAGTGAAAGTGAAAGCCGCTCAGTCGTGTCCGACTCTTTGGGACCCTATGGACTGTCCATGGGACTCTCCAGGCCAGAACACTGGAGTGGGCAGCCTTCCCTTCTCCAGGGACCTTCCCGACCCAGAGAGCGAACCCAGGTCTCCCGCATTGCAGGTGGGTTCTCCACCAGCTGAGCCACCAGGCGAGCTTGCGTTTGCTGTCTCTCCCGCGCAGGATTCTCTTTTCTCGGCGCCCTACCTTTGACACCTCACTTTACGCGCTTCTTCCTTTTCGGTTCAGCTGGGGGGTCTCTTTCGTTTGCTTGTGCCTCACTGCTCGGCACATGGGATCCAGGTCCCCCAGTCAGGGGTCAGGCCTGTGCCCTCTGCAGGGGACGTGTGGTCTCAACCACCGGACCACCAGGGAAGTCCCAGGAAGGGAAGTTTTCATAGCGTTTCTGCCTGCATCTCGTTGGCTGAGATTGTACTGTCCAGCCCCTTCAGAGGGGGCTGGGAGTTTGAGTGTTTCGTCTTCTGCCTTTCCTAGGGCAAGGGAAGGAGTGGACGGATTGAGGCAAGTTGAGCCAGACCGCCCTTGTGTGCCAGAGCCCACAGAGCTCAGAGCTCCCTGTTCACTTCCTCCACAGACACGGTTCTGCTTTCTTTGATCCCTTCCAGGACACATGCTCTCTGAGGGCAGGGATAATAGCTAACCCTTTTTTTTTTTTTGCTACGTGCGTACTGAGTGTTGAGTCAATAATTAACTTCTGTGGTGGAGACAGTTGAAGAGACTCTGCTTGAAGCAGCATCCGCGCCATACTAAGAAAGCTTCTCAGAGCTGCAGGCAGACGTGGAACTTCATTCCAGCACCTGCCACGCCGTGCGACACTTCATTCCAGGTGCTCACCGTTAGTTTTAAAATCTCAATTAATTGATTCTGTTTATTCACGTGTCAAATAAATAATTGGGAGTCCGTTCCCGAAGCTCTGTAATTATATTCTAAGACAGAGAGATAAATACAAGCTGTGCCGCAGACCAGCAGCGGCCATGTAATTCATATGAAAATCGCAGGCGTCTGGCCTGGTACAGTTGGTGCCCATGTTTGTCTTCTAAATGAATTTGAAAATGGATGTCCGGACAATGTATTAGTTATTTCAGATAAAGAGGCAGATGGCACTGAACGTAGTTGAATAAAAAGGTAGTCTTTCCGTTTAACGTTTTTGGGCACCTGTCAGATCCTTTCAGCAGATATAATAGAGAACTAGTGAAAACAGTCCTAAGATCAATTAAAGCCACATTGGTTGAGTGATATTACATGATGAGAACGGTGCTAGGTGCAGTATCTCTGCTTTATCACTGACAACAGCAATTCTGGACAGAGGTATTGTATCCATTTTTACAGACAGAAAGGAAATGTGGTTCAGAGGGTTAAGAACTTTGCCTGAGGTGAAGATTTTTGTATGAATTCAGACATGCCTGGCTCTGGACCCTGTGCTTCGGAACCGTTATGTAAATGTGTGGAACTGATTATATCAAGAGAAAAAATAAGCCCAAAATGCCCTTACTATGTCTTAGGGACCTAGCTGATCCTGTGGACAGAGGATAATACTGCGTTTGGGTTGGCTCTGCCCTGGCTCTTGCTGTGAAACTGTGTCCTCCAAGAACATGACAGTGATGGACGGCGTTCCTGTGAGTTAAGAAATTCAAATCAATAAAAGGCTTGAAAGTAAAGGTTTGAGCTTTGAAAACTAGAAAGAATGTGTCCATGTCTCTGAGCTTTCTGCATCCCAAGGATTCGAGTGGCCCAAAGCAGATCATCTTTAGGCTGTAATATGACAGTATAAGCTGGCCTCCGGAACGAGTATGTTCTGCTGGTTGGAAGGCTGAAGGCATGAAGCTTAGTGTCCCGTGACAGCAAGCGGAGATCCTGACGATGTAGTTGTAAGGAGCCTCACGCAGCGCCCGTCCCGGGCACCGTCAGGAACCTTGCTCTGCTCCGCGCCTCAGCACCTGCTTCCCTCCACCGTGTGTCTGTCTGGCGCTGGTTCGCTTCTCATTCTGGCTGAGCCCTGCCTTTAGATCTGTCTGCCTTTGCCCTGAGGATCCATTTCCTGCTCCGTTTGTCATTCAGCCCTCATGCACACACATCCTCCCCAAGGAACCGGAGAGTGGACCTTCAGAAGGCCTCCGCATCGGCAGGGACCTGGGCGGCTCTGGTCCCTGCAGGCCTCTCTGGGCCAGAGTAGACCTTGCTGGTTTTTCGACATCGCTTTCAAACTAGTTTGACTTCTGGGAGGGGAAAGAAGCTGTTGACAGTGTTTAATGGTCATTGGCTAGATTTTGTTCTTGGCTTTCATCCAGGGTAGATTTATAAATGTGTTTGAAGTTCACCCATATAAAAATATCTTTTGAATTTCCAACACCAATAGAAGTGTTATTTCCACTACCAGTAATCAGAAACTTAGAGCTGAAAAGATTCCACTGGTTCTTAACATTATGTACGGGTCATATGCCTCTCTGAGAAAGTAGTGACAGCTATGGGCATTTTTCCTAGATAAAAAGGGGTGTGTGTGTATGAGAGACAGAATCAGAATTGCACACAGTTTAATGCTGTTTACGGATCATCTGAATCTCCTGGTCTAACCTCCTAATTTTACAGGTAAGGAAGGTAAAGTCCACAGAAGTGAAATGACTTAGGCAGGCTTAAGGAAGATAACCAGAACTAGGATCTAAGCACTCCTGACCGTGCTGTGAAATTGTGTGTGTGTGTGAGAGAGAGAGAGATCAGTTTAATGCCTGGCCTGCCCTGGGGAAACCCAGTTTGTATTATTTCCATCCCTTCTCTGCTCCACCCTTGCCATCATAGTCATTTCAGTAATTAATATGATCGGCCTCTCCTGAGTTTATATTATGTTCAACTGTTTTAATAGTAAAAATGAAAATGCTTTGCTTTGGTTAAACATGGGTCAAAGAATATTACATTTCTCACAACTTCCTGAAACAGCTGAGCAAGTACTGTTAACTCCACTTTACATGTTAGAAAATCAAAGACCCAAGTTAAGTTGTTCCGGGCCAAGTGCAGAGGCGTCCCAGCCCTTCTCATCCGTGGATTCCGGCTGGGGGACTGGACTTACGTCTAATCCTCTTGTTTAAAACGAGCATAAGCAGGAACATGCAGGTCCTGAGTGAAAGCCCCGACCACTGTTCCTCAGCCTTCAGTGTCCCGCAGAATCACCTGGAAACCCCGACAACAGTATCCAGAGGTGGGGACTCCCTGGTCTGGGGCGAGGCTGGGACATCAGCACTTTTCAGAAACTCACAGGTGATTTCCCCGTGCAGCTGCCGAGTGAGGAGCATCACCCAGACCCTTAAAGGCTGCGCTCAGCGCTGCCTCATCCTTCCTGCGGTTGGAAGAGAGGCTGTGCTGGCGCCATGCCTCAGGTTCAGATGGAAGGCGGGGTTCCGTGGCTTCCCTCTGAGACACTGCAGAGGCGTGTGGGTGGTGTGCGTTCAGCATGGAGGTGTTTCCTTGCCACGTTTTGATCCCGAGCATATTTGACTCAGGATGTCGCACTTCTCACGAAGCCAGACGGCAGCCCCCAGCCCCCTGACCATGTGCCCGAGCCCCCATGATGTCTGTGTCCAGCTTGGCAGCTTTGAATCGTTGCAGCTGGGCCTGGTGGCGTTCTGGAAGTCCGGCTTCCCGAGAGCCAGCCTTAGACACAGCTCTGCCCCACGTCCCTGAGGAGGGATGGGCTTCCAGCCCCTTTGGATGATGAGGCTGCCACAGAGCTGCCAGGGCACAGCTGCGGTCCCGCAGCCTGGGAAGATTCCACCGTGTCCTGTTCTCTTTGAACGGCAGAAGTTTTTTTAAAAGAGAAGGAAAATGTACTGCATACTGTCCTGAGGCAAGTTTAAGGCTGGTTTAAGGAGGTTGATTTCTTATGGATTCAAATGCGCTTCGGGGATTTTGGTTTCAAATGTGGCTTCTTCTCTGCCGAGGAGTAACTGCTTCCTTTCCCCCTCTCCTCCTCCACGCTAGGCCTGCAGCCACCCAGACTTGGCTACAGCTTGTGCTGAATGGGGACAAGCTCCCAGGGCAGGCGTTGAGATGGGGCTGTCTTGCTGGCGGGCAGGGAAGGCCAGCCATCTGCCCAGGAGGCCCCCAGAGCCCCCCGCTCTCAGACGAGAGAGAAAGCTGCCTTTGTCTGGGGCAGCGTGTGACCAGCTGCTGGACCTCAGTGGGGCCACAGTGGCCAACTGCACTGCGCTCTGCCCTGCATGTACCCACAGCTGGGCCGATGAGATCAAGTTCCAGAATAATCAGGGCTGGGCACAGACCTTATCTTTGTGGGCCCAGAGGTGGCATGGCCGCCTGCTGCCCTGGAGAGTTCAGGGGGCAGGGTACCAAGAGTGCTTTGTGTGCTAAGCCACTCAGTGGCGTCTGACTCTTTGCGACCCCATGGACTACAGCCCACCAGGCTCCTCTGTCCGTGGGATTCTCCAGCAAGAATACTGGAGTGGGTGGCCGTGCCCTCCTCCAGGGGATCTTCCCAACGCAGGGATCGAACCCAATTTCTTATGTCACCAGCATTGGCAGCCGGGTTCTTTACCACTAGCACCACCTGGGAAGCCCCGAGGTGCCATGGGCCACCCCCTTCCGTGTCACCTGGAATCCAGGGCTGTGGGGCCGTGTGTGGGGCCTGACGTGATGTGTCTCGGACTCTGGGAAAGTCGAGCTCACCGTCTCTGAGCTTCTGATTGTGTGGAGGTAGGACACATACAGAGAGAGCTGGGAAAAAATGCGTGTCTGTAATTAGGTGTTCCTTTCTGGGTGTTTTGTTTGTTTGTTAATTTATGTGTCTGCACCAGCTCTTCTCTGCAGACATGGGATCTCTGCTTGCAGCATCTGAGACCCTAGTTCTCTGACCAGGGATGGAACCTGGCCCCACAGTTGGGAGCACGGAACCTTAACCTCGGGACCGTGAGGGAGGTCCCAGGTGCTCCGTTCTGCAGCCCCGAGTCCACGGCCGCCCCCACTGCCCCGTTGGCCGGCTGTGTCCCGACCCCCAGTGTGAGTCCTCACCCCACACGCTCAGCGCCCTGGGGCATGTTCCGTCTCATCTGGATCCCAGCGCCCGCGTCTCATCCGCATCACAGTGTCTCCGAGTCCGTGCCCACCTTTGCCTTCAGCCTGCTTCCTGTCAGTCCTCAGCTTCCGTCCTCAGATCCTGCCGGTGCCGTCAGCTTCCATCTGTGTGTCTGCGTCAGGTTTCCGCTGCTGGAACCCGGCTCTGACTCTCTCATCCTCTGTCTCAGGCTGTGTGACCGTTCCTTTCTCACGCTTCTTTTAGAGGGTCTGGTGGTGGGCGAGAGAGTCCTGGACTGGCAGTGGGAGGAGCAGATAGATACAGGCCGGCGCCTGGGGCGCCAGGGCAAGCTGGAAGCTGCCAGCCCTCTGCGTTCACCTCTCACCTCACGGGCTTCGGAGAACGAGCTGTAATCCCGTTAGCGTCGCTGCGTGTGTGTTAATAACTTCTCCTTCCTACTCCTCCTGTCCTTCTCCCTGGGCACCCAGTGAGTCCCGCAGTTGTGTACGGCTCCCAAATCGTCATTTCTGGTTGGGCGACTCCAGCTTTCTTTCTTGAAGGTTCTGGAATGGGATTATCGGGGAGGCTGGAGAAGAAATCCCTGGAGGACTATGCGGGAGCCCTGGTTCCATCCCTGGGTGGGGAAGATGCCCCGGGGAAGGGAGCGGCGCCCCACTCCAGTACCCGGGCCTGGAGAACTCCGTGGACTGTACGGTCCGTGGGGTCGAGGAGAGCCGGACACAACGGGGCGCCCTTGCGTGCTGAGCTCACAGCCGGTGGGGTTGAAGCTGCGCTCCTTGGCCAGAGCAGGACCGCAGGACCCTGGCCGGGCTGCACGGGGCGGGGCGGGCCTGCTCCAAGGCGTCCCTGCGGGCCTCCATTGCCAGGGCAGCGTGAGCCACGCCGGCTTGCACACCCACCTTCCAGGTGCTACGCGGTTTCCCCAGTGCTGACTGACTCCGAGGCTGCCTTGCAGAGGGCCTCTGGGAAATGGACTTCTCGCCTGGCCGAGCTGACACCACAGAGCTCCGTTCCCTTATTTATATGTATGCCTTCCTAATAAGTGGCCCTCAGAATGTTCCTGGTGCAAGCACAAGGAGGGGGTGGGGAGAATAAGCGTGAGATCCAGTCAGTGAAGGAGAACCAGGTGCCCTCACGGGGGTAGCCCCTCCTCTGCCTGCGGTGCTGTTGTGTGTGGAATTGAGTTGCATGGTCTGGAGTGAGGCTGCTTTCGCCACTGTCTCTGAGAGCAGAAGCCCGCTGTCTGCTCCCCTCCAGCTCCTTGAGGCCGGGGCCCAGAATGGATGAAGTGTTTAAGAAGGAGTCCTCGGTTTGATCTTCTCCCTCCAAACTTCTAAGAGTGCTGGTTCTGGCAAACTCAAGCTGTTTACACGACCTATCTTATTTTGGCTGCTTTGTGAAAGAAGCAATATGACCAGGCTGAATATGACCATCTGGAAAATGTTCCTGGAAGCATTTTTGAATGCCCAGAATGGAAGTCAGCTTTTCAGGGTTAGCCTATAATCACTTTCTTACATACACGCTTAGTAAGAAGAGTTTGGTCCTGGCTAAGAATCCAGTGGCTTAGCCTTAGAAGTAAACATTCATGCGAGCAGACCGGGAGGGCAGACTGCTTAATGCAGCTGTGTCTGGTGTGTCCTCTGGGCGTGGTGGGAGGAGGGCCCATCTCTGCTGGGCTCAGCCTGGCACTGCACCCATTGCCTAACGCACGTCGCCTCCTGTCTTCGTCACACAGCCCTGCAAGCTGCAGATTAGCTGTGTCTTATAGTCGAGGCTGAAAGAGTGACTCAGAGCCTCTGCTTGTGCAACTCAGTGACAGAACCAAAAGCCAGATTAGCCCTGGTCTGCCTGGCTCCAGGGCCCTTCATCTCTCCTTTATATCAGGGTGCTCTTTGCATTAATTGACATTGTTTTCCTTTCTGCTCTTCAGCTCGTCCATCTGGCTAACCTTGGCAAAATGTGTTATCAGTTCTGCCAGGGGTTAAGCATTTCTCTGGGAATGGAAATATTGGAGGGACGCCCAGTCTTCAAATCACACATTCTCTGGGTCTGTGTGTGAGACTTCCGAAGTGGACCTGCCCTAGAGTGTAACACACCGGGCCATGCCCTCTCTTTACCGCTGGACGGCGGGAGCCGGGAGGTGGCCGGCTTTCCTGCCCCAGCCCTGCGCCATGTCAGTGTGGAGCTCTGCTGACTCTTCAGCGCAAGTCCCTGAGCTGAGACAGTCTGGGGAGGCCAGTCGGCAGCCTCTTCTCTGCATGCACAGATTGCTGGGTCCTGAGTACGCCCCGGCCACTGGTGGACTCAGGAAGGGGCTCCAGAGCAGAACTGTGGGCTCCGCTCCGCTCCCTGGGAATTCTGCTTCCGTTAACCTTCTCTAAAACTGTTTAAGGGTAGGTCCTGGATATCCTGCCCCCCAGGAGGTTGCTCTGTGCTTAGTCCTATTTATAATCCTTTTACTTTTCCCATCAAAACACTACCAGCTCGACAGTGGCCTGTTTATCTGTACAAAGTGCATATACGTGCACGCACACACGTATGTTTTGTTCTCAGCCCAAATCAGAGCAGCGCCGCTCCTGGGGAAATGCAGAGGAACGAGGCCGGCCTCACTCGGGACCCCCTGGTCATCCAGTGGGGAGGACTCCACACCCCATTGCAGGGGCCCGAGCTCGATCCCTGGTGGGGGACTGGGAGCCTGCAAGCTGTGTGGCATGGCCAAGTGAAAATATTAAAAACAAACAGAAGATTAGACTCACTCATACATGCTAGAAAATACCATCAATGCACAGCAGACCCCCCTTGTGATTAAACTAATATATGAAAAACCCCTGGGGGGTGGGGTGGGGTGGGGCGGGAGGGAGACTCAGGACAGGGACGCGTGCACACCGGTGGTTGATACACGCTGATGCAGGCAGAGACCACAACACTGTAAAGCAATTATCCTCCCATCACAAACAAATTCAGAAATATACGAAAAAAGCATTGCATTTGTGGAAACAAAGTTGTAGTGCATGTCTTTGCATTACAAAAACATGAATAACCTTATGAATAACGCTAATGTGTTCTGTGTCTCGTTGAATTTGAACATCTTGGGTGTATTAACCTTACATTTTAGCATAGTTCAGAAATAAAGCATAATAATTCGGGGTGTCAAATGGCTAACGACAAACATTCTAAGGGTAAACTGCTAATTGAGTAAAGGTTTCTTGTGGAGGAAAGAATTCGGGGTCAGTGAGGAAATGTGACCTGGAGCCTCTTTGCTTTGGCCATCGGCTCCTGTGGGAGTGAATGCTTATGGTTGGAACGTGTCTCCCGCTGGTGGAAGACCCAGTCTGCAAAGAGGGAGAATTCTAGGGAGCTTCCCGCATCCACGGGGCCACCAGCTGTATGTGGGAAGAGCGGGGGGCATGATCACGGCCTGTCTCCTGCCGTGTGAAGGCTCCCAGGTGTCAGACTCCTGCAGAGCAGGATGTCCAGGGAGTCCCGGGGTTATCGGCGTCTGCGTTGCTTCTCTTCAGTTACCTGCACCTGGGCAAACCACCGGGCCAAAAGCGTGCTGTCTTTAGCTCAAGCAGACCTTGGACACAGTCCCCGTGCAGTCGTGAGTTGCCTGGGGGGGTGACAGACTGCCAGTGTGGACCGCAGATCCTCTGTCAGCCTGGCCCGCGTCTCAGAGCATGGCCAGGAGGGCGCACGTGCATCCTGACTTTGGGAGCCCAGGCTCTCTGGACTGATCCCGAGCTCCTCACAGCCGAACCCCCAGAAGGGCGTCACGACCTCCGTCACCCCCCGCAACCGAGCAAAGTGGACCAAGGCTGGCCTGGGTCTGAAACACACCTTTGACCGCTTTGGGCTGGAAGGGAGCAGATTCGTTTTGGAACCAGCAAGCACTTAGAGGTTTTCAGTTGGCAACAAAAGTTCTTTAGCTGTATTTTGTTGTTGTCCTTGTATTGTGGAAGAAAGTTGTTCTTGCACACGTTAGCATTCCTTCAGGGCTAATTGTGGAGTCTGCTCTCTGGGGACACCGCAGAGCCATATAGCCTCTGAAAAGGCATCGTGTGCAGGGGAAGGCTGGAATTCTCCGGAGAGCGGCTCCTGTGTTTGTCTGAGAACCGGATCTCTGCCGCCTCCCACGCCAGCCACTCTCTAGCCAGCTGCATACTTGGTGGAGAGATTTATGGACCTCAACCTACAGCTGCAAGTTTTCTTTTTCTTTTTTTCCAGGAACAGTGTTGTGCTGTCAGAGCTGTTATGCAATAAGCATAGACACACAACTTATTTCCTCCAGAAATGTCCAAAACTCCTGAGTAGTATCCTTGTTGAATCTGAGCGTTGATAAACATAAAGCATTCTGTGGATGGAAGGAACTCATTCAACAGATGTAACTGACGTCTTGACGCAGCTTGTATCTCTGGTGCTTTGTTCAAGGACCATCCGTGAGTCTAGTTAAACACTGTGTGACTACTTCAGTTCTGAAGCAACTTTATTAAAGTGAATATCTTAGGGACAGGAGCAGAGATTCTTCTAACTGAATCCCACCGTTCTGCTTACTTTAAAATTATGCTGATTATTTACTGTGGCTTATGGATTCTTTATCCTTATGGAGTTCTGTTGGATTGGGAAACTTTTTCTCTTATCACCCCATGGGTTTTTTTAATATTTTTCTTTTTTTAAATTTTTCTTTCTTTTATTGAAGTATAGCTGGTTTACAATAGCATGTTAGTTCCAGGCGTTCGGCACAGCAAATATCTATCATCATTGAGTCAGCAATCAGAATAAATAAATGTGTATAATATTCTTCTTCAGATTCTCTTCCCTTATAGGTTATTACAAAATATTGAGTCTCGTGCACATGTTACACGGTTCATCCTTTTTGGCTGTCTGTCTTTTATGCAGTAGTGTGTATATATTAATCCCAACCTCCTAATTTATCCTTCCTATTTAAATTTCTCCATTTAAAATAAGTATGTTTAAATTTCTGATCTGAATGAATAACTGCAACTTGACATCTGTTTCCCAAACCAGAACCTGGCTGGCTTCCCACCTGTGGGCCTGTGCGATGGTCCGGCTCTGTTGCAACAGTCTGCATCCACGGGGCTCTTTTGGAGGGAGAGGTTGTACAGGAAGAGAGACAGAAGAGAAAATGTATATTTATTTAGCATCACTGGCATTAAACACTGGGCTTAGTACCTCGTCAGGTTTGATCCCCATAATAAATACAATCCCCATTTTACAGTTGAGATAAGTATAACTCAGAGAATTTGTAGCTTGGCTAAACTTGTAAATTATAAAAAATAAGAGTTTAAAAAATTGCACTGTATAGAAAATGTACACATTATTCATGTACATCTCAAACTGTATTACAAAGCAAATCACTAGTGAAACTCCTTCCCAGGAATTCTAAGATCATGGACTGGTTGCCTGCTTCTGAAATGCGTATGACTTTACCGTTTTGCAGTCTTCATACTGGGGACGTGTTTGGAAGTGGCCTGCCGGGTCACAGGTCGTGCGCATATGTTACCGTTAGAGAGAGCAGTTGTTCTGTCCTTTCTGAAAGTGCAGAGGGGTCATCTGCATCTTTTTATTGTTGTTGGCCTCACGCATGTTGGATCTTGGTTCCCCAACCGGAGAGCAAACCCACGCCCCCTGCTGGAAGGCAGAGTCCTAACCATGGACCGCAAGGGAAGTCCCTGTAGTGTCTTTTAGACCTCTGCCGTCATCTACGTGTTGAGAACACTTACGTGCGTGACAGCACCTCCTCCTACACGCCTTCATTTGTACTCTTCCCAACTTCATGTCTAAAAATCGTGTCTCCCTTGTGAATATAATGGAAGCAAACTCCTGGCCTAGTTCTTAGCACCAAGCAACCAGGAAACCAAAGTTGCTATAATAGTAAATAGTTGTTCGGTCACTAATTAAGAGGGGTCATTTTTTCTTTTTGTTTAATTTTTTTGACTGCACCACATGGCTTGCAGGATCTCAGTTGCAACTAGGGATCGAACCTGAGCAACAGCAGTGAAAACCCGGAATCCTAACCGTTAGGCAACCAGGAACTCCCAAGAAGGTATTTTTTCTCATTTTAGAGCTGAAAGGTGCCGTAAAGTCTCTAAGAAATATACATTTTCCCCCAGCCAGCCCAACTGATGGGATGAAGAACTAATGCTTGGAGAAGTGAGGTAGCATGTTCAGAATTATTCAGCTCTCTGGGTGCAGAGCTGAGGTGAGAGTTTATCTCCTGACTGCTAATCCAGAGCTTTCTCCATTGCCCCGTGCTTAATTTGCGTGTGTGTATAGTCCCTCAGTCATGTCTGGCTCTTTGCGACCCCATGGACTATAGCCCTCCAGGCTCCTCTGTCCGTGGAGTGAGTTGCCACTTCCTAGTCCCAGGGATCTTCCTGACCCAGGGATCAAAGCCGGCTCTCCTGCACTGCAGGCGGACTCTTTACCACTGTGCGCCTGGGACTCCCCCTTGGGGAAATCCTCACTGGGGAGGCAGGAAGGAAGGAGAGAAAGAGCAGATCCCAGAGACACACGTTTTAGGATTTTTTCTTTTTATGCGAATAAGCTAAACTTTATAGACGCCTGAAGAGTGCCTCGCATTGAACATGGCAGCCCCGCGCTGAGTTGATACCTGGTACCAACACTCTCACCCACCTACAGAAGACAGACGGCCCCTGAGTCTTCTGCTGGCCTGTCTCCACTGTGAAGCAAAGATCGCGGTAACAAAAAGGGAACAGGTTAAAGGCACAAATTAGGTGATGCGGTTGCCATGACAAGTGGTGTGGCTTGCGGGAGTTTTCTGGCCGAGTTACGTGCAGCGTTGTTACCGAGGGTAATTATACAATCCTTTATTCAGCTTATGTCCTTCCTCTGGGAATCTTTAAAATCCGCATCCAGGAATCATTACTGTTCACCTCATTCTAGCAGAAGAGTTATAAATAAGTGTGGTTATTTAAACTTTGGTTGAGGATCTTTAAACCTGATAGGTCTCGCCCAGTTGTAAAGATTAGTCTGATTTATGCTTTTTTTATTTCAGTATTTATTTATTTATCTGGCTGTGCCGGGTCTCAGGTGTGGGTTTTCTGTTTTCGTTGTGGTGTGTGGGGTCTTCAGTTGCAGCGTGGGGACTCTTAGCTGTGCCAGGTGGGATCTGGTTCTTTGACCAGGAGTCGGATGCTGACCCCCTGCCTCGGGAGGGTAGAGTCTTAGCCGCCGGACCACCATGCAGGTCCCTGAGTTATACTTAAAAGAGTAAAACTGCCCCCTTACCATTTTCCATCAGTTTCTTCCCTGATGATGATGAAGTGAGCATTATTCCATTTTTCAAAGATGCTGGAAGGAAAAATCAAATCATTGTTCCTAAGAGACTTGTGTGTGAGAGGTGCTTAGATGCCATATAGAGGTGTGCATCCATGTGGCATCAGCGGCCATTTGGGGGGAACTGATTATCTATCATTCAGGGGACGAGGCAGCCTGGAGCTTCAGTATACAAGCATGTAAAGAACTGTGGGAAAATGTTAGTCATCCTGTTAGCCATTAGGACACTGCCCGTGTGGACTGGCAAGCTGCACCCCGAGAAGTGATCCAGGTGTACGGATCAAATGGCTAGACTTTCCCAGGTATGGATAACAAAGGAAAGAAACTGAAAGTCATCCATAAAAATATAGTGCTCTGTTTAAATATTTATGCTGTGGCTTTCACAGTCTTGTATGTTAGATTATGGAAGCCATGGTGTAATAATTTGGAGCAGAGTTTAAAGAACTTTCTGGCGCTAGTGGTAAAGAACCTGCCTGTTAATGCAGGAGATATGGCTTTGATCTCTGGGTCAGAAAAATCCCCTAGAGAAGGAAATGGCAACCCACTCCAGTATTCTTGCCTGGAGAATTCCATGGACGGAGGGGCTGGTGTACTATAGTTAATAGGGTCACAAAAAGTCAGATATTGCTGAGCATGCATCATTAAAGAAATAGGAACAATTAAAATAGAACTTTTTTTCTTTCTAAACTTTCAACAGCTTTCAAGTGTTTCTTAATTTATTCATGACTTCCTTAATCTGACTCACCCTCAGCCTTCTTTTGGTTTGGATACTTGGGCTGTAAAAGAGCCTCAAGCTTTGTCCTCAGCAGGTCTGGCTGTGGTGTGTATTTGCCACGGTAACACCTGACACTGGGGGCTCACATGCGGCTATAAAAGTGTGTGTGCGCTAACACGGTGGCAGGTTTGGTTGTTTGGGGAATTGCATTTTGAGCAACTTGGATATTATCTCTGACAATAGATCTCAGCTTGAGCATTTTATACATTGTTATTATTCATTTTAAAGTCTAAGAAAGAAAGTGAAGTCACTCAGTCGTGTCCAACTCTTTGCAACCCCATGCACTGTAGCCTGCTAGGCTCCTCCATCCATGGGATTTTCCAGGCAAGAACACTGGAGTGGGTTGCCATGTCCTTCTCCAGGGGATCTTCCCGACCCAGGGATTGAACCTGGGTCTCCTGTATTGCAGGCAGATTCTTTAACATCTGAGCCATAAGGGAAGCCCTCATTTTAAAGTCTAGAAGATAGCAAAATTTGGCTTTATGGATGAAATAGGAACTTCCTTGGTGGTCCACTGGCTAAGACCTCACACTCCCAATGCAGGTGTCCCGGGTTCGATCCCTGGTCAGGGAACTAGATCTCATATGCCACAACTGAGATCTGATGCAGCCAAAAACTCAATAAATACTTTGGAAAAGTAAAAATTAAAAAAATGAAAGAGATTGCAGGCAAGCAATAATTACAATAATATCTGAAATGTCAGACCCCCTCTTGTATTTGGGGTTGTTAATTCTCAGAGCTGTAGAATGTATTCAGTTCAGTTCAGTTCAGTTGCTCAGTCCTGTCTGACTCTTTGCGACTCCATGGGCTGCAGCACGCCAGGCCTCCCTGTCCTTCACCAGCTCCCGGAGCTTGCTGAAACTCATGTCCATCGAGTCGGTGATAAGATCTGACAATTCACATTTTCAGCAAGCCCTCGAAAGATGACTTATATTTGCAAACAGCTTGGAAGCCACTGTTTTATACTTGGATGGGATTTTCACTTGGGCAACTGAACAGCAAAAACGGCTTGAACAGGGACTTCCCTGGCAGTCCAGTTGTCGCTCGCCAATGCAGGGAGTGTGGATTCGCTGCCTGCTCGGGGAGGACGCCACGTGTCTGAGCAGCCAAGCCCCAGCACAGCCAGAAACAAACCAACGAATAGTTTTCTACACGTTGGCTTAAATAATGCAGACTGAATTTGTAGCTGAAACTTCTAACATGTAACTGGCTCAAAATAAGCTTCTTTGCTAATCAGCGTATCTCCTGTCACAGGGAACGTTCTAGCAGGATAGCTTGGATGCCTGGTGAGATTTGTGGAGAGGAATTCTGCTTTTACCGGGAGCTTGATTAGGGTGACCTCTAGACACAGCTGAGGACTCTGCGTGATTGGGAATCTCAGCGTTAGCCTGCCGGTCACAGCTTGGCCCTGCATTCTGCCTCTGACTGGACGAGCTTCCGCTTCCCACTCACCGGGACTTGGCCCTCCCTGGCTTTTCTCTGTCTGTCTGGGTCTCTGTCTTGCTCAGTGTTTTAGTATTTTCAGGGACAGCCTGAAGCAGCCTTCCCCTCCAACCCTTCCTTCTCTTTCAAGATCAGAAGACAAAGGACAGCTGAGAGTAGCCTCCATGGGAGGTTTCCGTGGCAGGGATCCGAGTGCCTGGTGGATACAGATTTCCAGGGTGGAGAGAGGACAGGTGCGGTGTGTCTGCTCCACCTCACTCCCAGTCTGGATGAGACGCTCAGATGATTGTGATGGACCCCGCCATACAAGGACTACTGTGCGAGTGCACAGCCCCAAGGGCACTCTGTCTGTTCTTGGAGGGTTAGCTGTTAGCCTCCGACTGCCAGCATGGGGGCAGGGGGAATTAGGGCGAGGTTGTTTCCTTGGTTTGGCCTCTGATCAGGAGGAAGCCTGGGGTGCAGCCTCGGTGTTTACCCAGCCTGGTCTCAGCCCGCGGTGTCCGAGTAGTGCCCCGTGTTCTTGTTACCTCCTACCCGACTGGCTGGTTTTCAGAACCTTTCTGCACTGCCCTGCTGCTCAGAGACATCGCGTACCCAAGACTTGGGAAGGCTTTGTTCCTGCTCTTCATTAAGGGCGCTGTCGTCTGGTCGCTCAGGCGAGTCCGACTCTTTGGGGCCCCGTGGACTGCAGCACGCCAGGCCTCCCTGTCCATCACCTTCTCTCGGAGTTTGCTCATTAAGGGTAATGTCTTCTGTATCCCTTCTTTATAAAGTGAAGGTAAGGACTCCAGCCTCTGGGCTGGAGGGAAGGGGCCGAGATGTCCGCCCTGCTCCCTCTTGCTGGCGGCGGCGCGGGGGTGGAAGGTCGAGAAGGTGAGGGCTGCGGCGCCGGGGCTGCTGCTGGAGCTCATTTGAGGTCGATGGCAGTGCCCACTTCCGGAAGCGGGGCTCGCCGCTCTGGGAGCAGCAGGACGGCACCTCATCTTTATCGCAGCGGCAGCTCAGCGAGGAGGAGCGGGCCGGCTCCGGGACGTGGCAGCGCCCAACGGCCTGTGCCGTGTCCGGGCCGCGGCGGCCCGGGGCCCCTGGTGGCCGGGAAGCGGGCGGCGACGTCTGCCCCTTGGTCGCTGCGCGCTCCCCGGTAGTCTCGCCTCTCGGGCCGGCTGGCCCTGCACGTGGACGCGGCGGCAGCGTCGGTGGTGCCGCACCCCGGGGGCTGCGGGGCCTGCGGGGCCGTGCCTGGGGGAGGCGGGCCTGGGCCGTTCAGCACCTCCGTGCAGCTGCAGCCGCCGGTCGCGGCCCCGGGCCTGAGACAGCGGCTTTCATGGAGCGCCCGGAGAAGGAGCAGGCCCGGGGGGCCAAGAACCCCCAGGAGCAGAAGTCCCGCTTCGCTAAGTGCTGGACGTACAGCGTCCCAGTCGCCCTCTTCCTCGTGATGTCGGGGGCCAGGGCGGGGGCGGCGGCCGGTGAGGGCGCGGCCCGGCTGCCGCCTGCCCTCTTTGGCCCGGAGCTCGCCCTTCCTGCCCAGCGTGCCCTGCCCTTGGTCATCTTAGGAGGGACTCTCCGGCCCGACCATCTTCCCGCCCCGTGGGGGTCGGAGGGCGCCCCCTCCCCAGGAGTCCCTCCTCTCTTGTGCTTGGAGTTACTGTGGGGTGGGGGTGGCCGGGTTCTGGGCCCTGCTGCACCCCACCTTCCCCATGCCCCCTGCAGCCCTTGCGGTATTCCTCTACCGCAGGGTAGAGCCCACACTCCCAGTCCCCTCACCCCGCCCCCCAAGCCCTGCGGGGTGGGAACACGCCTGGTTCTCTGCGGCCTCCCTGCCTTTGTCTGGTCCCCTCACCCTGCCAGGCCAGGGCATGCCCATTACTTGTCTGACACTGGATTGGGACACCAGGCTCCTGTCTGTGGTCTTGAGGGCACCCTGGGGCTCCCCAAAGCCCAGGGCCGGCACAGCAGGGGTGGGCTGGCCCGGGGGCCCCCTTGCGCTCCTTCTGCCCAGCCCTGCTCCCCCTGCTCTTGCCTGTATCTGACCACGGCTCTAGCGGGAGCTGGGAATTCCTGCTGTTAGGACGCCAGGCCCTCCAGAGGCTCTGGGGCTTGAACCAGCGATGTTGGAAGTCAAGACAGAGCAAACTACTCTGCAGTGGAGTCAGGGGCCAGTTGATGTATAGAATCCCATTCCTTGCTGATCGTTGCCCTGGGACTTTGCTGGGTCTTTGCCGTTTATCTCCCTTCCTCCTGTCTGTTTAAAAACATCGACAGCATAATTGAAATAGGTAAACGTTTGGGAAACTTGCAGCTTGCAAGTTAACAGGCAAATACAGCTGTTAACTAGGCTAAGAGACTGTCAGGATGTACAGACGCTATTGAATTCTGCCGGTGGCTGGGTGTGTGCTTCAGAAACGCCAAAAAAAATGGCTGCTGTTGTCATGGTAACGGCAACATCAGGCTACACGGTGTGTGAGTAGCAGTTTATTAAAGCGTCCCCTAAATATTCAGCGTTCAAAAAAATAAAAAAAGTGAAGGTAAAAGATATATATGGGAAGACAAGAACTTGAAGGTAATATGCAAAAATAGTAAGTAGTTCACTTGAATTGTGAGTAGTTTTTTCATTTCTGCAAACTTCTCTAATGCAGCTGGTATACTGCTTTGTTTTAATTAGTAAACTGTTTTTTATGTTTTTTTTTTTTTAAAGAGAAACAAAACCAAAGCACCTTTGAGATGAAAACAGGGATACGTGAACTAGGGGAAGAGGATTAAGAGGTACACACTTCTAGCTGAAAATTAGGACTAAGTGTAGGGAACATAGTGAAAAATACTGCAGTGACTCTGTATGGCGACAGTGGTAACGGGAGAGGATCATTTTGTGATCCTAAAATTATCGAATCACTATGGTGGCACACCTGAAACTAACAGAAGTCAATTATACTTGAATTTTAAAGTAAAAACAAAAGGTAAAAAAGTGAAGGGCTCCTCCTTGTAGGACGTGAGTTCAGAGCAGCTGCAGGCGCCTGGGAATGCGCTCTTGTCAGGGAACTGTGGACACGAGAGCCTTGCAATCAAACCTTTGAAAACCGATCTGATAAAGATCATTGTAAGCAGAAGAAAAATGCCACAGCCTCACCTGAATGTTCCTAACCACCTGGGGTGGCGTCTAAAGCCCTCTGACCCCAGGCGGGAGGTGCTGGGCACCCAAGGTTGGTCTGCTCAGAGGTCATCGCATGTTCTGTGTGTTTCTGCTTTTTCATGTCAGTAGAGAAATCATCTCTCCCAGGCTGTGTGGTTTCCGTTGTTACTTGTCGTGTGTGTTGATTTTCAGAACATACTGTACCAGAGATGCTAGTTCGCAGTTCATTAAAACCAAATACATTGCATGGCAATACCTGCCTTTCTGGATCATTTTGCACATTTTTAGTAACAGGACATTGGAACCGCTGGAACCACAGCACCTGTTGGGACCACTTAGAGAGAGATGACGTCTTTCCAATAGCCTGACTCTAAAAATACTACCTTGAAGATAAGCAGGATACATGTTTGAAAGGCTTTTTTTTTTTACTCATTCAAGGGGAAAAAATGAAATGTCTAAATTTCTATATCATTGAGAATTTTAAGTGACACAAGAAGCAAGTCAACCTTAACTGAGTAAAAACCTTCTTATGAAGTTGGCAGAGGCTAAACAACATCAACATCACAAGATATTTGAGGGAACCCAGACTGTTTAATTAGGGCTTGCTTGGTGGCTCAGATGGTAAAAGAGTCCTCCTGTCTGCCTGCAATGTAGGAAACAGGGTTTGATCCCTGGGTCGGGAAGATTCCCTGGAGAAGGGAATGGCTACCCACGTAGTGTTCTTGCCTGGAGAATCCCATGGACAGGGAACCTGACAGGCTACAGTCCATGCAGTTACAGCAAGTCAGACAGAACTGAGCAACTGACACTTTCACATTAGTTTTGAAGTACCAAGCCCTCCTCTTCTCTCTCTTTCTCTCTGGTGGCCCCAGATCAGGGATCACAGATCTGAAACACCTCTCAGCTGGGTGTAAGAAACACAGGAAGTGCTGAGGACCACAGCAAATGGGAGACCATGGACCATGAAAAGGAGCAGCCGCTGTGGAGCAGGGCCCAGCGGCCACCCACAGCAGGTGCGGTCAGATCTTCAGACTCTTCCAGAGAGGCCAGACTCTGGAATGTTTAAAAAAAATATGTTTTTATTTCTTAACTTATTTGGCTGCCCTGAGTCCTGGTGGGGGCACGCAGGATTTGCAGGACTTTGTCCCCGCGCGCAGGACCTTCGTCCCCGTCGCAGGACCTCTGTCCCCACGTACAGGACCTTTAATTGAGGAATGTGGCATCTAGTTCCCTGACCTGGGGTTGAACCTGGGCCCCCTGCATTGGGAGCATGGAGTCTTAGCCACTGGACCACTAGAGAAGTGCCCTAGAAATCTAGATTTTTATGTGAAAATTTCCTGATTTTTAAATGTTGGTCAATGGAAAGAAGGACTATGTAGGGGACAGAATACAGTTCTGGCTGAGACTAAACGCTGCGGGTTCCCTGAGCGACAGGGAGACGCGTCTCAGCCTCGCGAGCCTGTGGAGGGTCGCCAGCGTGTAGGCGCAGCGGCAGCCTCTGCCGTCTCCTTGGGCGACACAGAAAGACTCTTCATCCGTTTGCAGGAAAGAAGCGCCGTGCTGTGAAGTCAGCACTCTGGACGGGAGGGGATGGAATTCTTCCACACTCCTGAGTATGCCAGAGCAGAACGCACCAAGCTCGAGCAAGCGTCTGCCTTGTCCTTGGTCGGTCGCTCGTGTGTGGGTGTCCGTCCCAGCCTCCCACTGTACCCTCCCCGGCCCTACCCGCTGGTGACCGTGTCTGTGACTCTGCCTCTGCTTGGAGCTTAGCTCTTGTGCACCTTTTTAGGTCCTCCGTGGCGATGCCGGACCCTGCTGGCGTCTCGGGGCTGACTGGCCTCTCCCCGCTGGGCGGGACGGGCGCACAGCGTCCTCAGCCGGGCCGCCGGGGCTCACGCGGTGCCCTCTCTCCGCCCTCTAGGTCTGCCAGTTCGTCGTCTCCGTGAACGGGCTCAACGTGCTGCACGTGGACTACCGCACGGTGAGCAACCTGATTCTGACCGGGCCGCGGACCATCGTGATGGAGGTGATGGAGGAGCTGGGGTGCTGAGGGCGGCCGGCGGCCGGGGGGACGGGCCTCCGCCGCGCGCGCCCGCGGACTCCCCGCGGATTTCCCCGCGGACTCCCCGCGGATTCCCCGCGGAGCGCAGGAGAGCCGGGCGCGTCCTTGCAAAAGACACGCGGACGGACGACTCCCGCGGCGCGGAAGACGCCCGAGACGGAAGTTCCCCGCACATCGCGCCCCTTCTCAGCTGCCCTCTGTGCTTCCACTGTTTTTCTCTGGTTCACAAAAAGTTGTTGAGACGCTTCTCTCGCCAGAACAGCAACGTGCTAAACTCGCCTTCGTGGGGATCAATACGGTAGTTTTCTAGACTTTCAGCTGTACTCTCACCAAAACGAGCATGGATCTGTTGATTAGAGGATCTCGATTTCACTGAATTTCAAACTGAAGCAACATCCACAGGAATGGTACTTGTTAACTGGCGTTTTGAAGGTTCTAAAACATTTTTCGACTTTTTCTTAATTCCTGCCTTTAGTATCAACTTCTCACTTAATGTGTGTTTTCAGTTATGGCAGTGGTCAAAAAGCAAACACTTTGTGATGACGTGGGTGGGGGAGAGAGATAATTTACTTAAAACTTTGTGTGTTCTGTTTTCTCTTTCTGAGCCTGAATCATTCTGTCAATCAGCAACAGCACCTTTCTAGAAATAATTCTGAATATGTTGAATGTCAAAACAGGCAAGTTTGTGTGTACATATGTAATTCAAAATCATGCCTCTGGCAAGTTTTCACTCTGAAGCTGTCCCTTGTGAAGTATTCTAGAACTTGGCCTATATATGATAAAACTTGAAACTAAATTGCCTTGTTGGCCTGAATTTTCACTACCCTTCTAGTGTGACCATTCTAAGAACATGACATGCTGCTGTTAAGTTGCTTCAGTCGTGTCTGACTCTGTGCAACCCCATGGACGGCAGCCCACCAGGCTCCCCCGTCCCTGGGATTCTCCAGGCAAGAACACTGGAGTGGGTTGCCATTTCCTTCTCCAGTGCATGAAAGTGAAGAGGGAAAGTGAAGTTGCTCAGCCGTGTCCGACCCTTAGCGACCCCACGGACTGCAGCCCACCAGGCTCCCCCGTCCGTGGGATCTCCCGGCGAGAGGACTGGAGTGGGCTGCCATTTCCTTCTCCAATGTGTGACAGTGAAGAGGGAAAGTGAAGTCGCTCAGCCGTGTCCCACCCTCAGCGACCCCACGGACTGCAGCCCACCAGGCTCCCCCGTCCGTGGGATTTCCCGGCGAGAGGACTGGAGTGGGCTGCCGTTTCCTTCTCCAGTGCATGAAAGTGAAAAGGGAAAGTGAAGTCGCTCAGCCGTGTCCCACCCTCAGCGACCCCGCGGACGGCAGCCCACCAGGCTCCCCCGCCCGTGGGACTTCCCGGCGAGAGCACGGGGGTGGGCGCCGTTAAGGACATGGCCTGCTTACTTGGGATCATTTTCCGCCAAAAGCACCTTCTTGTGTTGCAGCCTTTTAGGCCACTTGTACATATGCACGTTTCGTTTTCTGTTTTGGTCTCAGAACGCATCGTGGAGCCTGGTGTGCAGAGAAAGTCTCCGAGTGCCAAATTAGGGAGTCAGGGAATGCTCAATTCCTTTTATTTTCATATGACGCGTTCTGAGTGACAAGGCTGGTTTCTTATCATGCAGTGACAAAATGTGAATGTTGCGCCTCAGCCTTTCTAGTGATGGGTTATAATGTGGCGGTGCTGGTGGAACGGACACGCCTTGCTGAAGATGCCAGACATCTGTGTTTCTGGCAACCCAGCTTTTCCCGTCTGTAGCCTTAGGCCGAGAGCAGGGCTTTGAAGTAATGCAGGGTGCTAGCGTGAGTCCTGTCGACCTGCCTTGGGAAGCCCTGTCGTCTTCGTGTGCCCGTGCGTTTGCACCGAGTGCCAGGCGCCGTGGTCTCTCTCCATCCTCATCACGACCTTGCGAGGCAGTTAGAATCGCCCTCGTGTTTCGGACTTGGAAGCGCAGCCTGAGCACGTTTAGAAGTGGTCTCTAAGTCCCCACAGTGGCAGGAACTCCTGGGTGACAGAGCCTGGATTCAGACACGGTCTGTCTAGTGCGGACGCCCTGTCCCCCCCAGCCCTTCCCCACCTGAAGGCTGTGCGTGACACCTTCTTCTGTCCCCGCGCTGTGATCACACTGTACTCGTCTCTCCTGCTGATCTGTGCGGGCAGTGGCGGCGTCTCCGTGTCATGGCTGAGAAACGGGCTCATCAAGGCCCGAGGCTGCTGACAGTCAGTGGGAGGCCTTAGCCATCAGGCTTTCTTTAAAAGGTCGTCCTGAACGCCTTCTGGGCCTGGGTGTTCATGGTTGACGCGAGAAGAAGGCAGGCCTCCGGGAAGGGCATCCTCTCGCCTGCTGCTGCTCCTTTTCTCCCGTCCTGATGACTGTCCAGACATTGGCACAACTCCACGTCCCTTCAGCCAGTCTAATAGAAGAGAAGAGTTTTCCTTGATTCAGAGGGTGGCACTGATGTCTTTGCTCAGATGAAGACCCAGGTGAAGGAAGGGATACTAAGGTGAAGGGAGGGAAGCCTCTGGCTCCCACCGCCCTGAGTTTCAAGTCCAGACGCCAGAGAGTTCTGCTTCCGGAGAGCGTCCCCTGAACTGTGGCCCCAGCCCACGCTGGCACCCTCACCCTGTGAGCGCGCCTCGCCCAGAGGGCCCGGGTGAGCTTTCTCCAGCTTTTGCGCATGGCTTTTTCCTCCCTGGAATATTCCTTCTCCGTCTTTGCCTGGAACAGTCTGTCTTGTGAACTCCCCTTAGGCGTTGTCTTAGATATTCCCTCTGGGAAATCTTCGCCAGCAGCCTGGTTCTGGGATGGATGCCCTTCTCTGAATTCCCAGGGACCCCTATCCACCAGCCTCCCGCGATCCCAGCACTGCTGGGATCAGAAACAGTCCCGTCGCCCGTCTGTCTCCCTGAGTTCTCTCTAAGCATCTGCAGAACAGGACTGTGTCCTGCTCCCAGATGTTGCCTTCGCCTAGCACGTTTCCTGACACAGAGCAGGCTGTCAGCTCTCCACTGCTGTCTGAGAAATCAACCCGGAGCATAGCTTCTGACACCGCTGATTCGCTCGGGAGCCTGTGGCTGGCCTTTGGGCAGAGCTGTGCTAGGGTGACCGAGCACAGCCCGATGTCCTGGCTGAGTTCACACGCGCACCTGAGGTCAGAGAGGCCGATGCTGGGGGCTGGCTGACAGGGGCTGGCTCTGTGACTCCGTCTGGCTGTGGCCTGGGGCTGTGGCTGAGACTCCTCCGTTGGACTCACGCCGTCTTTCCCCATAGCTGACCCAGGCTTCCTCGTTAGGTCTCACGAGATCAAAGAGAGGAAGAAGAGAAACTGCAAGCCCTTCCGTGGACATGTTCAGAAGTCGCACAGGGTCACTTCCGTAGCTTTTTCTTGGCCAGTGCAAGTCACAAAGCTAGCCCAGAACCAAGAGGTCTGAAAGCAGACTCCCGCATGTGATGGGAGGAGCTGCCAAGAGTCTGGCCGTTTTTAATCCACCCAGGGTAGATACTATTTTTTGAATAAAGGCCTAAAAGGAGTTACCTAGTTGTTGCAAGACTTCAGCAATCAGATGTCAATCACTGACCACCCGCCGGGTAGAAGTGCAACAGTTGTGAACAAAGCCCCACACCCAGTGAAAACTGAAGAGTCGGGAAATCCTAAAACCACAGTGCTGCGTGCAGCCACGGTGAGCACGGGCTGTGCGCTTTGCCTTCCGCTGAGGCACGGGGCGGTCTTGTTGGGCGGGCCTGGGCCCGTGCCCCCCTCCTGCAGTCCCGCGTCCTCAGTGTGGCCGCCTGCGGCGCAGGGCGGGGTGGGGCAGATGGGCCTTTGGCTTTGGCTTGTTCAGAAAAGGCGGTTGTGCTGTGTACCCCTGGAGGTGAAGGATACGTACTTTAACTCAGGCCTTGAGTTGTTCAACCATAGCATATTAAAAAGTAAATATTTTGTATGACATTTTGACAGTTGAACTACTTTAAAATTTAGAAACTCCATTCCTAAACGAAACAACAGGAATTGTTCTGAATTAGGAGGAAGCAGGATTTCTAAGAACTTTTATTTCCTACGTATGTGTATGTCTGCATTTTGGGGAACTGTGTGTGAGAGCTGAGATCACCCATGGAGAATCTCTGAAATGACTTAGTTCGTTCCCAGAGAAGACACGTCTGGCTTTCCAGGTGTCTGTGCGTGTTTGTGATGGAGACAGAAATCGCTTTAGTCAAGCCAGTAGCATAGGGTGTGTTCTAAGCACTGATTTGAAAGCCATGCTGGTTGATTCTGCTGTAGAGACAAAATGCCGCCACCCTTTGGGTTGGTTCTGCTATCTGATGTTTTCTTATTAATCTCTGTCAGATAATGATGTGAACTGATAAATTTCTGGTTGAGAAATGGTGGGTAACATGAAGAAGGGATCCACGTTTGAGTAGATGAGATACGACCAACTTCACACTACCTTATGAAGGGTGAATGCATTGGAGCGGTAGCAATTAATAGTTTAAAAATCACTGCTTTCAGTCCAAAATAGAGTCTCACTTTTCCAAATACTCATTCCTTTCAAATGTGTCATGAAAATAATCTGCTTTCAAGATCTGTTTGAATAATGTTAATTATTCTCTCCTGTTGAATATTAATCGTGTTTCATTTTGATTATCCTTGATCAGAATAACCCAAGATCATTTCAGTTTTGCAACTTGGTTGGAGTCTGTGGGTGTCATTGACCGTAGTTTTACTCATTCAAAGAAGAATTTCAGGTATAATATGTTTTTCCTCAGTTCAATACCAAGAGGACAGATCTACCGTGTACCAAAAGGAAATTCATAATCAAAGTCACTATATAGTATTGTCAAATGCATTAATATATGTACTTAATATATATGTTTATTTTTAAATTAGGTTGAAATTTATTTTCTCTGTTTCTTAAAAGTTATAGCAAAATAATTAAAATTATAACAATAGACAGTATAGCATGAAATAAATGTTAAATTTTTAAAACAATGCCTTTAGGGTTTCAGCTTTTCCTTTCTTTAGAACAAATTAACCATTTTTTTTATCCTAAGAAAGAGTTGCATTGTAAAGCTGATCTACAGCTAATCAGAGAAAACACGTGGGGCTGGTATCCAATTCTCTAATGTAACCAAAAGTGCCATTTGTAAAACTACAATGATGATGGATGTTTTCTAAAGCTCTTTTGCCTGGAAAAAAAAAAGTGCATTAAAAAGGTTTTTTCTCTACTGTATTTGATTTGAAATCATTTTCTCCCTACACAGTTATTGATGAGTGTTGCGAAGAGCTGACTCATTTGAAAAGACCTTGATGCTGGGAAAGATTGACGGCAGGAGGAGAAGGGGACGACAGAGGATGAGATGGTTGGATGGCATTACCGATTCGATGGACATGGGTTTTGGTGGACTCCGGGAGTTGGTGATGGACAGGGATGCATGGTGTGCTGCAGTTCATGGGGTTGCAAAGAATCGGACATGCCTGAGTGACTGAACTGACTGATGAAATAGTCTATATGGAAAAATGCTATGTGGCTGCTATTTTGAAATAATGTTAGTTATTTTTTTTATTTTCAACTAATTAGGAAATCAGTTCCACAATTCATTGCATGTAGGGTATAAGTAAGGAGGTGAGTGGTTATCCAGACTACATTCAATATTAACCAAAAGAACGTTACATTTTTCAAGAAGCCTCCCTGAGGGCGTGTTTTGCTGGACAGTATGTATAAGGCTCCCCTGGTGGCTCAGTGATAAAGAACCCGCCCGCCAAAGCAGGATACATAAGAGACAGGGGTTCGATCCCTGGGTCAGGAAAATCCCCTGGAGAAAGAAATCACTACCAACTCCAGAGTTCTTGCCTGGGAAATACTGTGGACAGAGGAGCCTGGGGGGGCTACAGTCCACAGGGTCGCAAAAGAGTCGGCCACGACTTAGCGACTAAGCAACATTATACAGGCCCTAGGAGTACTTGCCTGGAGAATCCCAGGGACGGGGGAGCCTGGTGGGCTGCTGTCTATGGGGTCGCACAGAGTCGGCCACGACTTAGCGACTTAGCAACATTATACAGGCCCTAGGAGTAGAAAACTGAGCAGACAGGACCCTGCATTCAGCTTCCGAGTCCTGTCTAGGCCGGCTCTAGAAAGCTGCTCTCTATGGAGAGGGGGGAATATGCAATCCTGGGGCTGATGCACAAACCACCATCCAACCCCAGAACCAGAGCAGTGACAGAACCTTGCATTTACATGCTGTCCCTTCCTGACCCCGCCCCCACTGTCGCTCGCCCGCCGTGAGCACGGTGGTGAATAGCTACCATTCTCGTGTTCTTTGTTTTTGGCCGGGCAGTAGCGAGAGTGCTAAGTCCTACCCACTGGACCACCAGGGAACTCCCCCCGTTGCTCATTTTTTGGGGGGAGCATGCCATGTGCCGTGTGGATCTCAGTTCCCCAGCCAGGGATTGAACCTGGGCCCCCTGCAATGGAACCGTGGCGTCTTAACCACTGACACCAGGGAGGTCCCTGTTCTTTTTGTTCTTAATCATTGTTTGGGTGGTTGTGTTTTTTTATATTTTTAATGAACAGTATTAAAAGAACATCCAGCTTTATATGGACTTCTGGGACTTGCTTGTTTTTGTTCAGGATTATATTACCAAGATTCTTCTAGGTTTTTGTGTATAATTATAATTCACTGTTTACAGCTTCCTAAATTTTCTGTGTGTTTTCTTGTCAGCAGGTATTTGGGTTGTTTCCATTGTTGCTGCTGTGGTTGTTGTAAGTAGGATTACTATGAACAGCCTGGTACCATCTCCTGGGGATAAGTATAGGAATTTTTCTTAGAAATCCACTTAGGAAAGTCAGAGGACACGTGAATACTGACTTTACGAGGTCACATTTAACTCCCTTTCAAAGTGGTTGAACCAAAGTAGCTACCCATCTGAAATATAAAAGTGATAGATGTTGATCAGTATCTCCTCCAAACTCTGAAACTTCTTAATTTTTGTCAAATGTTTATTTGGTCAATGATATTGAGAATTCTGAGTTGCTGCAAAGCTCATAAAGTTTAAAGTACAAAAGCTGTGAGAAGCAGATTGTCACCCTAACGTATGACATCCGTGTCTTCATAATGCCCGGGATGTCTTTGAAACTTTTCCCGTGCTACAGCTCTGATTATTATGAGGCACGAATTATTGGTGTTGTCAAAATCTTGACTCTCTGTGCAGCAGTGCCAAACAAATACTGAGACAGAGCCACAGAGGAGAAGGAGTGACTTTTTTCTTTGCAAGCAGAGGGGGAACAGGGTAGGCTAGCACTTCAAGAACCCTGCCCCCTCCCTGGAGAATGCAGAGAGGCCGTACAGGCAGGCAGGGCTCCCCAGGGGTCACCAGTGGTAAAGAACCCATCTGCAAATGCAGACGTGAGGCGCGGTTCCATCCCTGGGTTGGAGGGGATGGTGGAGGAGGGCGTGGCCGCCCACTGCAGGCTTCCTGCCTGGAGTATCCCATGCACACAGGAGCCTGGGGGGCCACAGTCCATGGAGTCGCAAAGGGCAGAACCCTGAGCATGCACACAGGCAGGGTGTGTGCTGAGGATCAGCAGTCTGGCCTTCTTCCCTCTCTGCAAAGTTTCAAAGGGTGGGGCTGCTGATAAGACTGGGGTGTGAAGGGTCTCAGGCATCTGGTCTCCCAGTCCAGCTTCTCCTGTCCCTGCAGTCTTGCCTC